>NC_034602.1:68039111-68062244 GCF_900095145.1 Mus pahari
GCCCGGCTGCCTATTTCTGATAAGAGATCTAGCTACAAAGTGTACCTAAGATAACGATTCAGTAAAGGTATGTTAGCCTGCTCAACTCTGGATATTAGAAATATTTTATCTGCTGTCTTATTGCTGCTCTAAGAAGCACGACTTTGGAGAGAGGGAGTCTAGACTTTAGAGCTCCTAGAAATTATGAAGACTCTTACTAAACATGTAGACCTTACGGCTCACTCCAGTGGCATTCGTGTTGTTATACGTATCAACTATGCGGAAACTGGGGTGTAGAGCAATTAAATAGTAGCTGTTTTTCTGGTAGGACTTCAAGTTCAGAAGTATTTTATCTGGACTTCGCAATATTTCAAAAGGGAAAAACAATCCAGATTACCTGGCCTGGGTGTAAGATTTTGCTATTAATATTAATTAGACTTTAACTGCCTTTCAATAAGAACTGACAGTCCACATTCTGTCTCCAGTATCTCCTCCATCTTGTCACTTTTTCTTAGTGGAATTCAAAGAGATAATCTGATAACCACGCCAAGCAAATACTTAGGGTAACTGCTTAACTCTCATGCTACAGTTTCCCAGTTTGTTCGGAATCTTTTTTGAAAAATTTATTTATTATTATGATTATTATTGTGCGTGATGATGGTGTGTGTGAGCGCGCGCGCGCGTGTGTGTGTGTGTGTGTGTGTGTGTGTGTGTGTGTGTAGGTCATAGGAAGACTTTGGGAGCTGGTTCACTCCTTCTACCATGGGACCTGGAGATTGACTTCAGTTTTCAGGTTTGTGACAAAAGTGTTTTCACCAACAGAACCATCTCTCCGTGCCTCAAAACTTTGTATTGGACGCTGTATTGAAAAGTACTCCACAGTATACAAAGTACTTGATGGGCCCTGATTTTCTTAGATCTATGTCTCACTGTCCTTTCTGTAGCACCTGATTTAAAAATATCATTTGTCAAGTGGATTCTGTATACAATTAATAAATATCCTATTTAGTCCTTAATGATGACCTACAGAGTAGATCTGATTGTTCTCATTGTATAGAGGAACAGAAATCAGCTTAAAGAGACTAACTTCTATTTGACTGCACAGTCATAATTAGCAGAGATAATTCATTATCATTGAACCCCAATTCCATCTCTAAAACCTATACCCTTACCTGCCAACACTGCCTGTCTATTTAATGGAATCATAAGGTTTTATGTTCTGGGGACAAGCCAGTAATAAATTCAACAATAATAACAACCAGCTAAACAAACAGATTTTACATTCTCAATTATGTTATGGGGTTGCTCTTAGGAGCTGGGAGCTGAACTTCTGTGGAATGGGAAGCATGGGAGCCATTATGACACAGTAACTGTTCTCATGTCAATGACAAAATGGCAGCAGAGCAGCAGGCAGGTGACAGGAGCCTCAGCAGGCTGCTCTGTTTGTGCAACCTTTATTAAACGAAGCCACTGGCAACCACCTGTGGTTTTGTGGTTGTGCCTCCCACAGAGTGCTCATTTGATCTTCCCATTAATTAGGTGCACCTTGGCTAGAAGCCATGCGAAGGCATCCCTGTTTCAAAGCTTAGACTTGGACCCTCGGAGGATGAAAGCGGAATGTTTCAAAGTGCAGCATAAATCCTCATGTCATCGTCGTGCAAGACGGATGACATTAATGATATTAATTTATAGATTGCATAAAAACACTATAAGAAAATGATGCATTTCCAATTTTTTTTACTTCTAATTTGTACTTTTTTTTTGACACGTTTTTACTTGAGTAACGTGTCAGTGATCTTCTCGAGGAGATCTTTAATTAGAACAGATTAATTCCATCTTTTCAGCAGTAAGAAGAAAGACGATCTGACTTGCAAAGATGTTTCCTCTAATGTACTTAGAAGTCTATCAACATTCTTTCAGAAATGAAGACATTACCTTGTTTTTTCTCATTTCCCCCCTTCCTCTTAAATTGGTTCAACATTCAGTGTGACAAGGGATAGTTCCCTACTTAATTGCTATTCTTTCCAAAGCAGTGTCACCAAGCTCCCAGCCGCCGCCTCCTTGCTGACTCCACTTTCCGTCCTTTGACTTTCTCCCAAGCAAGTGCCTTTCATCTCAGCATAGAGCAAGGGAGAACCAGCAGAGGCTGTCTCCTCCATCTCAGCCCTTTCTCTGGGCGAAGGCGATCTATCTGGGTGTACCACTGCCTTTTCCTGCGGTGGCTAGTGTCCTGCCAGCATGGAGACACCAGCAAGTGAATTTTCTATTTCCAGCCGCATAATTAACAGCGAAGACGAATAGATAGAATGTGATTCATCTGTGCAGACTTGATAGCTTGCCTTGTGCGTTGGCTAGGATGAATGATCTAGGTTTTGATTTTACTGCTCATTTGCTTACCTTAATAGGGCACCCTGATGAATGTACGGTTGCCACCAGACAGTTGTTCATCAGTTCTGTGGGACAGATCACTCCTCATCTAAAGTAGTATGAGGCCATTAGACTCAATATGGGGGTGGGCAAGAAAGATCCATGAATAGTATAATAGGGACTGTCTCCTTTATGCCACCAGTTGTCTTTAATCACTTTAATCAATTACATCTAAATTTAATCAATTTAGACTGTTTTCACCTTACAATAGTTATGAGTAGATAAGCATATATAATTTGTTGTAACAGGTGAAAAAAATTAAAGTTTTGTAAAGAGAAAGCCTAGAGTCCTGTTTCTAATTTTTTTGTAGGTACAATTCCAATGTTAAAAATCAGGGTTGCATGTTTAATCTTCATTTCCGTTCGCAGGTGCATATTTGTGTGTATAAATGTGGCATCACAAGTGTATTTCTGTGATTGTGTGTGGCGGTGGGTGCACAAACATGTAGAAGCCAAAGAACAACCTCATAAGGGGTTCCTAAAGAGCTTCGAGGTAAGGCTCTGACTGCCCCGGGGTATTCCTGATCAGATAGGCAAGCCAGCCAGAGAGCACTGGGGAGCCACTTGTCTCCATGGACCTCATGATGGGATTAAAAGTAACACCACTACACAGCTCTTTGTACAAGGGCTCTGGTCTTTATGCTTATGACATAATCACTTGACTAACTGAACTATCTCCCAACTCATTTATATAATATATTTATATATTTACCTGCCATTCTTCTAATCTATGTAATGTATATTCTTATGCTTATTTGCTTATTTGTCTCAAAGTAGTTATTTCATCCTCACACTATGCCAAGGAGTGTTCACCAGGGTATATGGTCATGAGAAAACTTACTGCCATCCTGAGGCTTAGGATTATGGGCAAAAAATTGTGGGCATCCCTCCATTCTGTATACACAGGTCTAAATGATTTAGAAGTTGTTTTCTGATCTTACAAGCTTCCTTTTCTACAGATGTTTATTTTTTTCTACATGTTTTATATTTGTGTTATCATTGCCAACAAATCTTTATGTAGAGATTCACGCAGACCATTTTCTTTTCCTAACAGGATGGATTTTTACAAAAGTGAAAATTCTGGAGAAAGAGAAAATAAGGTTAGTTTTCACTCCAATATCATCATAAGGAATGTTCTTAAAGGTTGTCCTGTCCACAAATGGAGCAGCCCCGGTGATGGACAGTGCTTGTCCCCGCCCACTTTGGGAGTCATTCTTTTTTCACAAGTTGTCATTGGTGAGAAAAGGAGAGCCGTCTCCCAGCCAGATCGGACTCTGCTGATTGCTGCGACACAGAGCGCTTTCCCATGCTTATTAGCCTTCGCATATCCTTTAGACTCAGGGTGGATTTATTTTTGCGTATCTTCCTGTTGACTATTTTCCCCAGTTCCTTGATTGCATTTTATTTGGATTCTGGTTTTTCTACATAAGAGTTTACATTCACTACATAATTGAATGTATTCCAAAGGCTTTCTGTGGTTTGTAGGTTTCTTTTTCTCTTCAATTTCAAGATTTCATACGCATAGGTTTCCCTTAAATGAAGTAAATTTTTGGATACGCAAACTTTAGTCAGATATTATGCTGAAGCTTTTCATTTTTAGCTTTTATAAAGTTATTTTACTTTCAGATTTAGATACTTTATTAAGATTTTTCTTAAACACTTGGGATGGGGTTGGATCTCACCTGCCTTTTCCCCAATGCTGGTAGTTAATTTTGCCAAAGGTAACCATTGCTCACACTCCATCCTCTTTCAAACAGAAAAGATGCCGTAGACTCACATCTGTATGTTTTCAAGGGCTTGTCCATTTCTCTAGGTTCTCTAATCCAGTCAAGGGAGGATAAGAGCTGGACATGGTGGGGGTCTTCTTGTAGTTCAGTTCTTGAGCCGAGAGGGAGGAGGATAGAAAACTTGGAGACCAGTCTGGGTGACAGATCTCGGTCTCAAGAAAACAAAAGGAAAAAAAGCAGAGGATAGCGAGAAACCCAGAGCCTAGAATTGGAGTGGAGACTTCATCGCCATTAGTAGCTCATTGGGAGTGTCCTCTGGAAAGCTATTCCCAAAGAAATAGTAAATGATGATTCAAAAAAAAAAGTTATCTCACTTCCTAACATGAAAATCTATGTTAACATAGTTCATGTGAAACTTTAAATTCTTTTAATTTATTTCTGATGTGATCAAATATTTTCTGAAATGATATCACATTGCTTTATAATCAAAATCAATAATATTCATTAATGAATTATATAGCCTGTTTCTAAAATGCCACACAACTAAATTGCATTTATGTTTTCTAATTAATCTCATTAACATGAGTGCCTAACAAGCCCTGAAGAAGGACAACAAGAATAGGCACGCTACAGTGGTGGATAAATGCCCAGGAAGCCTGAACCCTATATAGAATCTACAAGCACTTAAGGACTCTCAGGAGTGGGAGAAATAACCTTCCTGAGAGAAGAACACACCAACTGGTCATCCAGAAGGTCAGCCCAGAAAACATATATACAGACTAAGCAGGTTGGACTTTTTCACTGAGGAATATATATATCTCACAATAATTAGTAAAAATTTAAGAAAGATCAAGGAGATATATACAAGATCACTTAGAGGGTGGAAAGGGAATGGGGGAAAGAGATAATTATAATCTCAAAGATAGAAGAAATAGCTAAAACATTTTTTTTTTAATTCTTTGAGGATATTATACAATATATTTTATCACATTGATCTCCTACTCTGCCCCTGATTACACTCCGGGCCATCACCACCACCCATTCCCCAGCTTCTTGTCCTTTAAAAACTAACCTATGGAGTCAGTCCAGTGGTGTCTGTATACCTCTGGATGTAGGGCCGTCCAGTGAAGCATGGGCAACCACCAGAAGCCACAGCTTTAACGAAAACTGTCTCTCTTCCCTTAGAAACATCAACTGTCTGCATATCCTTAGGGTTGGGGCTCATGAGCTTCTTCCCTCCTCCATGCTAGAAGGCTGACTGGCTTGATCTTGTACAAGTCTTGTGCGGGCAACCTCAGCTACTCAGTGCATGAGCGCAGTGGTTTTGTCATGTCCACATGACAGAGTTGCTTTAGTTCTGTCTAATCTCTGACTTTTGTAATCTTTCCAACCCCTCTTCCATGATAGTCCCTGAGCCTAAGGGAAGGAGTGTGATCACATATCTTAAAGCGATATCTCCCACTTGCCATTAGACGTGTACCTCCTAAAACATCTTCTCTATTGGCCCTTTCAGCATCCTGCCATCAATATACTACACTGTGATACTACCTGAGCCTTGAGGAGGAGGTGCTATATAAATAAAACTATTAAAAAAAATGAAGAAACATGGTAATTAAATAGCATCATGGGTCAAATGAACCTAACAGACATCTCTAGAATAGCCCAAATATATATCCCAACATCTTATGGAATGTTCTCTAAAATAGATCACACAGGGGAACCAAAAACAAATTGCAACAAATATAGGAAAACTGAAAGAACATCCTATATTCCCTCTGAATATGATGAGATAAAGTTGGAAATCAGCAGCACAAGGACACAGAAAATACATGCTACTGAGGAGTGAATAGATCACAGCAGAACTCAAGAAGGGACCAAAAAGTTGCTAGAATTAAATGATAATGAAAACATATCATTTTCACATCTACAGGGTACAATGGAGGTAGTTCCCCAAAAGAAGTTTGTACTTTAAGTCCTTACATTAAAGAAAACAACAACAACAACAACAACAACAACAAAACAAAAGCAGATTGATCACAAATAAATAACCTAAAGATGAATTCTAAGGCAATGAAAACAATAAGAATAAATCAATCCCCCCCCAAAGTAAAGGGATATAAATAAATAACAAGGATCAGAGCAGAAATCAATGAAATGAAAACAGAAAAATAAAACAGCTGAATAAATGAAACAAGAGTTGAATTTGTGAAATGTTAATAACTCTTACTCCGATTAATAAGTGCATTTTTCTAGACTGTCACATGACAAAACCATAAAGAACCCTACCACTGCCCTCCCAGGGCAAACACTAACTTGTTCTCTAACTGAAAATCACTTAGCTTGGCATTGGGAATAATTGCCATGTAGGATGTAAGTTAGTTTTATATATGAAGAAGTGCTGTGTCAAAAACTTTGGCAAGTGTCAATATTCTTAAACTGGAGTTTCACTGCAGAACTTCTCAGAGCCCTTCGTATACACCTAATCGGGGCTTATTGTAAGCATCATCTTTCAACGTTATTTGTTATTAACACTATTTTCCTATGATACATGGATTTGCAGAACTTATGTTTCATAGCATGTGCTTTGGGAATACATATTTAAGCATGTTTGTATTGGCCTCATAAGTTTTATCTTCCCCTCAAAGAAGAAAATGAAAATATGAAAAATAAGTAGATAACTGAATTTTATTAATTGGGTCTTCTGCATGCTCAGGGGGTGGTACCTCCTAGTAAAACTTCTTGGCATATTACTACTTTTTGTATGAGATCTCAACAACAACTTTCCTGTGTTTCCTCAGCATCTCATCATGTCCATCTCACTTGCACACATCTTCACCACTTGCCTTCCTAATATGGGACTCAGATGATGCACACCTTCCTAAACATTAAAAGGAGCAGATCCCTGTTCTAACTTTATAGTCTCTACGTTTCCCTTGGAGGATTATTTTCTGGCTGTATTGAGTGGCGGTGAGAGAAATTGCTTATTAAGGTTTTTATTCTGCTATTGAAACATTTGTGCTATAGTAAGAAAATTCACTATTGGAATTTATACAGAAAGGGTTTCTTTTGCTTCTTTAGTCTCTTAAATCAATACTATAATCAATTCTGCTATCTTCTGAGCTTTTTCTAACCCAATTCTATCTGAATGGCATTCAGATGGTTAAAAAAAAAAAAAAAAAAAAAAAGAAAAAACAGTGCTTTTCTCACAGGAATGCTTACAGGGTCAGCAATTCAGCACTTTTTGTGTTTTCTCTAGGGAGATGGTGACAAGAATGGTCGAATAATTAACTTTCCTGTCCTGGCTATCTAACAGGATGGCAACAGCAAGTTCAGGAGGAGACAGGCTGACTCTTCACTTTTCCCATTAAAAAAAAAAAAAAAACACTAAACACACGCACGGTTTAGTGCTTTCATGGAAGTAGCTGCCGAGGTCTACTTAATGAATGAACATTTTCAGGCCTCTTCCCCTTCTGCTCTGGCATCTTCTTTTCTAACTTGAGTTGTGCTATCTACTGGTGATGATTTGCACTGCAGCTGTAACAGAAAAGCTAGAGGAGTAGGAAAGAGCAGAATTAAAAAGGGAATCAATAGGCTGTGCACATAAGATTCATTTGGCTGACCTCTAGTTTTTATATTATAAGTACTTCACATTTTTTCCTGCATTTAACTTTCATTTCAAATGGTGGCAGAACACACATATAGTAGAATCTCTGAGAAATGGATATTAAAATTTATTATTTTTGTGGCTTCATGGTCAGAAACCAGGAACCAGGAAATGTAAGCTTTCATTTCTGACTCTACTTGGCAGTGAGCTGCTTGCTTTCTTTTTAAAATTCGGGAAGGGCAAGTTTTGGTCTATGTATCTCATCTGAAGTATGAGATGGCAGAAAGCAAAGAATGTGCACAAATATAGAAGTTAAGATATAGTATACATCTTATATGGTTTATTTAACTCCACAATTTGTTTATGGAATCACATTATTTACAATGCATTCAAATAGATTTGGTACTTAAGATGTTTGAACCATTGTAGCATCTGCTGTGGATATAATGGTAATTTATGCAAATTTCTCTTTCAGGCCAATATACCCTGAATTTTTGTTAAATCTCACATATACCTATAATTATTCTAAGTTTTATTCTGATCTAATTTTATGAATTCATCCACTTAATAGTTTCATAGTTATTCAAGTTCATGTGCTCATCATTTTTTTGGGGGGGATAATTATGAGTTATATGATTTAGCCAATGGGCTCAATATTCAGATAGATGTCTGACTTTCACACTCTTCCTCACTGTCAGAATTTTTAGCCAGACTTCCTTTTCTCCTCAATATCTTAGCTCATCTTTTCGTTTGTTAGATTCATTCATTTATTTTTTCTCCCCTAAAGGAAAGTCTGGCTCAGATTCGCTCTATATGCTCATATTTAGTCCACATCCAAACTTTACATTTCAACTCATTTGATCTTATTTTAGTGGAGAATTCTATCTCTCTTCAACACCAATTTCATATTTCTTATTAGGGTATATGATAAAAGAACTCTGGGGGCACACGCAGGTCACTGTTCCATCAGCTTCTGCACAGGTCGGAGCTGCTGAACTGTCTGCTCCAGTCTGTGTAAGCTGTCTCCAATGAGATGCTAGAGGAAGAGGTTCCAGCCTTTGCCTCCTTCCATATGTGAAAATTATGCAGCTATTCGCAAATAAAACAAGAAGCTCTTCAGTTGAGAATCCAACAGTATCACAGTGGAGTAAAAGAACATGGGAAGGATCCCTGGGGCTTTTAGAGAGCAGTGGTACTTGGAGATGCCACAAACACATGGGAATAATCAACGTGGTTTGTATCAACCATATATGGTTGGGTGGCATCATGCTCCTCTATGATCTCTTCTTTAGATCTTGGCCATTGATGCTGAGGACATTTCCAATCCATACATCCCTGAAGCATTTACAGCGAGATGTCCCTAGTATTCATTAGTATGGACTCTTTTGATTCTTTCCAAAGGAACATTTTACTACCAACATCATCAATTGCCATCAGTGCCATGATCTCATGTAGAAACACTTGCTGCTTTGGCTCTTTCACTACTAAGAAACCATTCTGGACAGAGGTAATAATTCTTCTCACCTCATGTATAATTTAGGTACAGGAATCTCATCTCTATGTACGCTCGCACTCTATAACTTTCCTTCATGGTTATACCATTTGCTCCTGAGACATGAAAAACCACTGTTGCAGAAATCTTGGGTGTGCCAAAGATTCCAGGGCTCTGGTTGTCCATAAGTGTATGTGTCCCACATAACACTAGTAATTCTGCACTGACAGTGTCAGTGCTTGGGCCTCCCAGGAAAGTGGACACCTCAGGCTCCTGATTCACAGTCTTTTCATCTATGCATACCTTAGACCTTAGCCTCATAGCTACTTTGTGGGTTTTGTACACCAGAAACTGGTGCCATTGGAAGTATGTGTCTGTACCTACAAACAACAGATAAGCCATGAGTAACATACTTCACATGATTTTTTTAAATGTATTTATCTCATGCTTCAACAAAATACCTGACAGAAGCAAGCCAAAGAAGGAGGGGGTTCTTTTGGCTTATAGTTTTGGGGTACAACCCATCATGGCAGAGAAAAGATGGCAGCAGGAATTGGAGTCAGTTGGTCACATTGCGTCTGTACTCAAGAACTGATTAATGAACATGTTCAGCTAGCAGTCTTCTTTTTATGAAACTGAGAATGCCAGTCTATGGAATGGTGGTTGCCACATTTAGGGTGGAGTCACACACTTAGTTAATCTAGTCTAGAAAATCACTGACAGATAAGCCCAGAGATGTCAAATTGAGAATTAGTACAAATCATCATATAATACTTTTTGTGTGCAAAGAAAAGAAAGCAGATGGAGTCTGGCAAGCCTCATGCAGAAAGAGTCACAATATCTCTTAGCATCACTGTGTACATCCACAGCCTTGGCTACTTAGGATCCTGACAATCTTTATTACTGCTCATATCAGCTGGGTCACAAATAGAGAGAATCTACCAGAGTGCTCTCATCTGGCCAGAGCTGGGACCCTGGCATCTCAGCCATCTAGTGCTTTCGCATGCATTTGAATATGCACTTTCTTTAACAAAAGCAGTCTATGAAAGTCTGGAAGAGGTAGCTGCTTCAATATATGGCTACACATCAACACAACTCAGTAAAACATCTGTGGCATATCATATCACCAAAGAAAACCAGTGAATCCCCAACCAGTGACTCCAGAAGAAATGGACAAGTAGGAGTGGCCTGAAAAAAAATTAAAGGTAGTTGCTGTAAGGATGCTTGGCAATCAGAGGACAAAGGCAGACAGATCAGTGGCTTTAGAAAAAGTAGTGTGTAAAACATGTGGTCAGAGGAAAAGCTAGAAAAAGAACAAAGTCTTTTGTTTTTGCTTGACAATGAGTAAACTTAGAATGTGTGTTATTAAATGAAGTCAGTCTCAGAAAGAAAATTAATACATCAATTCTCTTTGTATGTGTGTATACAATTGCTTTGGTAAGTGTGTGTGTGCGTGTGCATTCACTGTACACAGACATTGTTCACATATGCCTGCGTAAACAAATGTTCATGTGAGTACACTATAAGACATATAAAAGAGAAGAAGGAAGGATAATTAGAGGATGAAGAAGGACTGGAGATAAGCAATGGCCCTGATGATGAGAGAGGATCAAAAGCTACTTGTTTGTTTTTCTCATTCTTTGTCACTGATTTTTCACTTTGAGTGGCAGACAAATACATAAAATTACATTCCATAGTGAAAATGTAAAATACAATGTGAAACTTCACAGCTTCAAATGACTCCCCTGAACTGTATAGACATTCATTGAGATGTATAGACTTTGGGGGCTTGCTAAACTTGGTGTGTGATAGGTTTTATATGAAAGTATTTTATAATTAGGCTTATAAAAATAAGAAGTCAATCAATAGATAACCAAAAAAAAATCTTGAATTAAATGTAGTGTTGCATAGGATATAATAGAGATCAGATACTCCATGCAAATGGAAATCAGAGGCAAACTGAGATTGTTATATATCTATCTAGAGTTAATAATTTGTCTATATGAGCTTATTTTTTCTAGGTGAAAATTGTATATTATTTATTATAAAGTATTTGTATATTGTATATTACAAAGCCACAAAATAATATGGTAAGAGCAGAATATTAGACACAAAAAGAGCAATGGAATAGAATAGAAAATCCAGAAATAAAGACAGGCTTGCATGTTCAAGTATTTTGTTTTTCAATTCTCAGAACAAAGGGTTTGTTAGGGAGTAATGAGGACTGGAAATCCAGAAAAGCAACTCAAGGCAAAGGACAGGTGGGGTCCAGGATGCAGAAGACACAGGACTTTAAAGGGGAAGTGCAGAAGGGCACATAGTAGTTTGAAATAATTATCCTTGGCTACACTTTATATTTATGAATATAAAGGATAAATTGTTTCAAGACTGAGTAGGCAGGTGGCCTTGAATTGCTCTCCAGCAACATGGCTACACTGCAGCAGTTTCTTACTTTTCTTCATTTCTATCACCAGGCAAACATGCCTGATGCTTCTTCACTCCATTTTCTTAAGATTTGACATAAAAGACTCCATTTTGAATCTGGTAATGTTCACATTCCTCTCATCTTTCTTTTTCCAAAACTGAGTTATCAGTTTGAAAGCATTAAATGGGCAAAGGAGGCGGCAACCCTGTGATTCTCCCACTCTATTCATGATTTCATTTTGAGAATGAACGTTATGGGATTACAGTAATGAGCATGAATCTTGGGATAATGGACAGAGTTACAGCCACAACAGTTGACTTGGAGTTCTTTGGGTAAATACCCAGGAGATTTTATAGCTCATTCATATAATATTTACATTTTTCAGGTTTGCAGGGAACTCCACAGAGATTTATATAGTGGCCTGATAAGTTTACATTTCTATCAGTAGTGAATAAAGATTCCTCTTTCTCCACATCCTCTTCAGCATTTGTTACCATTTGTTTTCTTAATGATAGTTATTCTTATCGGGAGATAAAATGTCAGAATAATTTTAATCTGTATTTCTCTGATGGCTAAGAAGGATGGACTTTTTTTCAACTCTTATTGGCCTTTTTTACTCCATCTTCTGAGTATTTTCCATTTATTTCATTAGCTTGTTTATAGGATTTTTTGTTACTTAGTTTTTGAGCTCTTTATGTGTTCTAATATTAATCATCTGATAGGTGTATATAGTCACTAAAAATTTTCTTCCCTCGGATGCGCTATCTCTTTAGCTAATTAACTGAAGAAACTTTTAAATTTTATGTAGCCTCAACTAAGAAATACTGGACAAAACCTCAGAAGCAGATAATTGTGAAAGGATAGTTACCACAGTCAAGGCTGGAGACTAAACTGAATACTGCAAAATGAAAAAAAAAAATTGGATCCTTGTCTTCTACTGTGCACAAAGATCAACTGAAAATGGATTAAACCCTTAAAGATAGAGCCCAGAATGTAAATTTTTATTAAACTGGAGAAAAGCTTAATCTTAATTAATAAAATTTAATTTGACTAATTTAAGTTTATTAACTTTGTTAATGATTTTTTTGGCTGATAACAAGAATATAGACATATAGTTAAGCACATTTCTGAAAGGAGTTCACTACTCAACATATGTAAGGAGTCCATTCTCAATAACAATAACACCAGCCCAGCCCATACAACTCAGGTAAAACCATCTTATTAGAATAATTATTTTATAAAACTTACGAATGGCCAATGGGTATATAAAAAGGTATGTGGCATTAGAAATCAAGACAATTTCAAATCCAAACCTAAATAAATATCATTTTGAATCTGTTAAGATAAAATTAAAATAGAATAACTATTGGTACAGTTGTCAAAAAAAAAAACCCTTTGTAAATAATTAGTTGGAATATAAATTCCTACAACCATGTGGGAAGCAATAGGAATATGCCTAAAAAAAAAATGAAAGTAGAACTACTATAGGATCTAGAAATCCTACTCCTGATAATACATGCAAAATAACTAAAATTATTTTCTCTAAAAGTTATATGGTGTTTTGTGTTCATGCAGCATCATTATGGCATTTGAAAGATGAAACTACATCTGTGTCCATTGACAGATGAATGACTGAGTAATGATAGTTAAGGTCAAACACACACGCTTTAGGAACTGTTCTAATTTAAGAGTCTTCTAGAATTATTTCCTCTTATTCCAGAGAGATCATTGGCTTTTGATGGCATTTTAGTAGAATTTGAATCATAACCTTTAAGTTAATGATGTAGGTGTGAAGAAGTTATCATATTCATCAGGGAAATAAAACCCCCAAATTGTCAGGCTGAAAATGAAGGAAGAGAATAACTTAATGGGAAGAGAAACTGGATATTAGCATCTCTTTCATATTATTCAGGCGTTGTTGCCTGCAGATGATGGAAGTCCACGTGTAAGTAATTTAAGGAAATTAGTAACTTATTGGAAAGAGCCCAATATACATCACAGACTCTGTGGAATTGAAGAATAAACAGCGTCAGGGGATCAAGAACACTTGAAACTTCCCCAGAGAAGTTTACAATGTAGTTTATTGGTCCTGCTTAATAACACACCCTAAATAAGAGAGTATCTCATATGCACATGCATGAATGAGCAATTGGATGGTCTAGGTGAAGAAGACTACAGTCCTATGTCATCTAATGCCCAGGGTCCCTTCTATTGTTTTATTGTTTATTTAAATATGTATTTTTCCTCTTTGTTTTATTCTGGATCATTTCCTGTCATATCTAAGTTTTAGTTTCTGGAAACAGGAAAAACATAGGCGAAGGCAAAGTGTTTCCTCTAAGACTATAATTCATGTTACTTAATTTGTTTCTCCTCATATTTGTTTGTCTAAACTCAGTTGTACTACTGCAAAGATCCTTGAAAATACTGTGTCTGAGACAGTATCTAATATAATCTTTTACCCCACTAAAACTTGGGAGTTTTACTGACAAAAGAGAGTAAGAGAAAAGATATTAGGTATAAATAATCATCTTTGTTATAGGAACAACACCCCATAGACATAGTGAAGAAACTATGTTGCTTTATTTTTTCTCTCTTTATAGCAGTGGGCTTCATTGCATCCCAATAGAGTTTGCAGATCAAAAGACATTACTAGCAATACTATCAGTTCTCCTGCTTACACTCCTTAGCATCCAACCTGTCTTTCTAAACATGTTGATAAAATGCTTTTGATTCCTTTGTTGCTTAGTACATAGGAAGAAGGGCATGGCTAGAGAAGGAGGTGGAATTTTAGATAGTGATAATCATGTATTTAACACACATTTATTCAACATCAATCAACATTAATACTAAATCCGACCTGTATATGAAGTTTTATATTTATATTTTTTATTTTTTATTTATTTATTTATTTATTTATTTATTTAGGATGCAGTCACATCCATTCCTTGAGGCGGCCTTTGTGCTACAGTGACATAGCTGAGCAGTAATGCTAGCAATATCTTATTCTTGAACTTTAAAATATTTATCTGGCTTGCTTCTTAAAATGTTTTCTAAGTTCTAGTCTTGTTAGTACTGATGACATATATATATATTCCATTCTTCTTCTTAGTGTGTGTGTGTGTGGTGTTGTGTGCATGTGCATATGTGTGTTCTATGTGTGTGGGAGTATTCATATACCTGTATGTGTATGCATATAGAGCATTCTCAATCGTCTTCACTTTATCGTGGGAGTTTTTTTTTTGACTTTGTTTGTTTTGTTTTGTTTTCTAAACCAGGAACTCGCTAACTCTGGCTAGTCTCTCTAGCCAGCTTTCTTCAGGGATCCCCTCCTGAAGCATCCTGAGTGAGTACTGGGTTTACAGGTGTCTGTCACTTGATGGACTTTTACCTGGAGTTCTGGAGGTTGAACTCTGGTTCTCATGATTGCAGGGATGTGTTCTATCTACTCAGTTATGTCTCTACATAACTAAAGAATAATGCATAAATTTATTTATTAACATAAATTAATAGAAGTATTTATTCTTACGGGACAAATAGAAGCAGACCTTGAGTTCTGTGATTTAGTTCTCCATGTTTCTTATCCTTTTCCTTGGATAAATAGAAATAAAATGACTAAATGGGTTGTACATTCATTTTATACATACTCTTTCATTTATCTTTTGGATCTCACATACAACACGGTTAATCCATACAAGGAGGGAAACATAATTGCAACCCTAGTTCAATATCTTTATGAATTTATGGGAGAGATTCTCCAGACTCTAAACTGCCTATTATCTTTGATTCTGCCTCGTGCTTGGATTCCAGGGCTTTTTGGGCCATGGATACTGTTATGCTATCTTCTCACAGCACCAGTTTCTTGACTGAACCTTCTCCACATTTCACTTGCTTTGTATTTCCCTTTCCTTTTATGGAAACATTAATTTGAATGAACCATATTTTTTTTCCTCCTATAAGTATGTCTATTCTTTCTCGTTTATTCTTAAGCCCTTTTAAAAGATTTTTATGGATGTGAAATCAGGGTGTAGAAATTCTTTCAGTTAGATTGAGGTTACTCATTATGGGTCTCACTCAATCTGCAAAGTAATACAGCATATTAGCTTACCACTCACATACCCTCTGCGGCAGAATGACATCCCGCTAACACCTGATTATAAGAATCAAGATTAGAGCCTTCCTGTAACACAGCCATTGGGAGTTCAGAACTTGTCTGCCTAGAAATATGCTTCCATCAGTAGGAGATAATTAATATAATGGGAAGTAATGAAGTAGGGGTAAAGGTACAGGGGCGCCACGGCAGGGGAAATTTATGGTGGGGAGAACTTTATTATGAGAACAGCATGCACATTAGTAAATTTATCAGAAGGTCAAAATTGAACATCTATCAAGGATGGTGCACATTCCCTGACTCCATCTTTGGTCCAATCAGGACTGAGAGGCTGAGTATGGCCTTGTTAGCCTATTAATAATGGGATGACTCTTTTTGACTTGCCACTTCTCTGGAGTGTGTGAGGCTGTCTTTCTTCCTTCCCTCTTCTCTCTCCCTTTTCCTTCTTCTCTTCTTTCTTTTCTGTTATTCCATAAATAACAACAGAATCCTCAATGTGTAATAAATTTCAAAGAAGATATTGGGAATATAAAAAAAAATCCTTACTTTTGTACTCTCCTCTTCTCTCTGCCTCTCTCTGCCTTTACTACCCTCTTAACACCCCATCCTCATACCCTGAATAAACTCTATTCTATACTCTACCTTGTGTGGCTGGTCCCTCGTGGGGAAGGAATGCCTTGGCATGGGCCCGCTGAGGCACGCCCTTCCCCACACCTTGCCACACCCCCATAGAGCATTATCTTTATACCTCTTTATCTTTTTATAATCACAACAATATTCCTTATGTATGTTTTCTAAAAAGTCATATATCTAGTAAAACTTAAGACTTCCTCAGAAAATGCTCAAAGATTAAAAAAACAGAAAAGTAGGAATGTGTCCCAGCTGGGTGGCAGGTGTTTGGCAGAAGTGGAAGGAGACGGTAATGGTAGTGGGTATGAATATGATATAAATACTTCATATATATAAAGATGTAAAAGAAAAATGTAAACAGTAAAATCATCTATGTGAAAAATAAATAATGAAAAGTTATGCAGAAAAAGTCATCTAACTTGTTCCAGCTCATTCTCGAGTTCTGGCCAAAGAACTCTAGAAATGCCCTTTGGAAAGAATGGAAGATATAACAGGGTTTTCAGTCTATGTAATGGATATTTTATGAAATTCTGAACAATATAATCTTTACTGTATTTCAGTGTCAAAATGGCTCTCTCTCTCTCTCTCTCTCTCTCTCTCTCTCTCTCTCTCTGTGTTTGCCCATCTATTCATATAGACTTCCAACAGCCATACTAAATCCAGCAAGATTATGTACAACCCACATGGTGTGTAATGTTATGGGTAGAAGTACAGACTTCGCAAACAGTCACAGCCTGGAAGTATCAAATTTATGCTTTGAGGCTCTTCTGACTGGTTTTCTGACACATATTACTTATATTCCCCATCAAGCTAAAGTAGAACTTGCATTACCCCTAGCTTATTAGGTGTAATGACAACAATTTTCTATTGAAGTTAACTAAATATACAGTTTTACTTGTAAATGTGTGTGCATTGTAACCGTTCCTAAAATCTTGGTTTGAAGGGCAGAAGGCCATGTTCAAGTATTTGCTTTATTATTCTTTGTTTCCTGAAAAGATTTGCCCGTGGAACAAGCTTTATTCCTGGTTTTTCTTTCTGTTTGAGGAGCTCGTTTAAGTTGAAGCTACCGTGGGTCAATTTGCTCTTCCTGAGTATTTGTGAAACACATACAAAGACGGCTTTCCTGACATCACTTTTTACAGTCACGATTCAAGGCCACAGATGTGCCAAGCTTTGCTTCTAACGTACACCGAAGCCCCTCTATAACACAGGAATTGAGGGACTTGAGTACCTGTCCCAATTTCCACCCACAATCAAGAAGTAAAAAATTAGAGTGGTTCTTCGTGAGTATTTCAGGTGGCGAAATTGAACTTATGCAACATATTATCCTCGAGTCTTACCCACAATCAAGGAGGAAGAAATTAGACTTGCTAAATGGAGAGATGTCTTCCTGCAAAATTGAACAAATGGGCAATTTGACAAAGTGCCATTATAACGTGATGGGCCGGCTAAGACCTTCCGAAATGAGATACACTGTGGGATAAATGAACTCACTGGGGAAAAAAAAATAAAGGAAGGATAAAAAAATATCTTGTGCAGAAACTCTGAACTGGGTCATTCTCTCCTAAAAGAATTTTTAATGGTTCTCATCCGCATCGAAAAGAGATACTTAATGGGGTAAGTTGGCTTCTTTTGTGGAATTTTTGTCTGGCACATTCTTCCAGCTTTCCGTAAAGACCGTAACCGCTAGTGGCTTAAATTGAAAAATTTGACAGACGTTTCTCCGAGTGCCGTCTCCCTCTTTGTTAAAAACAGATACAGGTCTCTGGTTGACCCAGAAGGCTCCTTCTCTGTCAGGAGATGCTTTTCATTCATTGCAAGTCTGCCCTGGTGGTGACCATGCATGTGGCCCTAAGGAGCTCTTTATACGGACTTATTAGTGTAATCTGAAAGCGTGAGAGACAGACCCCCCCCCCCAGAAGTCCACTCTTTTTTATTATTATTTTAATCTTTTTTATATTCCAGTCGTCATTCCCCCTCCCGTTCTGCCCTCAGACCATTTCTCATCCCAGAAGGGCACTCTCTGGCACACTGGCGCCAGTAAGCAGAGCTTTGCAAGTCAAGTTCCATCTTTTCCCTGGTGGATGAGGTCAGACCAGTTCCCCTGCTCCCTTAGTTTCAGTTTTCTCATCTGTGAAATGGAGATTGGGACTCTGCTCTGGGATCAACACACTGGGAGCAAATATCCAACACTAAGAATTTTGTCGTTACCCCCGAAGTGTTAGATGTGATTATCACAGAGTGAAGACTCAAATGGTTTTCAGGGATCTTATTAATTCAGGAGCTCACATCCGGTTGGTTCATCAGCAGAGCCTTTATAGACCGCTGAAAACAAACAAACAAACAAGCAAGCAAACACAAAATTGTTTCTCAAAGCTAAGCCTAACATAAAAGTTAAAGTTGTATCATCATCATCATCATCATCATCATCATCATCATCATCAGTAGCAGCAAATTCTCTTCATGATCATAATGTCACATTGCTCCTATGTTCTTAAATATTATTTTTTTTGGCTGTGGCTTATTATGGTTTAAGGAAACCAGGAAGAGGAAGAAGAATCAGCGTGCGGTTGATGGCTGAATGACAACTGTAATTTTCAATATAACAGAATCTTTTCTTATGTAAAAGCAACCTTCTGCTTATGCAAAAGTTTAATGAAATATAGGCACAAAATAGTGTTTTCTTTCCAACAAAGAACAAGTGTAGTCACAGAATTTAGCATGTTGAGTTATTCTTTCCAAAAAAATCAACCACCTGAGGACCCAAAGAATAAGATTTAAAACGGAATTTCTATGCTTTCTTTTTCTTGAACGAACAAAGCATTTGTACAGCTAAACTGAGTAGCTGCAACACAATTTGGTAATGTTTCTATTTGTTGAAGAAATGCTGAATATTTGCAGGAATGGCAAGAAGGAAAACAGTTCTCATCTGCGTGCAATATAGTCATAACATAAAATTATGAGATCAGAGATGTGATGCCTGAAAAGATTGAATTAACATTGTGAAAATTAGAGCCCCCCTCATTTGCATAAACCTGGGACGGCTGTGGCATGACAAAGCTGGTGGTTTACTTGGCAGTGGTGGAGAAGGAGGGGGGCGGAGTGTCTCCCTGCTTTGGCTCACCAGTGTTGAGTCAGCTGTTCAAGTCTGCTCTACACAGAAGGATGTGGAAATCTGTACTGTGCAGACATCACCCCTAAGTCAGAACTCACCTGAAATAAAAAAAGGCACCATAGCAATGTGGATCCTAACATGGCTCCTTGCCGTGATGATCTCTCTGGGAAAGACGAGTATAATTATCTGGTGAACACAGCTTTTCCAGCCTTTTTCACTTACTGGCCTCTGATTCTTTGAGCACATGAGAATTTAACCCAGAGGGAATCAAAGCTTTAACTTGAAAACTGGGAAGTTGCGGACTAGTTCCTGGGGTTATGTGATCATTTCTTATCCAGAAAGTGAGACAAGAAAATAAAAGGAAGGAAGGAAGGAAGTAAGAAAGAAAGAAAGAAAGAAAGAAAGAAAGAAAGAAAGAAAGAAAGAAAGAGAAAGAAAGAAAATCTCTGAGAAAAAATCAGGAGGCTGCCTCTCTTCTGAACTGGATGATACACATTGCACTTAGGAGCCAAGTCATTTCAGTTGTTCCTTAACTAAAGAGTATGGACTGAAGATGCGGGAGTGGAGGTGGAGACATGAGTATGGATGGGAGCCAATAGTGTGCAGTTACAATCTTATGTTTGGAATAGATAGGAAGCAGAAGTGACCTCGTCATGAATAAAGGCACTATGTGTGTCCTCTTCTGCTTAGAGGAGATGAGCTGGGTGGGCTGAGATGTAAAACATACAATGTATTGATGCATAAGCAAGAGGAATATGACCTATGTGTATTAATTATGCTTTTTCAGACAAACAAAACCAACTAGAAATAGAGATAGCCAGTGTTAATATTGCTTTAATAAAACACCATGACCGAAAGCAACTTAGGAAGGAAAAAGTTTATTAGCCTTGTAGATCCTGAATCACAATGCACTGAAGTAAGCCAGGGCAGGAACTCACACAATATGGGGACTTTGAGGCAGGAGCAGACGCAGAGGCCATGGAAGGGTGCTGTTCACCGGCTTTCTCCTGCTTTCTTATAGAAGCTAGGACCGCCAGTCCAGGGGTGGCACACACCCACAATAGACTGGGCCCTCCCACCTTAATTACTGATTTTAAAACGTGCCTTAAAGTCCTCCCTACAACTTGATCTCATGGAGACAGTCTCAGTTGGTGCTCCCTCCTCTGAGGTGACTCTAGCTTGGGACAAGCTGGCACAAAACTAGGCAGAACACTAGGGAGCAAGAGGGAGTTTAGCATGAGGCAAGGACTGCGTGATTATAGACATTAAGAATTGACGTGAGATGATAACTGTAAACTGGGCAAGCTGGTGGTATAATCCCCAGGCCACATGAGGACCCAAGAATGAGAATCTTCAAAGTCTGAGAGGAAAAAGTGATAAATACTTTGGTACAAAAGGAGACAAGAAAATTTGCCCTTTCTGCCCTCCCTCCCTCCCTCCCTCCCTCTCTCCCTCTCTCTCTCTAATGAAAAGGACTCAAGTGCATTGAACCTCAACACATTCACATGTGTAAGAGAGATCTTTACTTGGTCTACTTATCCAAATGCTAATGTCTTCTCAGACACTCTGAAGGATATGTATATATATATACATTTTTACAATGTATATACACATTTTTTTCAATACCCAGACACACCTGGGCCCATCTGTTGAACAGTTTTGAAAACAAAAGTAAAATATTGAAGGTAACAGTGAACAGAAGTAGTGAGCTGTCTTCCATTTAACAAAGCAATTGTCTCTCTGCAAATGAACAAAATGAACAATTAAAGTAAACATAACGGCACCATCTCATTAAATTTGCAAGGACATTGAAAACAAAGAATGGAGGTAGAAATGGGTGGTTTGTTCACCATATACTGATACAATGGATCCATGAGATTTTTTTTGAGTCCTGAATAATTTAGTATCACATTCTGTGGAATAAGAAGTTTATAACCAAAACAGTATGTGCTGAGCCAAAAAGCTCAGAGTGCTACAGAATATATGTTGAAATCGCTGATGGTGAAGGTAGGTGATTGAGTAGAATAAACCCTCTGTCCATAAGGAATGGGAGATTGTGATAGGATAGGATAGGTTTGGAGAGACAATAGTTTAAGTTGGCACCAAAGGATTCGCCTGGTTGAGGAAGAATAAGGGATAGGAAATCCATATTTTGTCCATGCCATTGGTTTCCTTTATATTTTAGTAATCATTTCAGCGACTAGAGGTCTTAGGCTGGGGTTTTCTTTGGTTATAATGAAAATAATCATTACAAAGGGTCGGAGAAAAGTAATTGTGTAGAAAACCATGGATTGAAAAATGTCAACCAGGAAAGTCAGTGGTTGCAGTAGAAATGAAATATTTTGTTGTTATAAGAAGAATACAGTCAGTTCCAAAGTACATATTTTAAAACAAAATGATTTGTTTATTTGAATTTATTTGTGTGTGTGTGTGTGTGTGTGTGTGTGTGTGTGTGTATACACATGCATGCGAGTATGCACACTTGTGTGTGCTGGTAGAGGCCAGAAGAGGGCACCGAGTGTCTCCTTATTAGGCTTTACCCATTTCTTAGAGGCAGGGTCTTTCTCTGAAGCTGGGGCTCTTGTTTTTTCAGCTAAGGTGAAAGCCAGCAGGTCCAGAAGCCCTTCTGTTTCCGTTCTATTTCTGTGCAGGTCAAAGCCACCATGGTTGGAGTGGGAAGGGGCTAGGTGGGTTTGGTAGGAGAGTTGGCAGGAAATCTTTCAAGGAACACACTTTTGTCAAAGCCCCACCACGAAGGGACCCAGGACTGACTGTCAACTCCTTTGTCTTTGCCCAGCGGGTTTGACTCATTAAAGGAAAAGTCCAGTCTAGGCTTTATGCATCCTTCATGGCTTCTCTGAAGGAGGAACCGCTGAGCGGAGCGGTGGTGGTCGGCCAGGCCAGCAACAGTGCTTGGCATTGGCCTCTATAGAGATGATTCCCTCCATGTCCCTTCCCTTCTACAGAGTGCAGCTTTGCCCCTTTAGCCTATGACCTTGAGCAAGCGCATTCAACCTTAAAAAAGGCAGACACATACATGCAGCTGCACATCTTTCTCTGATTATGGGGCACGCCCAAAGAAGCAAAAGGGAAAACAAAACATAATTTCCCAAACAAAACAAAGCACTTATTGCTTTGGCAGATTTTCCTGTACCTAAGACGTAGAGACAAGCCTCTGATTGGTCCCCAGGAAGGGCTAGGGAGCAGACAGCTATTTGCAGGACACTCCGGAAGTGATTGTAGATTGGTTCCTATAAGGTCTCTCAGTGTGGTCTGAAGTTACAAAGACAAAGGGTTGTTCCTTAAAAGCAAATTTTAAGGCAGGAATCAAAGCAACGTCCTCCATCCAAATGAATGCCTGGTTCTTGCAACCACCTGGTTTTGCTGGATTGCACCAAACGCCGCCAGCATCTGCTATTTTACCTTTGTTTTGGCCCGCAGTAGTGATGACAACATGGGAGCCTGGTGTCAGCTAAGACCGAGAATAGCTTCGGTGACTCTAAGAGGTGTGTATGGAACCTCAAAATAGGACTTTCCTTTCCTTTCCTTTCCTTTCCTTTCCTTTCCTTTCCTTTCCTTTCCTTTCCTTTCCTTTCCTTTCCTTTCCTTTCCTTTCCTTTCCTTTCC
>NC_034602.1:68062820-68111954 GCF_900095145.1 Mus pahari
CACCCAGAAAGGTTCATTAAACTCCATTTTGTGGATGAATATGAAGAGAAGTGAGTGCATCTTTTTCTGCAAAGACGTATCTGGCTGGAAGACGAATGGATTGGGAGACATTAAAACTCCTTGTGACGAATGCAACGAGCAAGTAGCGTCAAGGGAGTCATAAGTGGTTGTTTTCCTTGACTACAAAGAAATCCGTGTTAATAACGTGTTTGGAAGAACATGGCAGAGAAAGAGAGAACTCCACATAGCCCGTTAAGTTAAAAGACATGCGGGAAGCAGCGAAATGTCAGCTCCAAGCTGCCAATGCCAACATTCAGTGTTAATCTCTCGAGAAGAGTCATGAGTTAAGAGACAGTGCAGCAAAAAGCCAACCCCGAACGCACAGCATCTGAGTGTTAACCTTCATTCAACTATTGACTGCAGTTTTAAAGTCTTAACAGTCCTGGGACTGGCTCTCTTTACATGTTCAATAAAGATGTTGAATTTGATCATTTCAAAGAGTTCTTCCGCATCTGAAATCTCCTAGTTTTCAAACAAAGATATTGATATCTCTTACTAATTAAGCAGTTTTCATAGCTCACTGCTTAATCTGTAAAAACTAAAAAAGCATATGGTAAATCATTCCTTAAAAGGCAAAACTAGGTAAATTATGTGCAGCATAAATAAGCTTTCCTAAGTTGGAAACTGACCCTGTATTCTCCAGCTAGCGACACTGCCACCCATATGTTCATAAAAGACACTGTGGTTGTTTTATTGTTCTCTCTGGAAGTGCCAATCATAGTTAGCACTAATTAATGAAATTCCAGGGTGCTGTCTGCCAGGCAGTACGTGCAATGGGTGAAGCAAACTACAGTGGCGAAGTTTCCATCATTTATATTACTGTGACAACATTGGCTCGAGTTTCAGAAACAGTGATTCCAGCTCCCCATCCCTGCGAGAACAAATGTAGGTTGATTTATGTTCTGAGCCTCTCTAGCATATTGTCAACACCGTGATGGCTGCCAGAGCTCATCCGACAAAGTGCTGACATTTTCTGGGAATCTGCTTGCCTTTACACAGATTCTCTCCAGTAGCTTCCATTTGCACACATTGCCGACATCTCCTCCAATTTTTTATTTTATTTTATTTTAAGGCTTAAGGCATGGGCTGTATGATATTAAAATTAGCCTGATATTATTAACTCAATTGATGCCAACACAAAATCTTTTGGGATCAAGTGGTGGTCAGAAAAGATGACAAATTTCCTTTAATCTGAATTGGTATGACCTTAAATGGGGCTTAAATGTAATGTGCTTGTTTTAGAATCATGTATTATTATTATTATTATTATTATTATTATTATTATTATTATTGTTGTTGTTATTAGTTGAGTCCTACCATCTTTTTTAACCCTATAATGCACCTGTTTTTATTGGTCTGTGAACCTCTACCTTCAGATTTGTTTCTTTTAACTGGTTCCCACAATAGATCTCTTTCACTGGTTCCAGCAATAGACTTCTGCATAGCTTTCTGACTTCTGTAGAGTAACCAAGCCAAGTATCACACCTGAGTTTTGCAGCAAATGATGGACATGCCATTAATGAAACTTCTTTATGTGGGTTTGATCGGATAAATTAACAGCTCTCTCTTGTATTGTGGGAAATCAAGGGCCGTCAGGTGGCAGATTATTTTTTTTTGGTAGACACAGCATGGATTTCAGTAAGATTACCTTTATGATCCATGTTTCTAAATTGGAAAACGTTTTTTTCCCATTTTTGAAAAATTGGTAAGAAATTTAGGTAACATGTGATCTTATAAGTACAGTTTGATACAGCATTTTAGCTCAAACCTTTGGGGTGAGTTAGGAATATCATTAGTGACCTGTCTCAGTTACAGAATGGGCTAAAGACCAACCTGGATAACTTGGTGAGATCTATCTTAAAATAGAAAGTGGAAAAAAATGAACCAGGCCCATTCTTGTAATATGGACATGGTATAGATTCAGTCTCTAGATTCACTGTGTAAGCACTACATACATGCATGCACACATACATACACACACATGTACATACACATGCACACACACACAAACTCCCTCCTATACAAGTACACAGATGCACACACAGACACACACCCTCCTACAGAAGCCCCTTCCTACACAAGTTAATACCTCATGACAAGCATAAACACACACACACACACACACACACACACACACACACATACACACGCACACGCACATGCACACGCACGCGCACATGCACACACACACAGAGGCTCCTTCCTAAACAAGTACACACACACATACACGCACACATACACGGAGGCTCCTTCCTACACAAGTACACACACACACACACACACACACACACACACACACACACTCATTCCACACTATAACTTGACAAATTTGTACCCAACTCTCATATTGATAAAAGGCCAGAACATTTTTTTACATTCTGGAGAGACCCTTTCTCTAATCTCCAGTACATCTTATCTGTGTAGGGAGAGGGTACCAAAAGCTGTTTTATAGTGAAAATGAACAATTAATATTTTTAAATTCGATTTCTCCTTTATTGTCCTTGTCACTGCAGATTTGTTTTGTCTTCAAAAATCCTTGTTAGTTTTAATTTTTTTTTCTCTGTAGGAAATGGGTGCTGACCACTGACAGTCTAGTTATCTATTAGTTCCTGCCAGATATCACTCTTAAGGTGGACACTTCTTGTTGTCCTTTATTTGATTAACAGAGGGGTGAATAGGTGATTTTTAAAAGATTCGCAGACGTTTCCTTGTGTGTTTAAAGAGGCTAGAGACTCCTGGTTGTTGGTCAGTGGAACTTCTCTGTTGGTATATACAATTTATTTTTATTGGTTGGCCTTTGGAGAGGGAACAAATATAACCACGTATTTCCCCCCCTTTGGATTTTCCTTTTCTTGGTTGTCAGCAGCATTAAACCTTTAAGGTCCACTTCTATGCAGAGCAGGCAGAGTGAAGCATGGCCCTGGCTGGCCTCTGGAGAGGGGATTCTAGCATCCCTCTGGGGTTCCAGTCAGCAATGAGATGAAGCTCTGGCAGGGGCAGAGGGTCACACAGGCCAGGAGCAAGGCTTATTGACTTCTGAAATCCAAAGTCACCACTTCTCTCGGTGGCCTGTACAGAGTGCCTGGCTTTCCACAGTGGATGCCTGCAGTGTCAAATCCATGTTTGGCCTCATCATCACCACTAACCTGGAAGAATCAGTACACTACATCTATATCATACACTTATTGTTCATACAATCTATCTCAGGATTTTTTTTCTATTATTTGTGGCAGCCTTATACAAGTAAACAGTACAAACCCTGCTAGCATCTTTATATTGCTGGGAAACAGATATAAGGAGATGAAGGGTTTTCCTTTAGGACTACACATTCCTCCAGTAGCGTGGTTCATTATAATCAGGCTTCACAACTCAGACCTGGAGGATTTATCATGGCTCTGAAGCACAGGTGTGGTACCCTGGGAGCCTCCGGAGTCAGGGAAGGAATTCAAGATGGCTGATAATTCCCCTTCCTTGAAGGTCTTACAAACTACTCATGAAATGGGATCTAGCATTTAGAAGAATAGTCCAATCCAAGACAGAGTTTTACCCCTTATTTTCCCCACATGATTTATCTTAAATAATTCCAGAAATAGCTTTTCCATGTAAATATTACTTTAGCTTAGCTCTTACAGCACTCTGGGCTAAGGGAATCTTTTAAACCATGAGCTTTTCAAATTGGATGCTCTTTGGACTTAGGACTCACAGGATCCTGGATTAAGATACACCAGCTATAGTGGGAGACTGATAAATATTTATCAAATGATTGAATGCTTCCGTGTATGGCTGGCTGTTCTGCCTTATAATGATGTAACAAGGAACAAGACTAAAAAAATCCTGTTAATTGTATAGTTCCATTAACACAACAGTGGGATTTATAGAAATATACTTTCATTCACGTGCCATGGTCAGTAACTGAACAACCTCTACATTGTTCTAAAATTATTAAAACTGATAAAAGTGGGTGCTGATAGAAAAATAATGAAGGAAAGATACCTTTGTTGGTGGATGAGCAATATCAGAAAAACAGCAAACAACAAAAAGACCATGGCACAGAAATGCCAGACCTGGTTTTCTTTTCTCTCAGCCTCTGGATCTTAAGAACTGTAGATGGCAATCCCGCCACAAAAATAGATAGAGTGTGCTAAATTTAGTAGTGGATTTTGCTTTTCCTAGTGCCACAAATTATTTTGCTTGTAGAGGGCAGCATATAAGGAGAAAAATCGTAAAAACAAAAGCAAATTTTAAAGAAATGGAAAACACGATATATATATTTTTTCACAGCCCTTTCTTCATAAGTTCCACTACATGTAAGTTTACAAAATGCAATTTTGGGCTCATGAGTTAATCAAGAAACACTGTGAAGGCATTTCGAACCATGGATAGTAGAAAATCTCTGTTGCCATGGAAACAAGATACCATACATGGAAACAGGGCACATCATATAGAAGATTTAATTACACTGAAATGATAAATGAATAAAGGCAATTTTTTAGCCTATTTGTAGCTAAAGTCCATTAGAAGTCCAGTTGCCAAGGCAACTCCTGTCTAAAAACAGTAATAAGAAAAAATATGGAATAAGATGAACTGCACTTCAAAAAGATTTTGAAAAAAAAAGCCACTCTGCCAGCTGAGAAGAATATTCCTAATTTTAAAAGATCCTCATAGAGTTGAACTTAGATTTCTTATGAGAGTCTTAAGCTATCCATAATAACAATCATGTCAGCAATTTCTATACACAATAAACCATTGTTTGACTGAAAAGTAGGATACAATTAGAATGGCATATTTAGACATGTTTTTATTTTGAAGTGAGCTTCATTATGCTAAGAGATCAAAGCATGGCCGAAAGCCCAGCCTACCCATGTCGGCAGATCACGTACACTCCAAATGTATTCTTTTACCAGCTTTGCTGCTGACTTATACACGTGTGTTCAAGATGAGCCAACAAGAAATAGACCAACTGCAGGGCCCGTTTGGTATAAGAATGTGAGCACAAAACATTCATTATCCAATGATGTCTTTCAAAGAGTGGGCAGAAGTCTAGGGGACTCAAGGAGTCCTTAAATCAATAGATAAGTTCAAACATTCAGTCAGCATCTATAGGCATGTCAACACAGTGTACTGCTCTGAGTATCAAGCTTTTATTCTAAATAGTGGCATTAAAAGGATTGTTTTGGGGACAAGATCTCTCTATGTAGCCATGACTATCCTGGAATGTGCTTCATAGATCAGATTGGCCTTGAACTCCCATATGTGTGCCTGCCGCTGCCTCTGGAGTGTTTGGATTAAAGGCTTGCACTACCACACCAGGCAGTCATAGCATTTTAAATGTGTGGAAAGGGACCTCTACTCCTCTTCCGTAATGGAATAGGAAGATATTTAAAGTTGGGTAGGTTGAGCATTAAGAGGAACAGGCCTCAGCAGCTAGCCCTTGTGGCGGCCATGCAAGGGGGCAGTTGTCTAGAGTGGTCGATCTGTTCCTGCTCTGTGCATCTTCACCTCATTTGAACGCTCAGAGATTACTGTTTCTCATCACTGTGATCAAGTATTTGATGAGAGGCAATGGAAAGGAGGAACAGTTTATTCCGATTCATAATTTAGGGGTACAGTCATTTATGGTAGGCAAGGTATGGCAGCAGACAGACGGATGGCCATGAGAGCTTGTGGCTGGGACTTGGTGGAACGCAGTGAAGAGATGGGGACAGGAAGCTACCTGCTACAAGTCTCAAGTCCTAGCCCCCAGAGGCCCATTTCCTTCATCTAGACCCCATATTGTATGGGTTTCACAATGTCACAAAAAAGCAACACCATAAACAGAGAAACAGATATTCAAATGCCCAAGGGGATATTTTATGCACAAATCGTAACAATTCATGGTTGAAGTGGCTGTAGACTTGAACTTTAAAAGACATTTCGAAGGCTATGAGTTTCAGTATGGATTTAAATCTCATATCTGTTTTTTATTAGTGGTATTTCCTTGACCAAGTTACTTAAACCCTTTGACCTCAGTATCTCCATCAGGAAAATATCTACTGCTGGGGATATTAACATCAATATATGTAAAGTAGGATTTCTCAGCCTTGCCCTATTGATGTTTGGGCCAGATAATTCTTCCTTCAGCCTGTGTGCTGTAGGATGATTAGCCATTTCTCCAGTTTTTGCCCACTGGGTGATGTCATTAATAATTTATCCCTATTAGCACCAGTTTGAACAAAACCAAAACAAAACAGAAAACCAAAACCAAAACAAAATAACCTATCCTCCAGAAACACAGGTAAATGTTTCTCTGAGGGTTGAAGAACACTGACAGAAAGGTCGCGCACTAGTAATAGTTAATAAGCAAATGGCAGCTGCATATTAGATATATTTTGAGGGCTAAGTATAGGTAGAGCCAGGTTCAGATAATGTTTCATGGCGCATGCCTTTTGATGTCTTTCATTTCCTCTGGTTTTGAAAGTTGATTGCCAATTATCTTTTGAAGTGGGCATCGTTTCTCTATTCTATCAGTTTAGCATGCAACTGGCAAGCATGCCCGTCCTATTATTCTGGGCTAGGGATGATCCTTCCTGGTTCTTTACCATGCAGGTATTCTCCTCTCAAGGAAGCCTTGTTGTCTTAGCTACCGAGTGTTTTTTCTTTCACTTCAGTGACTGTTGTTTTGATGAAAAGTTTTATTTTTCTCCATCTGCTCTCCGTAATACTCTTTCTTCCCTGGGTGGCGGCTTTCTTCCCTTCCTCTCCATCTCACTGGTTGTTCTATAATGATAGTCACAGGTAATCAGTTTGAACATTTCCAACTGCCTTGTTGTCTACAATTTCCCAGTCTATGCTGACAGAGACGACCAGAAGTTTTCTCCTCTGCTTTTCTACTTTTGTCAGCCCATTTCTGAAGGCATTGCTTGTGGGTGTTTATTCTGTTCTCGGACATAGAAAGTCCTATGGTTTTCTGTAGGGGCAGAGCAGTATGTTCCTTTATCCTGGGCATGCGTCTATGGCATACGTGTGCTTCAGGGTCTCCTTGCATGTCGAGAGAGAGTTTGGATCATGCACACTTGTGAGGTGTAGGCTGGAAAATCGGAAGTCCTGAGGTGAGTGGCTTCAGTACAAGACTCACAGTGATGCTCCTTCTCCTGTCAGGGCCTCAACAGCTGAGATGTTGTCCAGGGAATTTCTCTATCAGACCTCTGATCTTATGCTGAGGTTAGAAATTCAGTTTTCCATTGTAACTGCAACTCTTACATGCTGGCAATTATATTCTGTACATAGAACTTCAACCGTCCTTCCCTACGTTCCCTTTTAGTTTTTTTATCTTCAAATGTACATTTCTTACCTGAAATGTTTAACATTCACTGTAGATCAAGAACTTTGGCCAGAGGATAGAACATTTCTGTTAGATTGGTGTAACTTGAAGAGTATATACTGGTAACTGTGGTTAATCACAATACATTCCATACTTTAGTCACCAATGACAGGTTTCAAGTTTGTTGTTGTTAGTTTTTTTTTAATCACAAAAGATGATAAGTTCTGTGTATATAAACTGTAGCTTCATTTGTCTATAAATATATCACCTTTATTCATCAAGTATTCCATAAATTAAAAAATACATTTCTTTTTTTTGAAGTTGAAAACAATCTTTACTATTCACCATTACAGAAGCTAAAATACTGTCAATACAATAATGATTACATAATTTATGATCATATCACACAGAAAAGTATCTTATTCCACAAAAAAATACCAGCATAGATGTTTTAACTTTGGCTGGGGATGAACAATCATTTTTCTTTCTTTCTTTTTTTAATTGGATATTTTCTTTATTTATATTCCAAATGTTTTCCTCTTTCCAGTCTCTCCGTCAGAAACCCTTATCCTCTCCCTCTTCCCTTACGTCTATGAGGGTGCTCCCCCCCACTCCCATCTTCTTGCCTTGGCATTTCCCTACACTGGGGCATCGAAAACCCTCATGCCTAAGGGCCTCTTCCCCCACTGAAGTCCAAAAAATACATTTTTCTACAAATATTAAAGCATTGAATTTCCTTTGAAACCTAGCATTCCTATTTAAAATACAATGAAAGAGAGATAATGGCTTTCTATGTCAAATTAGCCTAGCATCTTAACTAGAAGTTCCTATTTAGTCTTTCAGAGCCTCAGTAAACATAGGAACAGCAGGTAGATGAAGACAGTCTTTTCGTTATAAACATTTTGTGAGAACTTGAGACAATGACTATAAAACACATTCTTACTGGCCACATAGTGACGTTTCAGTGCCTATTGTTATCATGTGAGTCTGCTGTAGTACTTCTTACTAAACTTCAGATGCTCAGTAACTTATTCCTACAATCTATAATTATGTTTAGTGAATCTTCATCTCATATCTATCAGAGACTCCATTAAAATATTTGGTAAGTTGTGTCAGAATTATTGGAATATTGTCACAGTCTACGAGTTTCGTGTATTTTGAGGATTGTAGACATAGTATTCTTGGACTAGGGCAGTGGTTCGAAACTGAAGTGACTTTGCCTCCAGAGGGTATTTGGTAGTGCACAGAGACAATTCCAATGGCACGAGGGAGATATTGGTATCCAAGGCATAGACTCTGGAGGTGTGGTCAAATGTCCTATACAACAGGGATAGCTTGCTGCAACAAATAGCTACTGATCTTAATTTTTAATAACTGGAAATCTGTGAAGTAAGTTATCAAGTGTCTTCATGTTTCAGATGTAATTTTCTTTAAATCTGTTTGCGTCTCAGGTGTGGTGGGTCATACTATTTCCAGAGTTAATGGGATGCTGCTTTGAAGAACATCTGTCAAGAACATCTGTCTGAGCACAGAGAACCTTGTGCACAAACCTGGAGTTCTTAACCAGCACCGGGTAAAGAACAGTTACCAAGCTTGCATATCAAGGTAGCAAAGAAAAAAAAATTGAAACATTAACACAATAATATGAGGAATGGAACAACCAAGACTCACATATAGACAGACCCTGGCACATGTACATAAGTAAAGAGTCACACACACGAAGGTCAACGGGTTAAGAGAGAATACCACATTACCCAGAGCTGTCTAGATAGCATTTGGCACCTGCTAATATCTCTGCATTTGGTATGGATACAAAATTTAGCTTTCTCCCAATTTAATAACTTTCCACATCCTCTATTTTGTCCTTTTTAGCATATTTCTTTTATATAGTACTGGATATTAAATATAGGACCTTGCATATACTAGGTAAGCTGACTGCAACCAAACTACAGTCCTCTGTAGGCTTAGATTTTTCAAAACCTACTTTAGTTATCTTGGTATTTTTGTTCTTCGTTATTTTGTGTTTTTTTCCCGGATCTGAGGACTGAACCCAGGGCCTGTGCTTGCTAGATAAGCATTCTACCTCTGAGCTAAATCTCCAACCCCGAAACCTACTTTAATAAGGATTTTTAAATGATTTAACCTTCCTTCTACCCCACCACCCACCAGAGGAAATGAAAAGGAAAGGTTAATAAGGCAAAGGAAGATGTTACCTGTTTAGAAATAGTTCTTTGGGGGCAATTCCAAGTTTCATTGTGAGGATATCCACAGTTCAGTTCACACAAATTAGCAGCAGCAGCTTGATCCACTTGCAAACACCATCCATGAATCAGCAATGGCAGGTTGATACAGAAGAAACTGCAAGGCTCTGCCAATTGGTCTGAGTCTACAGAATCAGCAAAAAGTTGCTAGAATATCATGAGAAGTTCTTTGGAGTCTTTCTCTCTACAAAGGCATGGCAAATGTTGATCCGCTAAGAAGACCATGTGGACCAATGCCTTAGTGTCTGTCAGTGAACACCAGCAAAGCCCAATGAAGGCCAGCAAAGAGTGGCAAGGTGAACCAATGACACAGGGTTGTCCACTGTCCGTTGCGTAATACTTACAGCCTTTCCAAACACCACCTGCTCTCTCAAGTACGTGCTGCAGCTAAACATCACACGCCCCTTTTCCAGGCAGCTAGGAAAACACCACGTGTCTGTTCTCAGCAGAACATCCTCTCAGAAGACAGTTTCCAGAAAAACACCACATGATGCAACTGAGTCTGCAAAGAAACCAGAAGTTTCTTTCTTCTTTACCTGTTGTTTTGAGACAGGATATCACAAAGTTGCCCAAGCTGTGCACGTTTAGAGCTTGTGATCTTACTGCCACACCCTTCCGAACAACCAAGTCTACAAGCTTGCACTCCCAACTACTCTTTTGATGCTTCATTTCTCAATTTTCTAATCTAGACATTTGAGGGAAAATACTTCATCTTGCCAATTTTCATAATTGCAGCATTATGCTTAAAAAGCACTTAATAAATGTTGAAATTGTGGAGTGAAAGATGAAAGTTTACTAGTAGTCTAATAAACTTAAACTACTAAGTATGTAGGGCCATACAGTGCCACTAAGTTAGGCATTAGAGAATGCAGGGAGCAGTTACCAAGTGGGAGAGAAAATATGAACACAGATGGAAGCTCAGTCTCAAACAACATGACAAAATTGCACAGGGCTGGAAAACAATGTCTGCAGATGGAAAAAAAAAAAAAGAATTGACATACAGCAATCCAAAATGAAATTTGAACAAAGACTGAAGTAATTCCTGTTGTCTCAGAACCAGACAAACATTGCTAGTCTCTGTAAATAGCAATGGCAGTCTCAAAGCCAAGAACACACTGCTTATGTGTGTGCTGGTGGGGTCCTGCGTTTCTGATGGTGTGAGCCAACCAGGCGGGCTTTTGCCAGGCAGAGAAGCACAGTACCGAAAACATCACACTCTATAAAATAGATATATTCAAACAGCATCAGATCTTGAATGAACACATCATTTATTGCCAATGCTCATATGTTTCGTTTAGGGAAAGCTGTAGCAAGAGCCCAGATCTAGAGAAATGCAGCTTTTTGGTGAGAAAATGCACATTTTACATTTAAGTAGTTTGCAAAGATTACTCAAATTGTAGTATTTTATTTTTTGCTCCTTCTAATGACAACTACTTAATCACATTTGTCCTTTTTATGTTGCTTTCACCTCATATGGGATTATTTTTATATTTAATTTTGACTAGGAAACTGAGCTGGAAATCGTCATCAGCTTATAGATGAAGCAGCTATAAGATCCCAGATTTTGCATCCCACTGTGACTGAGCAGAGATTCCAGGCTCTGTCTTTGGATGTGTGCTGGTACCACGTGTCATGACAAAGGCCTGACAGATTCTCATTCCTTCAGCAGATTTCTCTTTGTGCTTCCTACTTTTCCTGTCCACTAACTTGACTCGTGTTTCGGTTGACTTTCTCTCACTTGCCTGGATGCCTGGCAGAAGCTATGTCAGGAGGACAAATTTACTTTGGTTGGTGGACTTAAGGAGACCTCAGGACGTGACAGAGCAGGAGGTGTGGTGACTGGGGCGGTTCTCTGTCTGTGATGCTGAGACTATGAAGTGGCAGCGTGTGTTGACTCAGATGCAGAAAAATGGGACCAGAAGTGCATGGTTTCTACCCCTCAAAGGCTCATCCCTAAGAACCTACCTCTGGCAGCCAGGGTCCACAGCCTCTTCAAATAGTACCACTATGTGCAGACCAAGCATTTGAATACACAAGCCTATGGGAGACATCTCACATTAAAATGATAACAAACATAATTGAGCTTAATTTGAACAAAAGTTTTCATTTTAAGTCATAGTAAACTCAGAAGTTTCTCTTGTTATTTGACGCTGTACTAGGTACTACATTTTGTGGGAAAATGGTGTTGTTATGAATTGTGGATTGATGATGATGATGATGATGATGATGCCTTCTGTATCTCCCAAGCACAAAGCCTCAAAGCCAGGATCCTTCTGCCTTAACTTCTAGAGTTCTGGGATTAAAGCCATGTTCTATCACGCCTAGCTTGGTGTCTGTCTTAGGAAATACTTTTTGGAGCTGGAGAGATGACTCAGTCATGAAAGTGCCTGCTGTGCAAGTATGATGATGTGAGTTCAGATGCCCAGCACCTACCCACATGAAGGTTTGTAAGTGGTGGTGCGTGTATATAATCTCAACAATAGGAAGGCAGAGATAGGAGGATCTTTGGGGCTTGCAGGCCTGCTATTATTAGCAAATATGTGAGCTCTAGGCTCAGTGAAAAACCTCGTCACGAAAAATTAAGATGGAGGGCTGGAAAGATGGCTCAGCGGTTAAGAGCACTGACTGCTCTTCCAGAGGTTGGAGTTCAAGTCCCAGCAACCACATGGCGGCTCACAACCGTCTGTAATGGACTTTGATGCCCTTTTCTGGTGTGTCTGACGACAGCTACAGTGTACTTATCTATAATAAAGAAACGAATATTTAAAAAGAGTTAAGATGGAGTGCTAATGAGACAGACACAGGTTATAAATCTCTGACTTTCACATGTGTTTGTATACATGTAATCATGCATAAATTACATATGTGTATCACACACACACAGATGCATTGTTTTCTTCCTGAATGCTTGAATGACAAAGATATTTCAATTGACAATGATAATGAACTTAAGCTTCTCTTTAAACAGCTTTAAAATTAAACTTCAAATGTGGATATAGTTTTGTAAAAGGGGGAAAAGCAAACATCAAAGCCCTCCCATCTTTTCCCTCACTTTCAGAAACAGACACCTCAGGCAGTTGTTTATCTAGATTCCTCAGCAACAAATTCGTCCTCTTGCTCTGCTGCAGCTGGGAGCCATGACTCTGCCAAGGAATTTTCCTAGTTTGTCTTGTCAAATGGCCTGAAAGGCTTTACAGTAGCAGACTAGGGTGAGATGGGGTGGGGCAGGGCTGCGCTCATCTATTCTTCCCTTCCATCAGGCACCTGATTATATGTGCTATTTTGGCAACTGCAGAACCAAAGTCTGGAGGAGATGTGGCTCTCTTCAAGCAGTTCCCAATACACTCCTCTGGGGCTCTGCTATGAGTCAAGAGCTTAGAAACATCATTTTTTTTTCTTTTTAGGCTTTTACAGGCTCATCATGGTAGCTCTTTCATCTCGATCTTATATCTGCATCCTTCAGTGTTTCCTCTGTATTCTCTCAGCCTTCTAAGTCTTGTGTCAAATCTCGTCTGTCTGAATGGTGGGTCCTTTCTTCCATTCTGATTGAATTTGGACAGATACCATGTCCAGGTAATATTCTATTATTTTTCTCAGTGGTTGCTAACTTATGAAAAGAACATGAACCAAGTTCATATGAAAATAAAACAGCAGCTAGTATTATACGAACCTAACTGTGATGGAGGGAACAGTCCCCCCACTGATGGATGTAGATTTTCAAAACTGGACATTCTCTGAAGTGTTTGCAGGTCCCACTCCAGGAGGAGGCGCCATGAGTTGGCTGGGAGTCTTGGAAGGTAGTGGGCCTGTCCATAGGCTGGAATTGTGTGCCATGGAGCTCACCACAGTGGATCTTTGTCAGGAATGTATTGAGGTTGACTCTGGTATTTTGTGGGAACACAATTGTGTGGCTTGTTTTGTATTTTCTGATTCAAAATTCACACAAGCCAGAGAGGTTTGGAAGGTCTGAGAAGTCTGTGGAAACAGAACTTCCCGAGGGCGTGTGTCAGGAGCATCCTCTGCTGATCCAGGCTGAAGGTTGCAGGGGCAGAGGTCAACACTTTATCAGCATCTAGACCTTTGATGCTACTTGGTGAAGGAGTCGGATGCCCAGGACCCTTGCCCCTTGTGTACAGCCCTCAAGCCTATACTCTGAGACCTTAGCAGACTTGTTTCCTTGGGCTCTCCACTCATTCTTAACCTAGCATTCCATTTGATTCTCATCTCTATTGCATTTCCTGTCCCCATTTTCTCTTTTTCTTGGCTTATTCCTTCCATTTGGTGGAGAAATCTTTAATAGATCCCGAGAAATACTGCACGTGAAGCAAATATATTTTTAACTTTGAATATCTGACAATAAGTTTATCCTGTTCTCTGATTTGATTGACAACTTCCCTGCACACAGCACATAAATTGGGGGAAATTTCTCAGTACTCATTTTGAAGACATTTCCCCACTTTTTTTTTTAAAACTTTCTAGCATTTCTGTGAGGGATCTGAAGGCACTTCCCTATTCTGTGCATACGAATTACAGTTTTTTTCCTTTAGAAAACCCGTAGAACCTCCTCTTTTCCTCTCCCACTTTAAAACCTCAGAATAGACTCACAGTGCTTCTTTCTGTGTATACTGTGCCTTCTTTCAGTTTGCAGGTTCATGTCTTACAGAGTTAGGAGAAATGTTCTTGAATTATTTATTTGGTAATTTCCTTCTTTCCTTTATCCAATTTCCTTGTCTGGAGTTTCTAATACAGTATACTTTCTAATTTTCTACTGGTTTGTGACCTATTTCCCACTTGATTTTAAAGAATCTGCTTTCTGTGGATTTTCTGTCTCTTCAGTGGCTGTTCCTTTTCCATCTTTGTCCTTGGTTATTCCCAGAGAGAGCATCGGAATATGTCATTTTCAATGCCTAAGCAGCCCGCACGCTCAGCTTGCTTTCTGTCTCTAGGAGGTTGAGCGCCCTGAAGCTTTTGACATCTTGTGTAGGCCTACTGGATTTTAGCTTAGGGCATGTCTTGTCAACCCAGCTCTTACAAATAACCAATAGGGTTTTTATGTGCTTGATTCCATGTTGCTCTAAATGGAAAGAGCCGTACCCACAATTATTTTAAAGGCCTGTCTGTCCTCTAGGCTTGATTACAGGTACAGTACTGCAAGGCTTCTGTGGGTCCACACCTTTAAGCCTCGGGGTCCTTAGGGTGTTGAGAACTATTTTTAAGAGGATTGTTAGTCTTCACTGTGGAGCATCTATTTTTGGGTTCACCTGGGAGACACCCCTCTGGGTATGTCTGTGAGAACATTTCCAGCGAGGCTTAAATAACAGGGAAGACCCATTTTGACTGTGCACACCATTATCCTATGGACTAGGGCCCTTGGCTGAACAAAAGGGGGAAGAAAGGAAAAAGCCAGTGGACTAACAGCTTTTTCTGTTTTCTGATCTCAGATATTTTGGGACCAGATGCTTTAAGCTCCTGCTGTCAGAGCTTGGGCCACCTTCACCACTAGGCCTCACCATAATTGTCTGCACTCTTAAAATGTGAGCTAAAACAAGCCACCGTCCTCCCTCCCTCCTCCTTCCCTCCTCCCTTTCTCCTTCCTTTCCTCCATCTCTTTCCTTTTACTAGATAATTCATTATAATAAAGAGAAAAGCAAACACTATAATGTGCAAAGCTGCCTCATTCTCTGCTTCTTTCTTTAGGGCTGTTACTTCCTTCTTTAAAAGTCTGTGGAATGCCCCTTTCCTCTCGTCCTTTACACAGCTGTGTTCAGATTCTCTGCTGGAAACGAAGCTCAGAACCACTATGGACTGGGTTTCCTTGGTCCTCAAGCAGCTTCCACACCCCAGACCAGCGGTGCTCTACCTTTGCTCCTTCTGTCTTGTCCCTTGCCTGGATCCCAGATGTATGCTGTGTGTGCTATCAGTTTTCTCTCTGTCTGTGTGTGCCTCATTAAAACAGAACTCATGGCAACAAGAAAATATGTTTGTTCAAAAGCATTACTGAGCAGTTATTGCTTCTAGCCAGAAAGAGGACCAAGCCCGGGGACAAAGTTTGGTAATTACAGCAAACAGTTGGGAATGTATCTCCTAGACTAGGGTAAGATCATTTTTTAGCTTATATTGATTATATTGTCTCTGTATTGGCTATAAGCATGAGGGAGGCAAAAGAGACGATGCAGTCACACTTCAACCTCTCTTCTTTTTACTGTACTGGGAATTGAATCTAGGGCCTAAAGAAACAAATGAAACCCACTTCCTACATTAAAAATATGTATCTAGACTTCAACAGTGTCTTAGTTATGGGTTCTATTACTATGATAAAACATTGATGAAAAGCAGCTTGTGGATGAAAAGATTTATTTTATATTGTTGCTGATCATTTATCTGGGAAACTCAGGGCAGAAACTAAAGGCAGGAACCTGGAGGGGAGAATTTATCCAGAGGCCATGGCGGGGGGGGGTGCTGCTTACAGGAAATTTCCTCATAGTTTGCTCAGTTTATTTTCTTATATGGGCAGGATCAGCACTGCCCATAACAGACTGGGTCCTTCCCCATCAGTCATTGACCAAGAACATGCCTCATAGGGTTGTCAACAGGCTAATCTGGTGGGGGACTTTTCTCAGGGGAGGTTCCTTCTTATGACTTAAACTCTGTAAACGTGAACAAACTCTAGCCCACATGGATAGAGAACTATTTAACTCCAGTGAAGGATTCTTCAGCCCTTAACCAGTGACTCAATGGGAAACTGCAGATGTCAGAAAGCCAGAAGATTGTTTGAGTATTTCTATGAGCAAGGCTAAGTCGTTTACATTCTGGAAGTTTGTATCATCTCTGAACTGTAGACTAGGACTTTAACAACAAATTAGTACCCATCAGTATTAGCATAGATCTTGAGGAGACGACAGCAAGTGAGAGCAAAAGTAACCATGGTATGACAGAAATGCTATGAGGAGGATTTTATTTATAAAGTCAGTGGTATTGATTTTAGAGACAGTTGAACATTAATTGCCTGCCTCAGGTCCATCACTTACAATTACCACCTCTTGCAATGTTGTCCTATAACTCAGGACCAGGGAATTCTGACGATGCCTCATTGACCTCTGGTAGCTCTTGTTGCTGGTTTAAAAGTAAGTTTTATGTTCCTGTCTCTAGTTGTCTTTTGTAAATAAGATCTTACAACCTGGATGTAAGTGTTGTGGAGACCTTGGCAAACTGAAGCTTCCATTTTTAATCATAAGACAGTTTTTCTGTGGTAAGGCTCTTTCTTAGTTACTTTCTATTTTTTTTCTTTCTGTAACAAAATACTATGACCCAGACAATTTATAAAGGAACATATTTAATTGGGCTTATGGTTTTAGGGAGTCCACAGTGGCCGAGCAGAGCAAAGGCATGGCAACAGGAATAGCTGAGAGTACACATTGTTTTGTAATTTTTCTTTTCTTTTTGAGATTATAATTACATCATTTCTTCTTCCCCTCTCCTCTCTTTGATCTTGCCCATTTACTCTTTGTTCTCTTTCAAATTCATGGCCTACTTTTCCAGTAATTGTTGTTACACTTGTATACACACACACACACACACACACACACACACACACACACACATGCACACATGCATACATACATACTACTAAATATAATTTTCTGTTCATATGATGTTATTTCTATGTATGTTTTCAGGCCTGAGCATGTGGTACTGGATGTGTGCTCTTCCCCAGGGAATACTGTTTCTCTTACTCTTCATCTTCATATGTTGCCTGTAGTTTTGTTGTTGTTGTTGTTGGGTTGAAGCCTGGTGGTCATAACCCTACACAGATCGTATTCATCTACAATTGGAAATGGCCTTTCCCCAGTGACACACCTCCTCCAACTAGGCCACACCTCCTCCAACTAGACCACACCTCCTCCAACAAGGCCACACCTCCTAGTCCTTTATGATAATGTATAATGTAGTGTTCCCAGAGAGAGTGCTTTTCAGAAGAGAAATGCAAATGTTTAAAAGTTAAGTAAATTGAATGAGGTCCCACAATTATGTTACTTGGGGAAAGTACTCTTAGTTACTACCTGTAGCCTATGCAAGTCCATTCAAAATAACCTCATTCAAGGTGATAATTTAATGGACAGTTGAAAGAGTGGCTTCTATTAATAACAATCAGCTCAAAGTCTTTCAGAAGTTGCCAGGTAAAAGAAGAAAGTGACAAAAAGAAAAGGAGAATAACAGTGTGTGTGTGTGTGTGTGTGTGTGTGTGTGTGTGTGTGTGTGTTTATTTTTATGTAGGTGCACATGCACATGAATACATATATATGATATAGCAAACATATACTAGCTATATAAGGACTTATCTGGGGATGATTTTATGATTATGTACATATTATATATATTTACATATATTAGCTATAAAATGACTTATCTGGGGACAATTTTAAACTCTCTCTTGAAGTTTTAGTCATCATATACCTTCCCAAAGTTTATTTTTAATCCAGTCAGCTATGGTTAAGGACAGGGAGCAGGGAAGACCATGGTCCATTCATACTGCCAGCACACATTGTTGTGAAGAATGAATACCAACACCTTGACTGCAATTTTCCTAGAACATGATTTCTCTGGATTTCAGTCTCCAAACAAAGCCAGTGGAGAAGGTTGAATAGCCTGCCCTATAGTGCATTACTTACAATAGAAAACACGTTAAATAATGTTTGAAAACATCTCATTCACAAACTATTTACCACTGACACATTTTTCTTTTCTCTTTTGCAAAGGTTGACTTGCCAAGAACTTTATTTCACTTTGCTCATTCAAGTCCCCTTGTGAATAGTCTCATTATTTTGTAAGTGAACTCTTTGGCCACTTAGAGTAGTTCACCAGGGAGTTCCAGAGATAACAAGAACGTATCCTAACACATTTTCTATTGATGCATTTGAATTTCCTTGATTACATATACCCACAAAACCTAATGCAAACTTGTTGCCATCAGTAGTCACCTGACCTTCTAATCTTTATTTTACTCAAAGGGCTGAGTTTCTTCAGAGTATTCTATGGAGCACGCATCATTATCCCAAATCCTTGTGTATCTTGGTCCTTTGGAAGCTCGATAACCCAGTATAGGGGAATGCTAGGCCTCTAAGATAGGAGTGGGTGGGTGGGTGGGTGGGTGGGGGAGCACCCTCATAGAGGCAGGGGGGAGGAGGGGATTTTGGACTTGTGCAGAGGAAACTGGGAAGGGGGATAACATTTGAAATGTAAATAAATAAAATAATCAATAAAAAGATGAAAAAAAAAAACACTTCAACTAACTTTCTGGAAATGAGGTACAATATAATTTCCCTTAGTAATTAATTCCTTCATTATTACACAGAGGACTTGATTATAATAAAGAGGAAAAACTAACAACATTTCAATCATAAGTTTTGAAATTTGTCTGTCCAGAATAAAAGTATTGATTGTAGATCTCCCATGAATGAGATTTCTTGAAGCGTGTTTTGAGAAATACTTGTCCTTGTATAACCACAACTTGGAAGGATTCACTCAGAATGGTTAAGATCAAAAACTCAGGTGACAGCAGATGCTGGCAAGGACATGGAAAAAGAGGAACACTCCTCCATTGTTTGTGGGATTGCAAGCTGCTATAACCACTCTGGATATCTGTCTGGCTGTTCCTCAGTAAATTGGGCATAGTATTACCTGAGAACCCAGCTCTACCACTCCTGGGCATATACCCAAAAGATTCTCCAACATATAACAAGGACACATGCTCCACTATGTTAGCAGCAGCCTTATTTATAATTGCCAGAAGCTGGAAAAACCCAGATAATCCTTCAGCAGATGAATGGATACAGAAAATGTGGTATATTTACACAATGGAGTACTACTCAGCTATTAAAAATGATGAGTTCATGAAATTCTTAGGCAAATGGATGGAACTAGAAAATATCATCCTGGGTGTGGTAACCCAATCACAAAAGAACACACATGGGATGCACTCATTGATAAGTGAATATTAACCCAAAAGCTCAGAATACCCAAGATATGAAGGGAAATGAAATTTAAGATAAATTTTGAGGCCTGATTTATGTAATTTATGTAAAATAGTCCAAAGAAAAAGTTGTTTGCAAGCTTAGAAGCCTGAGGTTGAGAACATAGTGGAACAGGCCTGAGCATGTCCAGGCAGGCCCATTGTTAAAACATTCCTGGGACTGACTGGCCATAAAGATAAAAGAAAAATGCAGGAACTTGTCTGGGCTATCTTGGCTGAGTCATCAGCCATCTGGCACCTCTTTCTGCCCGTTGCCCTCCTGACATAGTTTGAAGTTATATGTTAACCAAATGTTCCGCTGACCTAGATAAGCGTCCACCCCTCAGGTCTCCAGACATCCTGACTTGCACATACCATTCTGCTAATGTGTAATCATTTTTTGCTGATGTTCAAATGAGCCAATCGTGTGAAACTGCGCCAATTCTTCCTAGCCCCCGAACCTCTCCCTATAAAAACCCCTAGCTTCCGAGCCTCGTGGTCGATTCCTCTGTCTCCTGCATGAGATATATATCGGCCCAGAGCTCTGCCATTAAAACTACCTCGCGTTTCTGCATCAAGAAGGTCTCTCGCGTTTCCTTAGGTGGGCCCTTTCCTGGGACTCGAGTGGGGGGGTCCCTGAAAGGGGGTCCTACAGATTCAATTCACAGACCACATGAAGCTCAAGAAGAAGGAAGACCAAAGTGTGGGTACTTCAGTTCTTCTTAGAAAGGGGAACAAAATACTCAAGGGAGCAAATATGGATACAAAGTGTGGAGCAGAGACTGAAGGAATGGCCATCCAGAGACTGTTCCATCAGGGGATTCATCTCAGATACAGTTACCAAACTCTGACACTATTGTGGATGGTAAGGAATGCTTGCTGAAAGGAGCCTGATATAGCTGTCTCCTGAGAGGCTGTGCCAGAGCCTGACAAATACAGAGTCAGATGCTCACAGCCAGCTATTGCACTGAGTGTGGAGTTCCCAATGGAAGAGTTTAGAGAAAGGACTGAAGGAGCTGAAGGGGTTTGTAACCCCATAGGAAGAACAACAATATCAACCAGCCAGAACCCCCCCCCCCCGAGCTCCCAGGGACTAAGCCACCAACCAAGGGGCACACACGGCTCCAGTATATATGTAGCAGAGGATGGTCTTGTCAGGCATCAACGGGAAGAGAGGGCCTGGGTCCTATGAAGGCTGGATAGATGCCCCAGTGTAGGGGAATAGAGGGCTGGGAGGTGGGAGTGGGTGAGTGGGTGGGTGGNGGAACACTCTCATAGAAGCAGGGGAAGGGGAGGATGAGATCANGGGNTTCCAGGAAGGGGGACAAGNTAAGGAGATAACACTTGACATGTAAATAAATTAAATAAATAAATAATTGAAGTAAAATACAAAACAAAACAAAAATCCAAAAAACCTAAGAGCCCCTTTTCATGTTCTTAGTAGGGTTAATAGAAGAATTTAAGAGTGGAATAAAATGGAAGGTCAAGACAAATTTATCAAAGTTTAAAATAAAGGCCCAAAGGCCAATGAGTTGTAGATCCCTCCTTTTTTTTTTTTTTTTTTTCTGCTGGGCCTCAGCAAGAGAAAGGCGGCACTGGCTTAGCAGCAGAGGCTTAGAGGTGATTGCAATTACAGTTTAGAGAAGCATCCTTGGTAGGAAAAATATGCTTACAAAAGAGAGAAGAAAGGGAAAAGTTAGCCTTTTCTGAATAGTTTGTAAAAGAGGGCAGACTTAAAAAGCTGCATGCTGGAGCCTCTGTTAGAGACTGTACTGGGACAGAAATGTAGAAAACGTACATTTTCTCAATAAACGGAGAGCTATTCTTCTATATCTTTAGCATGACTTAATGGAGATCCACTTTCCTAAAGGTGGTCTCCTGCTGGGTGCTTGGCCCGATTCACCAATGACTTGATCTCACCTAGACTTAGACCCAGTTCTTCACCTTAACAATGTAATACTTTGGCATTAGCATTCAAGTCTGCCCCGCGTCGGGCTTGGCTTTTAATTCTCTTATTTGGGTAGTTCATTTGTCTTTCATGAGCTAGACTCTTTTGGGAAATGTTTGTCTCATTGTGTTATTGTCACTTGTGTTAACATGATACATCTGCCACAGTGACCCAAGGTCTAATGTGAATTTCAGCTTACCTATCTGATGGCTCTCCCTCCTGTGCAAAAAGGTGTAAAGTCTCTTCTGTGAATTTAAATAATTGATGTAGAAAGATATGCTGTACTTAAATTTATATGAAACAGCTGACTATATTTCCACATATCAAGTACATGCATTTAAGTTTCAATAAATACATTGTTTTAAACAGTGATGATAAATTGCCCTCATATAATACAGTTAGATAGATTATAGCTAGATTATAGACAGATAGATGATAGATAGATGATAGATAGATAATTAGCAGGCTGGAGGCCATTGTGGATAGATCACTCTACTGAGGGCTTTGACCCCACCTCACTTGTTCTAGAAAGGATAGTGCCTTTTTAGGACTTAATTAGTGTATAAACCATGGAGTTATATGTGCTCTGTTGAGGCCATGGTCATGAGTGGAAACTTGGTATTCCAAGCTATGTGATGGGAAAGAGGGAACGTAATTGCTCTCTTAATGAGATAAAGTACTTTTCCTTCCCAGAAGCCCCTTCTCCCCTTGCAGATGCTTGTAGCTAGTTGCAGAGAGTTCTGTGGTGCTGGAAGACTGCTTTGTTTTTACCTGCCTGCCTGCCTGCCTTCCTTCCTTCCTTCCTTCCTTCCTTCCTTCCTTCCTTCCTTCCTTCCTTCCTTCCTTCCTTCCTTCCTTCCTTCCTTCCTTCCTTCCTTCCTCCCTCCCTCCCTCCCTCCCTCCCTCCTTCCCTCCCTTCCTTCTGCTTCATTAAAACTTTATCATAAAGAATTTTCAAATAAAAAATTACATAGTGAAATTAGCCTGACTGCCCAAATCTATCCATCTAAGTGAACTGTACAGCCAGAGTAGCCACTCTGAGTCTGTGAAGGTTCGCACTGGGATTTCCATTTCCACTCTCAGTTATTGTTTATGTACTTACCCACCCTCAATGATGAAGCTTCAAAGACAGAGGTAAAACTAGAAAAAACAATTAGCTTTCTCTATTATTTTTGTGCCTTCAGTCCATCTTTGTCACCTAAAGCTTACTATTTCTTGTTCTATATGTTATATACTCTACCAACATATATCCTTGTTATATATACACACATTAGAGGATAGGATCTATGTATGAGGCAGGACATGCATTTTTTCTTTCTGGAATTGTGTGACTCTACTTAATACTGTAAATTCTAAGACGATTCATTTTTCTGTAAATTTAATGAGCTCATTTTTTAGAGATGAATAGTATCCCATTTTTATACATCAACTTTTTATTATCTATTCACCTATTTGTTCCATTTCCTCATTATGGTGAATAAAGCAACCATGAGCATGGGATGCAAACATCTCTGTGGTTGGATGTGGAGTTCTCAGGGCATATGCTCATGAATAGTGAGCTACTTGGTACTTCTATTTCTGATTTTTTGAGAAATCTCCAAACTGATTTCATAATAGCTGAATTAATCTATATACCCACCAATAGTGAAATGTATACAGCTTCTCTCTCCACATCCTCTGCAACACTTGCTGTTGGATTTCTTGATGATAGCCATTCTGATTGGGCTATAGCAGTGCTACTTCAAATTAGTTTTAATCTGCATTTCCCCAATGGTATGCGATATTGAACATGTTTTTAAAAGTAGTTATTGGACATTTCTGTTTTTTTTTTTTAAACTGTATATTCAGGGCATTTACCCATTTGTTTTGTTTGCCGGTTTATGCCCTTGGTAGAATTTCTCCAATTATTTGTTGTCTCTGGATTGGAGTCCCTAGTCTGGTGAGGATTTTCCCCTATTCTGTGTGCCAGGTGTGTTGCTGATAGATTACCCTGCCATGCGGGGGCTGTCTTACCTGACCATGATTTCATTGTCTTCCTGGGTCCTCTATTCTATCCCATGGTCTGGATTTCTGAGGTCTACCTTCTCCTTGTTCTTCCTATCATTTTCCTCTGGACACCGCCCCAAGCATGGTACACTTCCCAGACCCTTAGCACTTCCCACTCATTCTCTGAAGCTAAACCCTGAATCCCATTTACCGTGCAGCTGAGTGTGGTACATTGCTGAATCTGTTCACTTGGACCCTAACTTAAAAGGCATGGCTTTCTCTCTTCCTGTTCTGTCACCTTTGTTTAAACAGCTACTAGGATTCATGGCTTCCTGCCTTATTGGATTTCTCTCAGACTTTAATAAAATTGTCCTTTAGTTTTATTCTGAATCTGTTTTTAAGTTTTTTTCCATTTCTTTCTTTCCTTTTGTCTTTTTCTTTTGAGACAAAGACTTGCTGTGTTAAGGCTGACTTTGAACTCTAGGGTTCAAGTGATGTATGGGCTTCAGCTCTTCAGCAGTTTGGATAAAGGCACAAACTACCACACTTACGTCAAGTTTCTCCTTTACCATTTTGGCACTATGCATGTAACTTCTGAAGTAAACTTTAACAGTAACAAGCTAGGTACAGTTCCTAAATCCTTATTAAAAATATTGATACCTATAAATTATTTGAATGACTGTTTTGCAAACCATTTCTAATCAACCTGTGCAAAACACAAATTGAACTCCACAGTGATTTGGATTGGTGAAAATGGACAGAGGGTTTTGTGTCTTGTTCTGGTAATAGTTATAAAATGTCAGTGAATTTGTGTCTGATGCTGAAGATGATCACACAGAATGTGGTCTACTCACTGTCTCTTCATAAGGAGAGTTACACACGCAGCCCATCACATCTCTTGGCCCTTCAGGATTTTCATGGCCCCACAGCATTGATGAAATCTCTCTTATACTGTTAGTCCTTGAGGATCTAAATTAATGGGCATCTAGCAAGGCCACAAAATCCACTGGGCCAATAAGTTATTAAACAGAGGAGTACATAACAACCCACAGAGGAGTTTCCATTAAATTTATTCATTGTCTTGTGCAATAAAATGATCTGTTTATTGATGAAGTACAGTTCCCTCCTGCAAAGGCCCAGGTTTCCCCAGTAACATTTGCTGCCCAAGGTGGAGCTACCTCAAAATTTCCAGTAGCACAGATATTTAATTCATATGGTTCTAAGAGAGAGAATACAGTCCAGTCTCCGATATTATGTGCTGCAGAGATCTAAACACCAAAAGCCAAAGCCAATTCTTTTGAAATTCTGTGAATTAACTGAGAAGCACTAACAATCTTAGCTTTTGTGTTTGAATATGCTAACATCATCCACAATCATATATGTCTGTGTAGTGGCTATTCCTGGTTGTCAACTTGACTATATTTGAAATAAACTACAATCCAGAATTGGAAGGCTCACCAGTGAACCTAATCTGGAGACTGGGAGATAGAAGTTTCTGATCTGGATCTTGGTATGGAGATCTTGAGACACAGTGGTGATTGAATCCAGAAGATTAAGACAGGGAGATCTCCGAGTCCAAGATCATCTGGGATTAAAGGTGTGGTGGCACACACCTTTAATCTGGGCTACACCTTCTGCTGGGGACCATATAAGGACATTGGAAGAAGGGAGTCTGGCTCTCGCTCTTTCGCCTTCTTGCGGTGTGGGACTCAGCAACTGCTAGATCCTTGGACTTCCATTCACAGCTACTACTGAACCATTGTTGGGATTTGGACTGCAGACTGTAAGTCATCAATAAATTCCTTTACTATATAGAGACTATCTGCAAGTTCTGTGACTCTAGAGAACCCTGACTAATACAGTCTGTAACTTGATAAATTATGATATACCATCCATAAGCTTTTCCTGTGAACTCTGATTGTGATTGTCAACTACCACGAACCCACTGATTTGATGGTTGTAAGGTCAATATGGCAATGGAAGTAAATCTTGAAGGATTGCATTTTACTTCCATTTATAAAACTACTGTATTGTTGTTTTAGTTCATGAAGCCTAAAAGTAATAAATGGATGGGGGCTGGAGAGATGGCTCAGCGGTTAAGAGCACTGACTGCTATTCCAGAGGTCCTGAGTTCAATTCCCAGGAACCACATGGTGGATTACAACCATCTGTAATGGGGCCTGATGCACTCTTCTGTTGTGTGTCTGAAGACAGTTACAGTGTACTCATATAAATAAAAAGAAATAAATCTTTTTAAAAAAGGAAAAAATCGAAGAGAAAATGTAACTTATTTATGATGCTGAGAAAAAATGTTGGGTGACTCAAGTCACAAATGCTTGTCTGTTATCTACTTGGGATGTTGGAGGGGAATGTAGGCATGCTGAGAAAAGCAGTTAGTACTAGAACACCAGGGCAATGATGGGGGCCTTCAGTGTGATTCATCGAGGTGCCAGCTCCTCTGTGCAGAATCAGTCTGACATGTACCAGGCACTCACTTCATCTACTTTTCTCCTTCTCTGATATTTGCCTGTAAATCCTGGTGTCCTGGCAGAGCCTTAATTCAAGACCAAGAAAGATTTCACCTAGCAGTCTTAGTATTTCAATTTTAATAGAATGGTGTAAGTGGGACAAATTAATCTTATTGCTAATTGTTTATATCTTTCATAGCTTGATCTTGGAAAGTATTATTCTAAAAGATTTATACCTATCAAGGAAGAGGAGGTAGTGAAAGAGGAGGTAGTGAAAGAGAGGACTGTATCTTATCTTCTGACGCACATCCTAACAGATTGCCTTGATGTTTGCTCAGTCTCCCTAGTGCTCAGTTTTGATTGACTTATTTGAACACGAAACTCTTTTACTGAAGATGAAGTCCAGGGATAGTGAGCATATTTGCATGAGTAGTGATAGTAGTGGGTGGTAGCTGAGATGTGGAATGGCTGATGCTGTTTGTCGGCTTTAGATTTAGGATGGTACCGACGTTGTCTCGTTAATCTATGAGATACAGTTTTCACTGAACGTATAGAAAGTCTGAACTAATATGGAGGAGGCAATAGGAAGATGAATGATGGTTCTGGAAACCATGGTTAACTGTAGCCTTCCACAGTGTGGGCTACTTCTGGAGTTCCTAGTTATCTGGGAGGAACATGATGCTATTGATTGAGTTTAACTTCAGTTGTGTTTTTTACAACTTGTGAAATAGGAATCCTAACTACAAGATAGAGCATTAGTATATTAAATAGTGAAAGAAAATAAAGGAAGCAGGATAGGAGTATCATTGTATGGAGATGATAACAGTTATGGAGGGAGGACTGAAAATATACAAAAGACTGAAGGAGGCATGGGTGGAAGAGGATCATAGAAACACTTGGAGGTAAGGGGAATTCTTAGCAGAAGAAATGCATACAAAGGCTCAGAAGCACTTTCTACTAATGAGACATGATTAACAGGTCCAGAGAATGACAAGATTAGACAGTAATGTGCAGTAAGAAGACTGTGATGGTCTTGAGGCCACTGTCTTTTGACTCTACTATAAATTAGAGGTGAGGTGGATGGAGAGGTAAAAGTAGAGAAATGATATAATCTGAATTATGAATCTAAGGAATCAGATGCTATTGCTTGAGTATAAATGAGGCTGATACAAAGTTTCAGGGATTACAAAGGCTCTAAGCAAGTTGGAAAGGAATGAACCAATCTGGGGAACAAATGTAGTAGGCTGAAATATATTCATTTCAAAATAATACAATGAGGGTCTAAACCCCAAGGAGAGTGCACCTCATAATAGAGACTGGAAAGAGACATAAAGATATCGTTTGCTAGGAGAGGTGACATCATAGCAGTGGATCTCAACCTTCCTAATACTGCGGCCCTTTAATAAAGTTCTTCTCACCTTGTGTTGATCTCCAATGATGAGATTATTTTCATTGCTACTTCATAAGTGTAAGTTTGCTACTGTTATGAATCATAATGTAAACAAATTTTAGAGACAGAGGTTTGCCAAAGGGGTTGTGGCCCACAGGTTGAGAACCACTGCTTTACGTGAAGGGGAAAAAGACATGGAACTCTCAGCAGAAACTGATCATGCTGACATTGTGATATTAGACTTTCCAGTTTCTGGTAGCACAAGAAATAAAATTCTATTGCTTAAACCATTCAGTTTGTGGTATTTTACTATGGCAGCCCCAGCATCCAAATATATAATCAATCTCAATATTGTGATTAGGTGATAGGAAAATTAATGCAGACAGATAGTAGACTTTGCTGAGACACAATGCTCTCAGAGGTAAACTACACCAGAGGAAGAAATTTTGCTACCAATTGTTTGAAATAATTAATGATAAAACTGAAGCTATAACCAACATTCCCTAAATGAATGAATTCAGAGTAGCAAGGAATGGGGAGAGTTGATAATCGTATTTACTGGATTGAATGCAAAATCCTAAGTGCATAGAACCTTTATTTTTAACCCTTTTATTATGTAGAAACTTTGAATTTTAGCTAAAGGATAAGATGGACTAAATTATATGTGGTGAGAAGGGGAGAGGCAAAGGATGGTGGGAGCAAGGATACTCAGAGCAGTTTGGTAATGAGAACTCTAAGTCACAAGCCAAAGATTTCCCTTCAGTCATGTCTTTTAGGGCACAGACATGTCTCCATTTAGTCCCTGACACAAATACATTGACCATCTTATCATCTTCAAGAGCCATGGAAAAAATACTTGATTTTAAAACAAGGGGCATATTTTTATTTTTCTGGAGCCATTACTGACCAGGTAGAAAAGATATATTTACTTACAGATATATTTACAGATATATTTACTTACATGCATACATACATATAGACATATGTATGCTAACTAAAGATAATATATATATGTTTGTTTAATTCAATATAATTTAATATATATATGTTTGTTTAATTCAATTTATTTGGATTATATTAAGATTCCCTGATTCTAATGAATTCAGATTCACTTAGACTAAATTGAAACTATATTAAAATTCCCTCTGCTTATGAACTTCCCCAGGAAAGGAAAGGGAAAGGAAACAGCTTCGGAGCTTGCTGGCCTATGGTAGATACAGATCTGTTCTGATTAAATGCAGTTTAGGATAACACTCAATGAGTTTCATTTGCATCTAGAAAATTGGTTATACAGAAAGCCTGTAGCTACTTGTGATCTGATGCCCCCCTTCTCTTTTATTCGTCTGACAAGGAATGATCAAGGTTCATCTGGAGACATCCCTGGAGGCTAACGTGCAATGACCCCGCTGTCCCCGGCTTCTGGTCATCAGGAAACCCCAGGGAGTAGCGGGGTCTTCTCAGATTCTGTTGATTATAGTTTTATCCCTGACCCTCTGTGTGTAATATCACAGCTCAGTGCCTGTCAATATTTAAATTGAAGCCCCTGAAGAAGCTCCAGTCCCTGATATTATATCCCAGGGATGATTTTCATGGCCCTAGCTCTTCGCATGACCTTTATGCGCTGATATTTTGAAGAAAGATTGGATGGCATGATATTGGCTATGATGATGAAGGTTACTGAAATGACAAATAACTGACCCTTTAATAAGATTTAAAACAGGTTTATTGAGCTGTGAGGTTGTCAGCAGTAATGAGATTTTATTCTCATTTTCTCACATCTCTTTTAATTTACAGCAGTGTTGGGAAAAATTGTTTTTAAGGGCCACCAAAATATGATTCATGGCTTCTGCTCATGGATATCTTAAGCTCATTAGAAAATTATGAAGATGCATAATGCCCAGGGTAAACTAGAGGCTCATAAAACATTTTGCTTAAGGTAAAATTGATTTCAAATGTGCTAGGGGAAGTGAATATTAGTTAGCCTTAGATTAATTCTCTTTAGCTTCGAGACTATGTTGTATGGGGGCAAGGTAGTTCTTTAAATTAAAGATGGCATAATTAAAAGTGCAATAAATTGAAGAAATTGCTTTATTTGATATAATTTCTATGCAGTCTGGCTGCGCTGTCTGATTCTGTTATGGTATTATCAATGAGTGGTGACGACTAGGTGCTGGATTTAACTATATTATTCTGCACTGTAATCACCCTTTATTATAATACTTATCTGCAAGGGTACATCGATCAGAAAATTCCCATTAATTACACTGTTAATGGTCAGCAAGAGAGAGGATTATTCTAGGATGAATAGAAAATGAGTTTTAAATACCCTTGGGGGAGCCATGTAGCTACAGCAGAGGTACCCAGGCCAGTGTGGGATTGCTAGGCAATGCTATCAGCCAGAAGTCAGCGGGCAGCTTGCATTATTGACCTTTCATTTACTTGAAGAACTGCAGGGGCCAGAATAAAGGCCAATATTAACCAGAGGTACTCTGAGCTTGTTTGGCTTGGCTAGGCACATGGAATTCAGTCCTCTGATAATGTGCAGAGGTATAAATGTTTCAGAATGACACATTTTTATCTTTTAGAGTTTTGATCATTTCTTTCTGTTCTGAAAAAAAGAAAATGAATCTGAGACATGACTTCGAATCTCTTTATACTTGAATGTAAAATAGGCTGAAGAATAATGAATTTTAGATTAGCTCCTTCCAAATATTTAGGAGGTTAATGGGTGCACGTATTCAGCATATTCCTGCATTCAGGTTTTTCTTCTCCTAATCCTCAAATGCATTATTTAGAGTTACTACAGTGTCTACTAGTGTTGAATGTAATATGTTAAACATCATATGTCTTAATCTGTTAGACTTGATTCTTGTTACATTGGTGTTGGAATTACATTCTTGTTATATTTAAGCTATCAGTAAAGTTTAGAAAAAGCATAAAATTTCTCCATTTTTGCTGTATACTTCTAGCTTGGGGAACAATATTATAATATCAAGTTTGAATGTCTGAGGAAGGGGAGATGACGTGGTTTTAAGTGACTTTTGATACAGGAATGAGAAGAACAGAATTACAAAAACTATGGATAATTATGGCCCACCCCCTGGATGAACTGGGGCAAAGGTTGATTTATGAAGATGTTGGGACTGACAGAGCAGGCTGGGGAGCTGGACCACTCTAGTAAGAGATAGAATGACTTTCCCTCCTTATCCAGCCTCACTGCCACCTTGGAAGGTGAGGGAATTTCTGCATCACTTCTGAGGTCCACAGCATTCATGAGTGAGAAGAAACAGCCCCATCATTTGCAGAAACAAGGAGAAACTTGTCTCTTGATTCAAATGCATGAAAAAACTGGTAATAATCCATTACTTTCTAGAAAACATATGCAACTCAGTTTTTCAATTTATTTCTTTGGAATTTCTGCCAAGAAACTTCATTTTCATCTTCTTGTTTGTGTAGGTGTTCTGTTTGTTTTTAGGCATGAAGGAGACAATGCATCTCTTCTCTGTGGATACCAAATATAGTACAAATTACCATTCAGCACACCTATTAGTGGGAAATTAAAATATTGTTACATTGCTTTTGAATGATCTCTTTTATTACAGATATATTTAATTAGGCATTTAAAAATGAAGTGTTACTAGAAATTTGGAAGTAATTTTATTATTTCCATAATTCTCTTGCCAAATGAATTAGATATTGTGGGCCAAGAATGTAGTTTGAAATCATCAGTTTAATGCAAATGACATTTTGTACGTGAAATTAAATAGGAGACTTTGAGAGATTTTCTAATTTAATCTGAATGGCAATTGTGAAAATAGTACTCCATACTGAAATTAAAGATGTTCTTTAAAATTAATTCTAAAGTTAAAGGACATGCATTACTTCAGATTAAATGCTAAAGGACAAAGATTAATGGTGAGAAATCTTTAATTAGTAGGAAGGAATCGAGTGGAAAATTATTAAGTTGTACCTTCATAAATCTTTAATACTAATTGATTGGTGCTCTATATTTAAGAATATAATCACCAGAGTATAAATAAGCAGTATAACCTTTTGAAAGAGTGGGTTAAAGTGTTTCAGCAGAGCTTTGAAAGCACATCTTCCTCAGGTTGTTATCCTATCCTGTTCTGAGAAGATGTGGCTCTGTTTAAATAGAAAAACAACATTCTCATGGATTTTTAGAAACATTCTCCAAGCTTTTGAATTTGTCTTTTTCTCCTCCAAATATTACAGTGGATGTTTCAGAGTTACTAAACTTAGCACTGCCATCAGAAATGTGATTTCTCAGCTTCTCCATCAGTAGTCATTTAGAAACATTCCCAAGAGTTTATTTTTAATCCAATGGCTACATATCTCGGAAGTGTCGATACTTGTCCATCTTCATGTTGTGGCCACACTGTGGCTTATTTTTGATATGAATGACTTTATTAATAAACATAACCAGGAATTGTTCTCTCATCTTCAGCAATGATGGTGAAAAAGTAAGTGCCGAATAAAAACTAAAAAGTATTTTTATGAGCATTTAAGTGCTTAAAGAAAATTTATTCATTGATTTTTCCTCTTGGGGCAGTCATTGAGAGAAGTATTAAACAATATATTAAATAATCTTGCTGTACAGTGACCCTCAAGGTCATGTGTAGGTAGTGAAGAACAGAGATGCTCACCTGCTGGGAATGAAATAAAAAGAATAGTTTGTATTATTTCAGGATGAGAGGTAGGAAGAAGGGAGGCTAATATGGGATTCAGTAAATTTACATCTTATCATGTCTTTCATGATGTGACTAACTATGTATAAAATGCCATTGAAAACACCTAAGATAGGAGGTTGGGGGGAAGCCTCCAGAATGCACCAGAGATTTGGGAGGTAAGAGACTTTCAGGACCCAAAGGGAGGGACCTTAGATGAAATGCATGACAGTAGGAAGAGGGAACTTATAGAGCCCACCTTAAACAGGAAGACAGGGCATTAAGTGAGGAATGGGGTTGCCATCCCATAGTCACATTTCTGACTCATAATTTTTCCTGTCTGAAAAAATTACAGGGATGGAAATGGAGAGGAGCCTGAGGAAAAGAAGGTCCAGGGACAGGCCCAAAGTGCCATCCAGCTCAAGGGGAGGTCCCAAGGGCTGGCACTATTATTGAGGCTATGGAGCACTCACAAAAAGGGACCAATCATGACTGCCTTCCAAAAGACCCAACAAACAGCTGAAAGATAGTATCGAGTGTTGTAAACCATGTTGATAAAGTGTTGGGCAGAGATAGTTTGCACTGAAGTACAGGCCGGGGTTATCTCTGGACCTAGTGCTGAGTGCTGACACACATGAACAAGAGCATTATACCAGAACACTAAGGAAAAAAATGTCCAAAGCAGGAGAAGCTGAAGGAGTCTTCAGTGTAGACAACAATGACAGCCAACACTGTAGACTCAGGAGCCAGAGACATTTATTTCTCATACTTCTGGAGGATGTAGAATTCAAGGCCAAGAGCTACCTGTCTCCCAGCAAGGGCTCTTTTATAAAGGATTAACTCTACACTGTCCTCTCTTGGTTTGGAGCTACAATGGCATTTCACTGTGTCTCTAAAACGATGACACTGACGCCATTCATGCGGTTTCTACCCCTCAACTTAATTCCATCCCAAAGGCCCATTCCCATACTTATGTATTTTAGGATTAGAACTTCAATATATCAGTTTATTTGCAAGGACACAAATACTTAGTTCTTAACAGAAACAAGAGATTGGGGGGCGGGGGATGGATTTCATTACAATGCACAGAACTAAATTTGGTAAAACAATACTTGTGATTATCTCTGTTTAGAAACAAAGCTTTAATATGATTATTTGCAATAAATATATAGTCATCTCTTTGACTCAAAAACTATTGTCATTTTTCAGAATGCCAGGCAAATAGTTTAATTATGGTTGAAGGTACCGCATTCATTCCAAACACCCTTTAATTTTAAAGTTAAGCCTTGAATTCAGGCTTAAAATAGAGTAACCCAAAACAGGAGACAAAGTAGCACTTTTGTCCTAATTTCTTCTGTTGGCTGATGGACAACCCTAAGGAACTGACATTTAGTGATTTTATCTTTTATTCTTCTATTCCGGTGTACCTTGCTACTTAAGCTCCGCCCAGCAGGCTGCTCTTCTGCCAGTGAGATCTACCTGAAAGGAAAATATAGCTGTTTCACTCACACAGGCTTGTCAGCTGTAGGTTCTCTGTTTATTGAAGCATTTTTGGAGGGGCAGGAAGAGGAGACTCATAACTAGACTATATTTCCTAGACTCATTTGCATTAGATGCATCTGTGTCATTGAATTCTAGCTGACAGAACATGTACTGAATGATGTTTCCTACTTCTGGGTCTGGCTCATAAAAATTTACACTAGCACTCTCAAATTCAATTTACCTTCTTACTGGTTTGAAGACATGGGAGAGGTAACATCAGAGGCCAAGTTTGGAAAATAATAGATCAATTTGTATGGTATTGATACATATAAGGAATTATTGTTTTGAATGTTTGATCACCGAGCATGAAAGACACCTGAAGGAAATCGAGTTAGAGGAAAATCATTCGCCTGCCAGAAAATCAAACATGTTCTCTTCTCTTCTCTTTCTTTTTCTTTCTCCCTTCACTTCTCTATTTTCCATTCTCTTAGAACAGATTCTGTGAACACCGTTAGGGATATTTGCATAGTTAGCCAGACACAAATTCAGGGGGAATGGTAGATCTCAATTTTTGCCTTTATCTTTTTGTTTTTATGTTAACTCATAACTCACATTACTGCTTTGACCATCTAACATCTCCTCTATAATTTAAGTGTAAAAGTATATGTCTTCCTTCTAATAGAAATGAAGGTAGCCAATGAAAATATGGAGTTTAGCACATACAAAACACATAATAATTGGTTGCTATTGCTATTAAGTAAAGGTATTTTCATCTTAAAGGCTTCCACAAATAAGAGAGCTTTGTTTGTTTACTTGGAATTGTAATCATTGTCTTTATCTGCAAGATGTTTTCTCCATCTGTAAGTTGTGACTTTGGCAGCCAAACTGTGTATTTTGTCCTGAATCCATTTTGCTTTTATATCCTTATCTGTAATACCTCTAGGTGATGACCCTGCTTTTCAGGGGGCAAAGGGTAATATGAATACTGTATTTAGTTGCAATTAATTAAGATGGATTTTTTTGAAGAGGTGAATGATGAACAGACATTTGAAAAGAGTAAAATACTGGTGGAAAGAGGACGGAATGCATTTGTAGGTCAGAGGGTGGAGAATTGTATGAGGAAAGATACAGAGATGAAAATGAGCAAACCACACATGGGAGATGGCAGATAGATATTGCTGGTGGGAGTGGAGAGGCTGTGGTGAGAAGTAATGAGGAACGAAGGTGGGAAGGGATCCTGGGGGGTGTAATATTAGTGGAATGCTCCGAGGACCAGGGAAAGCTTGGGGTGTGCATAATAAGTGACACTGAAGCCTTGGCGATCACCGAGCATGAAAGACACCTGAAGGAAATCGAGTTAGAGGAAAATCATTTGCCTGCCAGTGGGTAAGTGGGATCTAATGAAGAGACTGAAGACGGAAAGGCCTAGCCAGGGGCGAGCATTCCTGTTCAGACTTGAGCTGAAGAGGACTCTAGACTGGGCTACTGTGGGTGTGAGGAAAATGTAGATTAAAATGATGTTTTGATTATCTGAGTATTTAAGGGAACTCTGAAGTTGCAGTGGCATGGTATGTCAAGAGAGGCATGGTGGGAGCAGTAGGAGACAGAGCAGAAGTATGTCAATTGGGTTTAGGGTATGGCCAAATGGGCATACGTGCAAAACTTACATATGAATTTTGATAATGAACAGCTAGGACTAAACATATAGTATTGCACCAAAGAAGGAAAACATAACAATAAGATATATTTGTGATACTCTCCAGAATTGCACTCTGGGGCAGTGTTAAATCACAGAATATTTTAGTTTGATTTTGTACATGAATACAAAACACTACCCCAGAGAAGAATGGTATATGTCTGTGCTCCCTGGACTCACTCATCCAATCTTGGTTTTTCTTCTAAGCAAAGCCTTGAGCACCTGCAATTGGAGATTGGAGACATCAGATGTAGTTTCCATGACAGTTGGTACACAATGAGACACGTCAGAGACTCCAGGGATACAGGATGATGCAGGGATTCAGGATGATGCAGGGACTTCCTCAGATGGGGATGCCTCATGTGCCAGGGATCAGAGTTTCTAGAAGAAGAAGTAGCACAAGATGAGATCTTGGCTCCTGGCATTGTGCCCCATGTTTTGCATATGGCATCTTCTAAATATGATTGCCTTTGTACTCTTTGCAAATAGTGCAGTCAGTATTGGAAACAAATCCCCCATCTCCATAAGGCTTCTGAGGATGTCAGTTTCCAATGCCTTTCTCAGCTTTCTCTGTGAAGAAAGAGGGGAAAATGGTGTCCCTTCAAGTTTGATCAGATAACAGAATTACTGTTATCTTTAACACTTTTAAGGTACCTTTAACTGTGAAGTAAAGTGTAAATTAGCAAGGAAAACATGCTTAGTTTCGTGGATAAGATCGGAGGTTTATATAGTTCACATCTAGCTGCTTTTCAGTTTTGACTTGTAAGTGTTCTGATTTTCATAGTGCTGACAAAACTTTTCTAAAATGAGAAATAGCTAATAAAGGTAAGGTACAAGTTCCTGCCACATTTTTCTGATTTATTTCATACTGAGTGTCATATAGTATTTCTCTATATTATGTATTAAGTAGTAAGCATATATCTTTTTGCATTATATATACATACTTACATATTATATACATACACATATATAACATATACATACATATATAACATATATATATATACATATATATATATGTATATATATATATAATAGCTTGCATCTTTAAAAAATGTAATTGGCTACTTTTCCTTGTTTTTTTGAATGTGGTTATGCCTGTACACACATGCTTGCATGTTCATTTGTGTATAAGTTAGGGTCTATGTGTGCTGTGTACATGTAGAAGTGAGAGGAGAACCTTAGTGTCTTAGTCTGGGTTTCTATTCCTTCACAAACATCGTGAACAAGAAACAAGTTGGGGGAGGAAAGGGTTTATTCAGTTTACACTTCCATACTGCTGTTCATCACCAAGGAAGTCAGGACTGGAACTCAAGCAGGTCAAAAAGCAGAACTGATGCAGAGGCCATGGAGAGATGTTCTTTACTGGCTTGCTTCCTCTGACTTGCTCAGACTGCTCTCTTATAGAATCCAAGACTACCAGCCCAGAGATGGTCCCACCCACAAGGGGCCTCTCCCACCTTGATCACTAATTGAGAAAAAGCCCCACAGCTGGATCTCATGGAGGCACTTCCCTAGCTGAAGCTCCTTTCTCTATGATAACTCCAGCCTGTGTCAAGTTGACACTCAAAGCCAGCCAGTACACTTAGGCATCATTTCTCTCTGGCTCTATGAATCTTCCATTTAGTGTTCTTGAGACTGAGGTTTTTACTGGTCTAGAGCTTGCCAAGTAGGCTAAACTTCCAGATGGCAGGCCTCAGAGATTTACCTGTATCCAGCTGTCCATGCTGGGATTATGTACCTATACTGCCACACTCATTTTTTTTATTTGACAGTCACACAAATGTCTAATGTATATTGCAATTACATTCCTCATTACCATCTTATTATTCTTTCATTCTTGGTGGCTTCCTTCTTTCCTACCTTCTCTCCCCACTTTTACTGTTGTAACTTTTTTGCTTTTATGTAGATCATCTGCAGGCCTCCACAGCTGCTTAGTGCTAATGATTGAGATACCCATCCTATATCCAGAAGTCAGTGTTTCAAATTGCTCTTCTCCATCTTCTGGCTGTAGTGATATTTCTGTCCCATCTTTGATATCTCTGTGCCTTGGAAGATGTAGATGTGTATTTTAGGGCTGGACCTATAATAGTCACTTATTATCACCACTTTGACCAGTTCTGAGACTGCATGAACTGCTGCTCACTGCAGACAGAAGTTTCTTTGACCATATCTTCGAGTGGAAGCATAAATGTTTAGAAATCCATTTGGCTACATGTGCTAAATTGAAGTACCAATGTTAAAAGTAATTTTTAATTGTTAGAGATTATAATTACATCATCTACCCCTCCCTCTTTTTCCCTTAAACCCTACCATGTTGCCCCACATCTAATTTATTCTCTTTCAAATTCATATCTATCTATCTATCTATCTATCTATCTATCTATCTATCTATCTATCTGTTATGTATCTATCATTCACTTATTTATCCCTAAATAGAAAAGTATAGCCTATTCAGTCTGTGTAGTGGTACTTGTATGTACACATTTTCAGGGTTGACCAGTTGACCACCTGGTATTAGTTAAACAAATGATGTTTTTTCTTGCATTTCTTAGTTGTATGAAGTTCTCTGTCTAAGGCTGAGGCCTCGTGAGTCTTCCTTCATGTATGTTTTCATATCTACTCATGCTGTCCTTGTTCAGATCATGTTTAAGTGAGACTCCATGAGTGTAGCTTCTGATATTTCTAAGAGACACAACCTCACAGCAAACTTCCTGATCCCCTTTGATTCTTACAGTCTTTTCGTTCTTCTGTATCAAGCTCTGAGTCCGGGGTGCAGGAGCTGTTTTGCAGATGTATCAGCTAGGACAGGGATATACAACTGTGTAACTTGATTGGTTGTGATTTCCTATAAAGGTCTCTGTTGTAAAGAGGTTTCCTTGGTGAGACGGGAGGAGGTCACTCATATATAGGCATAAGGAAAGATATTTAGGATGTGCTTAGGGATTTTCCTAGTTTAGTAAACTAAAATATCTGTCCTTTTAAAAAAGTCATGGGTTCTTTGAATTGAACTCAGATCCCCCTGTTTGAAGGCAAGCACCTTATTGACTGTGCGATTTTCACAGTTGCTGGACATTATTAATTCTTGGACATTTTTATTTTTGTATGTTAACGATTTTACCTAAAGTATTATAAAGCAGTTATATTATTCTAGTTTTTAAAAGATAGGCTCTCTCTATGTATACTAGTTGGCCTCAAATTCACAGAGATCTGTGTGTTTCTACCTTTCAAGTGCTGGGATTAAAATTATGTGCCAACTGTACCCAGCTCTCAATCTGTTTTTAAAGCTACCTTTGAATGGTCTGAAGATTTTGGTTGTGTGTAAATTATGTCAGCATTTAATTACTTGCTTGAGTTCCTATCACTGAAAAATACTGTTTTCATTATAAATAATTTGAAGCCTAAGTAGGCTTTGTGATGAGATAAATCTGTAATCCCAGCTACTTGACAGGCCACAGTGAGCAACTTTTTGAGCCTATGTTTCCAAGTAAAATAATTAAAATGAGGACTGGAGATCTAGCTCACTTGTAGAGCTCCTGCTTAGCAAGGGTGATGCCCCAGGTTCAGGCTCTGGTATCACACACACAAATAGAAAAAAACAATTCTAACACACGTGTGGTATTGTAAGTGTGGCTATGAAATAATGATTGCAGAGTTCATAGGCTGCAGAGGGTTGCATCTGGTACTATCATTTTTCTAGAAGAACCTAGTATCAAATTCCCCTCTGGATTCTATCTCTGAACACATAGGTCAGTGCAGGCCTCAGATATCACCAGGAAAGTTTCTATGGAGTAGGTAGTGGCTATTACAGAAGCTCAGTATTGGTTAAAGCAGAGAACAAGTACCCACCAAGTGCTTATCTTTAAGTGAGACATCTGTGCATCTCCCATTCCACCCTTTATAAATAAAACAAACATTAAGTTAAGAGAGAGGAGGGGGAACGAGAGGCGTTAGAGAGAAAGTAGGTAACATGATCAAAATACATTGTGTGCATATATGACATTCTCAAATAATTAATAAAAAATATTACATTTTTAAAATAAATGATTTATTTCAAAATAATATAGGCAAAACGTGCAATTTGGGAGCACAGTGACACATTGTGACTTTGGGAAAAATGTTTCTTTAAGAAAGTGAACAACATCAGTAAACAATGAAAAGATTATTTCAAATGAGTGAGTAAAATATTGCCCAAATGAAATGCTCTCATATTTGGTTAGCTGTCTGTAGAATTAGGTGGGGACCTGGTGTCTGACGGGTGTGCAGGCAGAAGACATCTCATCCTCAAGCACCCTGAAATGCCAGAAAGTGGGTTTTATATTTTCAGTTCATTCCACGTCAAAGTGCTCTTCAAATTGCATTCCACAGTTTTCAGAAGCATCTTTGAATGCGGCAGCTCTTTGAAATTAAGTGATTTTGACACCGAAGCTTCTGTAAAGCAGGCTGAGAATTTCTTAAGCCATAAATTGGAAACAGGCTTCTCTCCGTCAAAACCCCCTTTAAGAATTCTAGCGCAAGCCCTGAAAGGACATGGTGGATACTTTCTCGGTGTCAGAGCACAGAGCAGATGCAGTCCTCCATGCTCTAGGTGGCCTAGTCTTGGGTACTCGGTGCTTCTCTAACATCTCAGAGATTTGTTATGTCTCCTAATAAAGAGGCTTTCATCCAGGCTTCACCTATAAACTCTCTTCAGCATACACACTCCTCAACTCAACGTCAAAATATTTCTGATGTAAAAGGGTGGAGGACACCAGGAGATCACAGCCAACAACTAGGAAGGGCTCATAGGAGCTCCCACAGACTAAAGTGGCAATCAGGAGACCTGCATGGGTCTGTGCTAGGTCCTCTGGATATATGTCATGGTTGAAAGATTGGTGTGTGTGTGTGTGTGTGTGTGTGTGTGTGTGTGTGTGTGAGAGAGAGAGAGAGAGAGAGAGAGAGACTCTTTTGTTTGTTCTTTGGACCCTTTTCCTCCTATTAGGTTGCCTTGTCCAGCCTTGATTAAAGATTTTGTACCTAGTCTTATTGTATCTAGGTGTGCCATGTTCATTTGATATCTCTGGGAGTCCTCCTCCTCCTCCTCCTCCTCCCCCTCTTTCTTCTTCTTTTTTGATACAGGGCTTCTTTGTGTAGCCATGGCTGTCCTGGAAATCACTCTGTAGACCAGGTTGGCCTTGAACTCAGAAATCCACCTGCCTCTGCCTACCAAGTGCTGGGTTAAAGGCGTGCGCTACCACTGCCTGGCTATCCTGCTCTTTTCTGAAAGGGAAAAGTGCTCTCTTCTGAGATCTTCTGAAAGGATAGTTGGGGAAATGTCTAAAAGGGAGGGGAAATCCATTTATTTCTTTTTATTAGTATGTCAAATGCTATAGAAAAAATTATTTCAGATGAACTTTTCAGAACACTGATCTTTTCCTTTCAAAGAGTTGGCAGGATATTCTAAATTCAGGGATGGAGGTTCAGATTCTGCCATGTAGTAATTAATGTTAGTGAGATATAGGAAATTTGATTATTTCTTATGGTTAAATAGATTATTTTCAAGGACAGAGGGACTATTGCTGGTGGAATAGCCAGGACTCAGGGAGCAGAATTTTGGGAACTATGAAAACTGAAGGAAAAAGAGTCTTAAAAAAAATAAAGTCAGAAGTGGATTTCCTTATAATAAACAAATTTAAAATTCTTACTCCTACTCTAAAACTTTAAAAATATCCAAGAATGGCTTTGGAAATTATAATTCAAAAGTAATGTCTGTGGGTGAGCAGTGTTGTACCAGCTTCCTAGTCTTCCCGACCTTCCAAGGTTTGTGCCTCATCTACTTTCACTACCGCTTACCAGCTCCGCTGTCCAAGGCCTTTTACACGGAAGTCCAGCGAGTGCTTTTACAGCACCTAAGGTAAAGAGAGATGTCTCAGCAGCCAGCAATGCTTTCCAGTTTTGCAGAGGAGCAGTGTTCATTTCCCAGCATACATGTTGGGTAACCTGAAATTGCCTGTAACTCCAGATCGAAGAGATCCCAGGCCGTCTTCTTGCTTCCGAGGGCACATACATGTGTGCACATTCTGCCTATCTCCATCTCTGTCTGTTGTCTGTCTGTCTTTTCTCTCTCTCTCTCTCTCTCTCTCTCTCTCTCTCTCTCTCTCTCTCACACACACACACACACACACACACACAACACACACACACACACACACACACACACTTATTTTAAAGCCATGATATTTTGTATGTTGGAGATAGGACTCAGTGGTTAGGAGTGCATACTGCACTTGAAGAGGACTCATATATTATTCTTAGCATCCACACTGAGCAGCTCACACCCACCTATAACTCCAGCTCTCAGGAATCTGACTTCCTATTATTGTCACCAAGGCCACCTACTCTCACAATCCAATGCCCCTGAAATAAAAAATCAAAACAAATCTTTTAAATCAAACATCAAAGTTGCCGGCCCTTCCAGATTAAGAATAAAAATAAAAAACTAATGAGTAAAGATAAAAAAGAATGACTGACAGTTAATTATCAACCACCGCTCCTGAAGATTGGCTTCCGTTTTCCCACTCCTCTCAGAAATCATTGCCTCTCTATACAATGTCCTTTTTTTTTTTTTTTAAGAACTTGAATATGAATCTTTTGAGGAACACTTGATCAGCAACTCAGCAACATTTCTTCTGCCTTCTTGAAGATTTGGAAAGTGGCAGAAAAAAAACTTGCAAGTTACTTTAGGGATGGAAATCTCTGCTTTAACCTATGTTGTTGCAGATGCTTTATGATCATGGAAGAAGGGACTTGAGTGACATGCCTGGGTAGAGATCCATAGAAGGCACTCAATATTTTACTCTGTGACAGGGACACAGGGGATGTCAAGGGCATTCATCTTCTGTATAAGGACTTTGAAAATAGTAACCTATACCATACCCAAACCAGATGAAGTAAAGGGCATTTATCGGCTCATACAATGAAGAGTCTATTTCTTTGGGACAAACAAAGCTGAAATGATTTTTCACATGATGATCTTCTCTCCTCATTTCATTGTGCATCCATGTCCGTAGTATGTTCATTCCCCAAGAGCCCTCCCCTTTTACGATGTGGCATTAGCATCTCACATGACCAGACTAGTCATGGCATTATTATTTGAACTTTGTTCTGATGGAGGCTGTGATAACTAACCTTCTGGGAGAAGGAAATCATCTGATGGCCGTGGCTGGAGCACATTCTGCTCCAGAAAGAAGTGAAAACAGCACCCCAATCCATGCAGTCTGTGAATGTAGGCTGAGTGGGTGTGGGAGGTGCTGTTAGCAAAGTAGGAGGAGCCAATTTTGAGAAACCTGAAACAATAGCCATGTACTCTGCTTCTGGAGAGAGGAATGACATTTCACAGACTGAAGAATTCTATTTATGAAATTACATAATAAAGAATATTTTCTTTTAACTTCCTCTTCATATATACTTAAAACATACTGCATTGTACAGCTCAACTTTTTATTAGGTTTATTGATGACAATGCAACTATCAAACAACATATATATTTCAAATATTTCAAATTTGTATTCATACGTCTTTTTGCACCGAATATGGAAAGACCAAATGAAATAATTTGAATCTTTTGATATGCACTGGGTGACTAGACATGAACTTCCATTAAATTTGCCTGCCCAATATTTTTAACTTATTTTATTAGATATTTCTTCATTTACATTTCAAATGCTATCCTGAATGTCCCCTATACCCTCCCCCAACCCTGCTCCCCTGCCCACCCACTCCTACTTCTTGGCCCTGGCGTTCCCCTGTATGGGGCATATAAAGTTTGCAAGACCAAGGGGCATCTGTTCCCAACGATGGCTGACTAGGCCACCTTCTGCTATATATGTAGCTAGAGACACGATTTTAAGAGCTGTAAATGGGGCAGCAGAAATCAGGAGAGTGTGGGAGACAAAAGGAAATTACAATAGATGCTGAAGTTATGTAATCCATTATTTATCAATTTTGTTTCATCTCAAGGATCTTACTAAAAATGTGTTTCATATTCAAAGAATGTTGTGACATTATTTCTGAATAGAAGCCTATGGCCAAAAAGAAAATCGTATATTCTGCTGACATCTTATTTATTCTTTAAATTTTACTACTTCAAATAAAAATCTGCAACTGTCAGTGTTTCATCCAGTTTTATTTTTTACCTTCCCTTTTCAGCTTCACAGAATACTGGATCAGGCTTCTATCTCCCTTGCGAATGAGATCTGTTTTGTAAACAATTGGTATGCACTGCTGACAGCTCAGACAGGGCTTGGAGATTCAGAACGAAGAAGGAATAGAAAATTATTGCTAAAATCTACATGGGTCCAGAAGTGTGAAATACATTTCATGACAATATTTTTTATTCTGTGTTGCTGTTCATTTGATCATCTTGGAAGGATTCATGTCTACACATGTATGTGTGTTGTAATTGATAGAAAAGATTACCACTCAAGTATAGACTCAGAGTGTATTATTTCTGTACAGTGTTGCCAAAATTCTATTTGGATAGAATTAAGCCTATGAATACATTGTCATTTAGGAGCACCATGTCCTTGTACAAAATGATATGGCTTGATGTTTTCTTCATTCCAAGAGCTGAGAGCTTATTTTGTTTCAAGAGACAGAGGGTGGAAAGGAGGGAGGAAGGGATGGAGGAAGGGAGAGAGGGAGGGAAGGAATAAGGGATGGATGGAAGGAATGGAGGGAGGGAGAGAGGGATGGGGGGAAGGAGGAAGAGAGGGAAGGAGGGGAGGAGAGAGGGAGGGAGGGAAGGAGAGGGAGGGGCAGAGAGATAGGGACAATTGTGTCAGGTTTGAAATTAATTAAAAGATGATGGCAGTGGAAGCAGAGTTGTCCACGTGGCACTGAGTCTCTGTAAGTGGAAGAGTAAAGGAAAGACGTAGTTTTGCTTTTGGAGAAAGGTCAAATATAATTGGCAGATGTCCAACCAATTTTAAAAAGAGACTAGCCATCTTGCAGATGTCAGAGTGTACTTAACACACGCTTCTGCTCTCCCCTTTCCCCCCGATTGGATTGGGGTCTTCGCATGTCCCCCCCCCCCGTACCTACTCCAGAGATGATCTCAGCCTTGACAAAGGTTGCAATTTTAAAGGTCTTTTCAGCAGATTATTTTAGGTATTGTGCGTTGTACAGTTTCTATTGTGTCTACTCAAATTTGTCATTGGACTCAAAACCAGCTACATACATGAATGAACACGATGGTGCTCCAATAAATGAGCAATGTTTATGCAGTTACATAGTATTTGATATTTACATTTTTCCTAATAATTTAAAAGCATGAAACTCATTTTCAGCTTGAAGGCAAAACAAAAAGAGCCTTTGATCTGATTAGATCTGGAGGCACATGGCTTGCTAGCAGATTGTAAAGATTGTAAGTGGCCCATTTTAGGGGATATTAGTGTATAACATTTTCTTTTTTGATTCTTCTCTTGGAGAGAATGCAAATACATAAAGCTATGCCCTTCGTTTTAAGATAAGTGGATTTTGTCTGTAACTTTTTATAATTAACTAATTGGTTATTTGGTTATTTTCAGAGGGGATTTAGTAGTTGCTTTTTCCTCCCTGGTTCAAGTTGAAACATTTCTCTCTCTATATATATCAAGTTGAAACACACACACACACACACACACACACACACACACACACACATATATATATATATATATATATATATATATATATATATATATATATATATGAATTTGAAAGACCCAAGAAGAATTTAAAAGGTCCAGGAAGTAAATCATACTTACAAGCCTCAGGAAGCTCTTGAGTAGCAGTATTTACAGTTCCCCCTTCCAAGACATATATAAGTGGTAACCATTCTTGAGAGAGAAGACTCTAATACCGGTTATGCTACCTGCAAATCCTGGCTCACAACTTCCTAGGAAAAGTCACATGATGCCTGGGAAGGGTTGAAGTCATTGTATGTGAAACTGGATGATCATTTAGTTTGGCTGGCTACAAAGTCTGCGTGTGAGACATCACTTCAGGAAACTATTGGCAAGGTGGATGGGTGCCAGTGAGTTTCACAGCTACTGAGCCGAATAGGTCCTACCTCAGGAAAATGTGTCCTGGAGGGTTTTCAGTCTGAGTATAATTTAACTAGAGTTTAGTGCTCAGACCAGAAAGTTAAAAGGAGAGGAAGATAAAGGAATATACACTGGACACTTCGTTACTTTTAAAAGTTCTTTTCCCTACAGTAGCATAGAGAAGAAGACGGATATATAAAGTTCTGTATGAAGGGAAAGGGAAGCACGTGACTTAGCATTCGGTTGCTGTGAAATACCCTTGAGAGGTATTTAAATGGAGGGAAGTTTGATTTTTGCTCACGGTTTCAGACATTTTTAGTCCATGGTTGTCCGGCTCCATTGCCTTTACGGTTGCAGTGAGGCAGAAACACCATGGTGGGAAGATGAGATAGAGCAGAACTACTCACCTCGTGGTCGTAGGGAAGCAGATACACACACTGATGAAGAGGCCTCTACACAAACGTCAAGAAACGCAGAGGGGCCGCACAGCTACAAAGGCATCTCTTGCAGGACTAACTGAAGACTGCTTGAGAGACCAAGGATTGCTAATGCAGACAATGCTGCCAGTCAATCGGGAATTGCTGTATAGAAGAGATGCTTTCTTGGGACTAATGGGGCACCGGTGGAGGGTATTAAAGGAGATTGAAGCATCGTTCGGATGAGCTTGCTGCAGGTTCTCACCTGCTCCCGGAGTGCTGATTCTGCACCACCTCACCTCCAACCCCTAAGAGCAAGTAGGGTCGGGCCGCAAGTAGTCCAGGGCACAGGCAGCAGAGGCTAGAGAAGCTATGCCCTCCTAAGGTATGCTCTTATAGTCATACTTCCTCCTCTCTCGCCTTCCTGCCAGAAACAGGAGAGTAGAGGCACACTGACCAATAAGGAGGGGAATGGGACAGTTGGAAAAGCAACATTATTTCCCTTGGAACTCCGCACATCTGGGCTGGCATCGGAGGCCTAGCTCACTCTGGGAGAATGCTTTCCTTTTCTGTTACTTCTCCTTCCAGAAAACACACTTGCCGATGTGTACATAGAGACGCCTGTCAGTAGGTTTCAGATTCAGTCACATTGACAACCAACACCACTGAGTCTGCTAGGAAACTAACAGGCACTGTGCTCGCTACAAAGGGTTCAATAATTTAAAAGGCCAGGGCTTTAGGGGAAATGTATACATTTGCATACATATGCACACACAGAGAGAAATCATGAAGTTAGTCTTTCTAGAAACCGGATTTATCACAAGAGTCAATTGTTTTAGTTCAGTTTCCATGGCTAACACCTTTGTTTAGCGTATGTCTCTAACATATTTTTGCTTTATTTTTCCCAGAGAAACAAACCACAGGCGTTAGGTATTTGATTTAGAGAAGCAGCACTGTTCCAACTTTCTGAATTGCAGCCCCTCTGTTTTATCTAGAGCAGAAAATACTTTAGGAAGTGAAAAACAGCTCCTGACGCTAGCCACACCCCTCGAGCCCCTTGCGGGATTGGACATATGTGTCACTGCACCCGCTGTCCTCCAAGTGGCTCCATTATTCTGTCAGCTTTGATTATCTGTCTGCCAACCTGCTCACATTTTATAATGTAGAGAATTAGAAACAATTTCGTGTGATGGCTTCTCCAGCGATTTGCTTTATTGGTGTCTGTGGATGCGGAGGGGCCTTTCAGTCATAGCTCCTGAGACTGTCATATTCCTGAGTGCTGAGGACTGGCACTACTCTCCTGGCAGACAGATGCCCACAGAATCAAGGCGGTGGCTTCACCTGCCTCTGGTAAAGCTGTGGAAGGTAAGCCACACTTCCCTGCCTCCCTTCCTATCTTCCTACCTCATTGTTTTTTGTTTTTTGTTTTTCCTTCCTTTTTTGTACCACTAGGCTCGCCATAGGTAAGGAAATGATAAGCTACTTCAAATATGTTAGTTAGGAAAGGTGTTAGGGTCTAAGAAAATAGAAGCTTTCCTAACTGATAAGGGCTCAGGAAACCCCGAGGGAAACCCACTGGCCCTGGGGTCCCTACTGAAGGAGAAGGTACAGAAACACTCATCTGGAATCACTGCAGTGCTTCCCAGGGCACCGTATTCCGTAGTCGCCAGACTAAAGGGGTGACTACAAGGCATGGTAAAGTGCCACTGACAGCTTCTAGATGAGTAACGATGGGGAGGGGGTTAAGGAAACACTCTCCAGCCTCTTTTCACTGATTAGAAGTTAGTATAAAGGGGGCAGTGACAATGACAATGGCCACACGGTCCTCCTACAAGCCACTGATGCCTGTGCTGACATCTACCCTCCTAACCCTGATACTCTGAATGTGTAGACCACGTGTTCATTTTCTACGACGGTGAATTTTACTGAGAAGCTATGCCAGGGTGAGGCCATTCAGTTGTGTAACGAAGTGGGTAACTCCAAGGCCGGCCGCATTACAGCTCCTCCCAAGTCCTTTAGACTCACACCTTTTAAATAGCAATGTATAACATATAGTAAATTCCAGAAATATAAACACTATTTGCCAATAGAGGTATTATAAAGTTGCTACATTTTATGCTGCTTTTAAAATAAAATAGGACTGTCACATTCTATGAGGTAATAATTTGGAGATAAGTTATTCTTGAGCTATAATATCCCCTTGAATGAATAAAGCCTCCCATTGTAAGTGGATCAAAGTCTTATACAAGGAAACGTCTTAAAACTTCAGAGTGGCTTTGTTCATATTTGGTGCCATATATCGTTACATGATAAAGCAGCTTTTAAATAGGATTTAGCACCAAGAGATGATGGTGGATTCAGTGAAATTGGAAATTTCCTATCTTCACCTTGCCAGGGAGAGGTTCCCTTGCCATAGATCTGGTAGCTAATGAGAGAGTACATCGTATGTGATGGGAAATAGTAACCAGAACTTAGCCATTGGACTAAAACCACACTGTCTTTTACATGTCTGGTTTTCTCAATAGGATAAGTTAAAGTTTAGATGAGAGATTATTCAGGAGTGGAAGCTGATGTTGAAATGGTGCGTTTGTAGCAACAAGTGCTGCATATGCATCTCTATATAGCCTTCACAGTGACCAGTGAGGAGTGCATAATATGATACCATACACTAAATGGCTGAGATAGCAGAAGTCCATTTTTCCACTGGTTTTAGAGGCTGGAAAACCTATGAATGAGGCTTTAACATGATCTGTTTTCTCATGAGCCCTCTGTTCCCGAACTGTAGACAGCTGACTTCTTTCTCTGATTTTAAATGATGAAAAGACAGCCAGAAAAGAGGGAGGAGGAGGAGGAGATTAGGAGAAGGGAGGGGAAGCAAAAGATAGAAGGTAGAGGGAAAAGAAAGGTGGGGGTACTAACATCCTCTTCTTCTAAGTATGGGGTTAAGTTCTGACCCCATGATCTTGGTGAACCTAACTCTCTTACAGAAGACGTCACTGGATAGAGAAGTTAGGACTTAAGGCTTCAACAGGCGAGCTTGCAAGATACAGCTCTATCAGTTGGTCTCAGTTTCTAATGCCACAGTCAGAAGAGACTCCCCATGGCTGATGCATGGCTCCTCTAACCTCAGAACTCAAGGTTCCCTCATTTTAGATATTCCTGTCTTGGTGATGTTTTTAATTGTAATAAAATCACATTATTTTTCCTTCTGTTTCTTTGTTCTTGACCCTGACTTACATCACCTCAATTTACACCCATTTTCAATTTGATAGCCTTCCTTCCTTCCTTCCTTCCTTCCTTCCTTCCTTCCTTCCTTCCTTCCTTCCTTCCTTCCTTCCTTTTTTTTTAGACATTTTTTATTAGATATTT
>NC_034602.1:68112269-68132305 GCF_900095145.1 Mus pahari
CAGCCTGCTTTCTTACAAAATCCAAAACTACCAGCCCAGAGATGGTCCCACCCACAAGGGGCCTCTCCCCCTTGATCACTAATTGAGGAAATGCCCCACAGCTGGATCTCATGAGGGCATTTCCCCAACTAAATCTCCTTTCTCTGTGATAACTCCAGCTGTGTCAAGTTGACACAAAGCTAGCCAGTACAGGCTGCAAATCCCTTCAGCTCCTTGGGTTCTTTCTCTAGCTACTCCATTGGGGGACCCTGTGCCCAGTCCAAAGGTTGGCTGAGAGAATCCACCTCTGTATTTGTCAGGGACTGGTAGAGCCTCTCAGGAGACAGCTATATCAAGCTTCTGTCAACAAGCACTTGTTGGTTTCCACAATAGTATCTGGGTTTGGTGACTGTATATGGGATGGATCCCCAGGTGGGGCAGTTTCTGGATGACCTTTCCTTCAGTCTCTGCTCCACACATTGTCTTAGTAACTCCTCCCATGGGTATTTTGATCTCTCTTCTAAGAAGGACTGAAGTATCCATACTTTGGTTTTCCTTCTTCTTGAGCTTTATGTGGTCTGTGAATTGTATCTTGGGTATTCTGAGCTTCTGGGCTAATATCCACTTATCAGTGAGTGCAGGCCATGTATATTCTTTTGTGACTGGGTTACCTCACTCAGGGTGATATTTTCTCAATCCATCCATTTGCCTAAGAATTTCATAAATTCATTGTTTTTAACATCTGAGTAGTACTCCACTGTGCAAATGTACCACATCTTCTGTATCCATTCCTCTGTTGAGGGACATCTGGGTTCTTTCCAGCTTCTGGCTATTATAAATAGGGCTGCTATGAACATAGTGGAACATGTGTCCTTATTACAAATTGGTACATCTTTTGGGTATATGCCCAGGAGTAGTACTGCTGGGTCCTCAGGTAGTACTATGTCTAATTTTCTAAGGAACTGCCGAACCAATTTCCATAGTGGTTGTACCAGCTTGCAATCCCACCAGCTTCTCCACAGCCTTGCCAGCTTCTGCTGTCACCTGAGTTTTTGGTCTCAGCCATTCTGACTGGTGTGAGGTGGAATCTCAGGGTTGTTTTGATTTGAATTTCCCTGATGACTAAGGATGTTGAACATCTCTTTAGGTGTTTCTCAGCCATTTGGTATTCCCCAGTTGAGAATTCTTTGTTTAGCTCTGTACTCCAGTGTTTAATAGGGTTATTTGCTTCTCTGGAGTCTAACTTCTTGAGTTCTTTGTATATATTAGATATTAGATATTATTATTGTATATATTGGCTGTGGATATAGGGTTGATAAAATTTTTTTCCCAATCTGTTGGTTGTCATTCTGTCCTATTGACAGTGTCCTTTGCCTTATAGAAGCTTTGCAATTTTATGAAGTCCCATTTGTCAATTCTTGATCTTAGAGCATAAGCTATTGGTGTTCTGTTCAGGAAATTTTCCCCTGTGCCCATGTGCTCAAGTCTCTTCCCCACTTTCTTTTCTATTAGTTCCAGTGTATCTGGCTTTATGTGAAGGTCCTTGATCCACTTGGACTTGAGCTTTGTACAAGGAGATAAGAATGGATCAATTTGCATTCTTCTACATGCTAACTGCCAGTTGAACTAGCACCATTTGTTAAAAATGCTGTCTTTTTCCCCCACTGGATGGTTTTAGTTCCTCTGTCAAAGATCAAGTGAACATAGGTGTGTACGCTCATTTATCAGTCTTCAGTTCTATTTCATTGATCTACCTGCCTGTCACTGTACCAATAACATACAGTTGTTATCACTATTGCTCTGTAATACAGCTTGAGATCAGGGATGCTGACTCCTCCAGAAGTTCTTGTATTGTTGAAAATAGTTTTTGCTATACTAGGTTTTTTTGTTATTCCAAATGATTTTGAGAATTGGTCTTTCTAACTTTATGAAGAATTGGGTTGGAATTTTGATGGGGATTACATTGAATCTGTAGATTGCTTTCGGCAAGATGGCCATTTTTTNCTATATTAATCCTGCCAATTCATGAGCATGGGAGATCTTTCCATCTTCTTCAATTTCTTTCTTCAGAGACTTGAAATTCTTATACAGATCTTTCACTTCCTTAGTTAGAGTCACACCAAGGTATTTTATATTACTTGTGACTATTGTGAAGGCTGTTATTTCCCTAATTTCTTTCACAGCCTGTTTATCCTTTGAGTAGAGGAAGGCCACTGATTAGTTTGAGTTAATTTTATATCCAGCTACTTTGCAGAATTTAACATGCAGCTACTTTATCAGGTTTAGGAGTTCTCTGGGGGAATTTTTTGGTCTCTTAAGCATGACTTATCATCATACATCTGCAAGTAGTGATATTTTGACTTCTTTCTTTCCAATTTGGATCCCTTTGATCTTCTTTTGTTGTGTAATTGCTCTGGAAAAATGTACCAGGCTGTCCTCACAGTCATGGTCCTCCTGCCTCTGCTACCTTCAGCAAATCCTACCGGCGCGTGCCACCACAACTGGCCCTTTATTTCTTTAGTTATATTTGTTGTATATGATATATATGGAAAGTGTTATATGTGCCTGTGAGCACATATGCATGTGTGTACAGGAGATTGAAGATATATATGCATGTATACACACAAATATGCGTAAATAAGGTCAGATGAGTCAGTTTTTGTTGTTTATATGCATAGGATTTTCAGGAGGCATTCTGTACTGGATATTCCTCTTTCCAGGTCTTCCCATCATTTTCTTGCCAATTCATTTCTGAGTTTCTCTGTTTATTTATTTACCTATTTGTGTAATTATCTATCTATCTATCTATCTATCTATCTATCTATCTATCTATCATCTAACTATCTAATTTTGCTTGTTTGTTTTCTTGTATATGTAGAGGTCAAAGGAGAGTTTCCTAGAATTGGCTGTCCCCTTTCACCTGTGTGTGCTGGGGGCTCAGCTTGAGTTGTTAGGCTTGGAGATAAGTATCTGTAGCAGCTGAGCCCTTTCACCGGCCTTGGCTGTCTTTGTAAATGGTGCTTGCTTGGGTTGTAGCCCGATCCTCTCCTCTACCTGGGGTAGCATTCCAAAACAAGCTGATGTCTACTCATTTTTCACAGTTCTGACTTCTGCCAGAATCTATGCCTGTTATGTTTCCCATGGAACCGGGTGTGGGCATCAGGTTTTCCGTGTACATGTACATTTGAATCTTGATGTGTAAAGCAAGCAGTGACTGACCTTATGTAATTTGGTATCTTTGAGTTGACCAGAAGTCCCAGTACAGAGTAACTACTCATTAGCTGATAAATGAGCAAATGACATAAAGCTCTGAGCAGGCGACTTCTAATTGCAATGATAAAATGAATAACACAGGACTAACTTTACATTTATCCCCACTTAATTACTTCATAACTGCAACAGTATTAGAACATTTTTATCATAATTCCATAAAAAGGATAGGAATTATAGATCTCTCATAATGCTTTGCCCAGTGCCAAGTATTCTACTGGGTGCTACTGTACAATCTGAAACTCTTATAATAATGAATTAAGTAGCCAATATAGGTAGTTTCCCTCCCAATTAATTCATTCTTCCCAGTTTACCTTGCAAAACCAGATGCAGAGATAAGCCCCAATGGTTATGGGGTTAAAGAGGAAATGGTCATAATTTTTATTTAGTATTTTCCATATAAATGCACCTCATTATCTGCTGCACCTCATTATATATGATCTATTTTATGACCATTTAGTCTTCCTTAGCAGGCCCATTTTTATTTCTTTATGCTGGCTGTCTAAACTCTCAGCTTTATGACTCCATTACACCAGCTCTCTGAGGCCCACCATCCCACTCCCATGCGAATAATGTAGCTGTGTTGTTGCCAGGCCAGCATTTTCTAATAAATCCCTCACACACAGACAGCAACATAGCAGCACATAGCAACTCATGTCAGGCTTTCATATCACATCACCAGCCTCTCATTAGATCCTTGTGAGAGAAATTACCACTGTGCCTTCTTCAGGCACAATAGCATTAATGAAGTTAGGAAATGACTCCCACAGATGTTTGACACTCAATCAATCCCACTTAATTTAATTACACTCCTCAAGGAAAGACAAAGGGGATGCTCTCACAGTCCAGCCTCTGCTTTTTTATTTTCTCTATCGCTTTTACCCCCTTCTGATTTACTTAATCCTTGCTGAGAAATGTCAGTGTAATTAACTGAAGTTATAATTATTTAAAAGTGGACTTTGTTATAACACCTTATGTCATTTTCTGCATCTCCACCCTAGGTGCACTGCGTGTGTGTGAGCACTCTCCTATGGAAATTGAGTGGTAGAGTGGGCAGAGAGGTGCTCCTGGCACCCCGGTGATCCCACCACTTCTTAGGTGTGTAATTAAGGACACCAATGGCTCTGGTACTTATAACCTTCTGTCTTGAAAGCTTATTCACTAAGACACTTCAAGGGCTTCTTGCATGATTGAATAGATCCTGGGAGGTTTTCTTTATACCCATCTCCAAACAGTAGATTTATAAAGTACAAAAGTTAAAAGAAAAACAAAAATTATATGGCATTTCCTTCTCCATCCTCAGGTATATTCCTTAATCTTGACAATGTCTTAATGGTGTGGGTATAACTACTCTTCTAGAGATAAGGGGATGGAAACAAAGATGAGTTAAGTCCATGATTTTTACTTTTAATACACAGTGATAGTAAAATTTGACATTCATTAATTCAGGTAATGAATAATTACTGCCACCGCACTTACGTTTCAAACCATTTCTGACACCGACCAAGTTGAAAAGTAGATAGATGGCCCCAGAACTGTGTGGAGACAGGTTTCCAGAGGATGGCAGCCACTTCAGGAAGTGATCTAAGGTGGCACCATGACAGGCATGGGTGTGAGGAGAGCAGGGGAGTCTAAGGAGTCTGGTGTATCTGTTGAAGTGGAAGGGAATCGTTTAGCATTTTCCCTTGTGAGGATGGTGATCAGTTTGAGTTTTAGAAAGGGACACTTGAGCTTTAACATGGATCAGGTTAAGCAGGCCTTGCAGTGACCATCTGTAACTTCAATTCTAGGGAATTTAATGTTTGGGGCCTGCAGACATGCATGTGATGCACCCATATGCATCCATGACCAAGAAGCAAGTTGGGGAGGAAAGGGTTTATTCAGCTTACACTTTCACATTGCTGTTCATCACCAAAGGAAGTCAGGACTGGAACTCAAGCAGGTCAGAAAGCAGGAGCTGATGCAGAGGCCATGGAGGGATGTTACTTACTGGCTTGCTTTCCCTGGCTTGCTCAGCTTGCTTTCTTATAGAATCCAAGACTACCAGCCCAGGGATGGCACCACCCACAATGGGCCCTCCCCTCTTGAGCACTAGAGAAAATGCCTTACAGCTGGATATCATGGAGGCATTTCCTCTAGGGAGGCTCTTTTCTGTGATAACTCCAGCTTGTGTCAAGTTGACACACAGAACCAGTCAGTACACATGCATGGACATAAAACACTCATACACATGAAAGAAAAGTGCCTTACAGGATGGACTCTGTAGCAGTCAACCTACATCATACATTAAAGAGGAGAGGATTAATGGGGAAGGAAGACAGCAATTTGCACATGACTTTAATTTTCCTGCTAATGGGGAATTGAGATGGTCTCTGGCTCTACATGAAGATCTGAACTGTGGGTTTGGCTTGAGATGTGTTCATGCAGAGAGCAGGGTTAATGAGCTTTCTCATTGAGAATTTGTAGCATAGGAGACAGAGGGAACTGAATGAAACACTGGAACCTGTAATAGTGAATGGCTTTCATCCATAAAGAGGGGACGCAGTATGCAAGTCCATTGGCCACGCCTTTGCTTCATGCCTGTGGAGAAGTATGAGTCAGGTTAGAAGGGTGATTAGAGTGGCTTCAAAACTCAGATCTTGCTTCTGCTCTACTCATCACTTTCTTGTGGAGCAAGGATCTGCAATGCATTCAGAATATCAGGTGCCCTCTCCCTGAGTAGGCTCCTCCCGAACTTTCTGACTTCTACTGGTATTCATGACAGAGTCTCCGTGACCAGGGTCTTAGGACGAAAGGGATTCAGAGACAGACACAATGATTGGCCTGCCTCCCTAAAGTAGAATCAGATCTCCTTGCATGAGCAAGCTGGTGGACTGCGATCGCTGACTATATCCCAGAGCTCTGGCTTGAGATCCATCCACAACTTCTTCCCCTCTATCCAGCACTCCCTCCTGGTCTGATTCTTGGGGTGTTTCCTTTTTCAGTGACCAATAAGGTGATCCATATGATCAACAACTGACTCCTAAAAGAATTGTTTTGAACATTGGGCATAGTGGCTCATGGTTTTAATTTCAGAACTCTGGATGGGAAAGCTGGCAGATGTTTGAGTGTGAGGCCCTCCAGAGCTATTAAGACCACACACACACACACACACACACACACACACACACACACACACACACACACCACAGTTTGAATTCCATAGACTGGTATGTTCCCCCATAGACCCATGTGTTTGGTCCATACGGAATGGCACTTTTGAAAGGTGTGGATTTTCTGGAATAAGTTGTTGGAGGAAGTGTGTCACTGTGGGGGTGGGCTTTGAGGCCTCTTATGTTCCTCTAAGTACGGAACACAGTCTCCTTTTGATACTTTTGGATCAAGATGCAGAACTCTCAGCTCCTTTTCCAGTACCAAGTCTACTTGGATGCTGCTGCCATGTTTCTCACTATGATGATAATAGACTGAACCTCTGAACCTGTGATTCAGCCCCAGTTAAAAGTTGTCCTTTATAAGAACTGCCTTGGTCATGGTGTCTCTTCACATCAATGAAACCCTAACTAAGACAATGACATTATGTACAAAATTGGTACTTTACCTAATAAATGTAGGGATAGTTTAGTAATTTTATAACTAATTGTCAATGCTATTAGCCATATGCTGAAAATTCTCAATAAATTAAAATTCTTAAAAAGGTTTAAATTTTACTTTAAAAGAGTTGCCTTGGTCATGGTGTCTCTTCACAGCCATGAAACACTAAGACAGGAGTTATTATGAGGGAATGTGATATTGGGGATTTTGCTGTAATAGGCCTGATCATTTTTTTTTTTTGGAATGGACTTTGGGTTAGGAAAGCAGTGGGACACTTTAAGTGCTGTTTAATGGGTTTAATGGGCCATTCTAGTAGAGATATTCAAGACAGTGGTGCTGAGGGTAATTTGAACTGTGGAGGGTCTGGTTCAAGAGGTTTCAGAGGGGAAGAATGTTAACGTGTGGCTTAGACACAGTCCCTGTGCTATTTTGGCAAAGGATTTGACTGCTTTTTGCCTTTGTCTGAAAAGTTTGCCTGAAGCGAAGGTGAAGAAATTTAGATGATTGGTCTTGGCAAACAAAAATCTCAAAACAGCCTAGTATAGATAGACTCTGTCCTGTGGTTTCCTCTTCTGAAGAACATTTTTATGGAATGCAGCAAGATTATCAAGGAAAGATACAAAATGTATCATTCAAGGGTTAAATGGGCACCAGAAGGTGGAGTGGAGCTAAAAATCTGTGTTCAAGGAGACTAAAGAGATTAAAGATATCAAATGGGATTAAGAGAGAAGTGACCTCAGGGCAAGATCCCAGCCAGCTGAGCTCTCATCTTGTGAAAAGGAATTAAAGAAAAGCTTAGGTTCAGGTACCCTAGTACATGACAATAATTCCAGCACTCAAGAGACAGAGGCACCAGATCTCTGTGTTCAAGACCAGCCTGGTCTACAGAGCAAGTTCCAGAACAGTGATAGAAACCATGGAAAACAGAAAGTTGGTGAAGCTGTAATCAAAGGGTTAATGCATCTCTTAATACTTAGCAATACTTATCAGAGACGTTTTAATATGCAGTAGATGAGGATTAACCCAGCGACCCACAACTGATGCAGAGGATAAGAGACTAAAACGCTCAGCCCAAATGCGATGTATGTTACCCCCTCCTCCCAAGGCTCAGGGATCATTGCAGAAGAAGAGGCAGAAAGAATGTAAGAGCCAGAGGTGATGGGATGGTTGACTACAAGGAGAGAATATCTTCTAGACAGCAAGGCACACACATGCTCTTGAAAGGGTTAGGACAGCATGCATAACACCTGTGCAAACCTAAGCCAGACCAAATCATAGCATGGACAGGGGAGGGACATGAAGTACTACTCCTAGATAAGGAGCTATGGGAAATGTCTAGTTGATGGGGAGAGGAGGGATGGGGTTGGGGAGGGAGGCTTGATGAATTGACCAAGTTCCAATGGAAGATGGCGCACCCACAAATACATGGACATTAGAAATTGGAACTGATAGGTTTAAAGAAATCTTCAGATACAAAGCTAAGTGCATAGCAGAAGCGGGGTGATCTGAGAAGTCTTCTGGAAACAGATACTCAGGAACTGGAGTTACAGCTAGTCCTGAGTCATCTGTGGGCGTTAGAAATGGAACCTCAGTCCTCCTCAAGAGCCACCAGTGCTTTTAGCCCGGGTAGTGTTCTCTCTGTCTCACCCACTCTCTTGCAAGGTGTTTGCTAAGCAGTTTCCAGGGTTCTTCGTTCACACCAGTTGGCCTGATCGCCTCTATCACTTGCCTTCAGAAGCATCTAGAAGGTAAGATTCTTCCCAAACTTCTATCTTGTAAAGGCAGCTCACAGGGTGGCTTCCACGCCCCCTCAGACTAATGTCAGCTTCCTTTGTCCTGTTTGGTGACAGTCTTGTCCTGCTAGCTCATACAGGAAGCTATTTTTAGCTTCCATCCAAAATCTTCTCCTAAACTAAACAAAGACTTTAACTAGAGGTTTTTCTTCTACTTCTGCTTGATCTCCTTCATTCATGCTCATGAATCTCCTTTCAGGTAGAGAGCAAATCGCCACAAACCCAGGATCTGGAGTGAAAGGACTGGAGGAGGAGGAGGAGGAGGAACACTTCACAGGTTTGATTTTTTTTTTTTTTAACTCCATGGCAAGTCTATACTGAAACTTTAGAGACATCATTATCTGTGAGTAAACCAAAAGCAATTAAAGAAATTTGGACATCTTAGACCATCTGTGTTCATGTCACCTGCTCACCCTGCTACTTTGGACAAGTTACTTAGTTCACTGGATGGCAAGTTTTCATCTGTGATGTGTGCCTAATGATAGTATTTGCTGCCAAGAGCATTTGCATGGCTCCAGTGAGGTACTGTAAGATTGCATCAGCAAAGGTGCCTGACATATTGTGAGAACTCCATAAATGTGACCATTACTATAGTTTAACTGTAAATAACTCTAAGGGCTTTTTATTAGCACCACCATGATGAATAAATGAGAAGCCCAATGTTTCAGAGGTACTCCTTATTCAAAGATGCACATCTACTAAGTTTTCCTGAAATTACCAATATATCTTGCTGGACTATAATGGAAGCCATAAGTCACTGGTCTTCAGAGGACCACAGCTTATCTAAGACTTAGCCGATTGGATAAATGCATCTCACCACAGAGCGCTGCAGAATGTCTAAGGCTTACAGGTCTGATTTTTAAAGTACTCTCATTCCACAGAAGACAGACGCATGGGTCTTATATTTGTTCCCTTTGCCACTTAACATCTCACAATATTTTACCAGGCTCATTTATTTATATGCCTATCTTCTCTGCTGGACTGTAATCCATGACCATTCAGATCACAGACTTCTCCAGCTATAGCTACAGTAGGCATTTGGTGAATTGAAAAAAAATTTTTTTTTTGATTCTCTTCTGAAATGCCCCCAGTAGTCCTTAACTTCAAGTACTACTGATTCTGTAATGTCTAAATATAACTCTCTTATAGGCTTTGTCTTCCGATACTATCTGGGACAGTGTAGAAGGGAAGGAGGCTAGAGAGCACATACAATTGACTGAATGGATTTTGTAGTCTCTGAAAAAGACACACAAAAAGTAAGGCAGGATGCAAATGTGGCCGACCCCCCAGCAAGCTCTCCTCTCTTTGAGCAGTCACTTAACCAACCTTCACTTCTTTTCCTGTGGTACAAAGATAATGATATATTTTTATTGTTGCCCCTTTGCTTAATGGTGAAGATGCTTATTCACAGATGGGAGGGTCCAGGCAACTCCACAGATTTCTCTGTCAATCAATGCCTTCAAAGGAGGAAGCCTAAAGAGTAGCCCCTTGCCTTTTTATCAAAGTGGACCACTTGTAAAAGTGAGCTCTTGAGAGATGTGGGAGAGACTGCTTAAGGTATTAAGGACTCTGTAAGTTTCTTTAATAAATTATTCTGTTTCTCAACCATCAGTCACCCTGACAAATGAACCTAAGGTCTAGATGGAGGATTTTGAAATGCAGCCTGTGAGCAAGGGCAAGGTGTTGTGGCTTGCTCCCCATTTGCCTATGTTGAGAGTAATGTTGAGGCTTAGTTCTTTAATGAGGCAATATTCAGAGCTGAGTTTAAGTAGAAGAGTTTTGGGCATGGGGACTGCACTTTCATGAATGGACCAATGCTTTCTTCTCTCGCAGGAGTCAGCTACCATGAAAGTCTGGCATCCTGCTTTCCTTTCTCAGTGTGCCCACCTGACTTCCCCCAGGAGATGCCTACCAAGAGTTGCACATATGGCAGTCCCCAACACTGAAGAGCTAATCCAGGTTAAATACAATTTCTTCAAGAATTACTTGTTTCACATATTCTGTTGTAGCAACAAGACAAATTAAAAGTATAAAATTTCATCCAAAGAGAAGAAAACTAGGGGTTTGTGTGTGTGTGTGTGTGTGTGTGTGTGTGTGTTTTGGAGTGAATTGAATCCCCAGGGACTTTCACGTACTAAAGAACAAATGGTTCACTACCACTGTGCTGCACAACTTGCCCTTCTCTGTATTTTTGGAGCATGTTGTGGGATGTTTTATGATACAGCTCAGCATTGCCAGGAATTCACTACACAGCTGAGGATGACCTTGAACTCCTAATCCTCTGGGGTTCATCTTCTTTCTGTAATTATAGGTAAGAACTAGCACAACCTGCTCCTCCTCCTTAGATTTTATCTCTAATCAGGATCTCACCAATTTGACTATGTTGACCTTGACCTCTTAACCATACATGAGCTTGAGATCTCTTTGCCTGTGCTACTTGGGTAGTTGGAAGTATAATCATACTCCACCATGCCCAGCTTTAGATTTATTTTTCAGTCAGATCACTCAGTCTGTAAAATGATTAGAGCCCAGTGATATTTTATACAAACTATACAAATAAATTCAAATTAAATAGAAAAATCATTCCTTTCCCCAGGAAATCTGAACTAAAACCATGGCAGTGGATAGACAGAAAAGAGTGGCCAAGTAGTGTTTAGGAGATCGAATTTAGTATATTTAGTGTGGGTAGAAGCTGGGGAGAAGTGGAAGGAATCATTCAGCAGTGTTACTCTTGTGCTTGATACGATAGATCTAAGAAGCAGCAAGCATCCTTGAAGAGGGCCTGACCCACACAGGTTGTTTATTTCAACTCTTTCATTGTTTTTGCTTACGACAATAGGCTATGTTATAAGTCTGCATCTGTTTCCTAGATGTGGAAGAGGCTAACATTCTGGGCTTTTCCCATTTTAAAACAGATATGAGTTTTCATGTGGGCAATCCAGAATCCTAATAGCAGAATGAGTGATGAATCTGAAAAGTAACAAGCCTTTTGGTCTCATTGGAACTCAACACAATTAGTATCTAGATGCACACGCATGGGTACATGATACATGGTGTAATTATCATTCGTATCACTCATCTTGCAAAAGGGATTTTGTGTCATTTTGGCTGGTTTCTATTGCCATTTGTATTGCAATTCTGCATTTAATAAAGAAACATTGTAGATGCGATACTCTAGTTCTTGTGTATTGATATTATGTATGTTCTTCTGGTTGTTACTATATATGCTAACCATTTAAAGTCTTCCCATTTGTAGAAAATGATTAATTTGAGAAAGCAAAATGTACAACCAAGGCTTTAAAAATGGTGATAATTATTTCTCTTGTTTAGGAGTGAAGCAAGATCTTTCCTGAAAATTGAGTGAAGTTACACAGCAGTGTCAGGGGAGAAATCGCTCTATTTATAAATCAGAAGTTGATAAGTAGACCTTTATCACATGCCTTAAGTATTACTAGGCAAGGCTTTGTGTCAGAGCACTGGGCTATTATTTTATTACCACATTTGCTGGCTCAAGCAGGAACCTTCTCATTCTTGGTTTCAGAAAAAAAATAAAGCATATTGGGGAGACTCAGAGAATTGATAATGGGACTGGAAATACTGATAACTAAAGTAGATGGCCCAGCTGGTTAAAGTAGACTCGCTCATCTTTCTGTTGACCTTCCTGGGTACTCAATTTAAGTGTTGTTTATGGTTAAAATGATAAGATATCAGCTACTTTACAAGAGGAAAATTAAACACAAGAGAAAGACCCTCTAAAATCTAAAATAGTAACAGAGGAGAGAGATTGACAGACAAGGAAAGGATGGAGCAGAGATGGAAGAAAAGATAAACATTGGTGTTAGATATATAAATAATTCCATGTAAGAGGACATAATTGTCTTGATTTTATTGTAAGAAACATTGGGAATTCCAAAGGGTTATTATATTAGGAGTATAAATATTAACATATCTTTATAAAAAGGAGATTCAAAAGAATACATTATAGAGGAAATAAAAAAGCATTTACAAGTGGCCAGGGCATAGAAATACTAGGAAGTGCAATATAATGTCGCATATTTTCCCATCTACAGTGTCTCGTTTAAAAAACTATTTTGTGTCCATGTGTTGTCTGGGATGGCTGAGTATGTTGAGCCAGTGCTTGGAAAAATGATAAAGGTGCTGTAGGAAAAGCTGTAGGGGTCCATAAAAAAAAAGGTGTCTTAGGTGATCTGAACAGGTGATCAGGGAGCATCTTAACTGGTACCTGGAGCAGCAGACGACTGGAACTTAGAGAGGAAGGACAGGATACCGAGTCAGGTAGAGGCAACAGTGTGCTGACTCCCTGACTGTAGCAGGCAGGCAAGTCAAGCATCTGTGGGATGGACAGACAGTTGCATCGAGTCATATTCCAAGTACTCCTTTCTTTCAGCTGAAGCCAGAACAACTTTGGGAAAAGAAATCTGAGGTTGCTTCGTTTGCGATACTTGTGGCCCTATGCTAAGTGGAGATCTTTGAGCAGCACCTAACCCCAGACCATCAGCCCGGCACTGGAGCACCAGCAGAGGTACTCCATCTCCACACTGCACTGGAGCATCCCCGCCCACTGTCTTCCACCCAATTTAAGCTTGATTGGTAGTTTTCATTGCTAATGCGGTACAATCCACCATCATCTGAAAAAAGAGGCCCTTTCAGTGAAGGATGTTTTAGATTAGACTTGGCTATGAACAAGTCTATGACTGATTATCTTGATTACACTAATAGACATGGGAAGACCCACTCACCCTTTAGGAAGGAGATTCTAAGCAGTGTAAGAGGGAGAAACAAGCTGAACACAAGAATGCATGCATTCATTCTATCTCTGCTCCTGATTGTGGGTGTGGCTAGCTGCTTCCAGTTGTTCCTGACTTGACTTCTTTACAATCATGGTGTTGTCATCTGAAATCGTAAGCTAAAACAGACCCCCCCCCCATTTTTATCAAGGTAAAATGCATCAGGGAATCAAACTGAGAAAATTGGGAATGTGTCTGCTCTGAAGTGCTTTCCCACAGAAATCTACATAACCCTCGCTTCAGAATAAAATTTTTGAGCTTCCTTTGTTTGAGGTGAGCAGCCCTTAGAGTTAAAACTTGAACTTTCCTTACCTGCTCTAGGTGATAAATCTTTGTCCATTTTCTTATCTCATGGCCAGGTTTGTTTCAGCTTTGCATTCACCAAGAATTAAACTTACTGAGTTTGCTTTATCTGTAACTCGTGGGCCCCGGAATGTTTTAGGAAGAAGAAGCAAACAATTGTAACTGAACCACTTTAAACAAGGAGAGCGTGCAACAGAAGAGGGTGGGCAGGGCTTGGATTATGCAGAGTTTATAATTTTTTGAGGATCTGAGCCTTATATCGCACCACTAGGAGATTTTTACAAGGAGTACTATGAGTGGATTTGGATATCGGAAAGATGGTTCTAATTGCTCAGCGAAATAGGGCTTGCCATGGAGGGTGGAGGAACAATCAGAATAAAAGAATTCATCCTTTCCAGGGATGGCCTATAGCACACGTCATGTGGAGACTTGGCTCACAGATGAAGGAACTCACTGGAGGTGAACATAAGAGACTTAAAACTGCCTTCGAGCAAGACCACTGAAGGCAAGCGAGTCAGACTTTGACATCGACATAGCAGGAACCTGGCAGGTCTCTGCTTACTGCAGGCATGCAAAGACACTAACCTTCTGACCTAGTTATCTGATGCTCTGATAGAATACAACCAGAAGCATCTTAAGAAAGCTTTATCTGGGCATACATTTACAGAGGGGGTGTGCACAGTGACAGGGAATGCATGGCCACAAGCAGCTGGAATAGGAAGCTGAGAGCCAGCAGCAATCGAGAAGCAAGCTTGGTGATACAGATGCTCTCAAAGCCAGCTCCTAGCCTTGCACATCCACAAGCAAGGCTTTATCACTCAATGGTCCCATAATCTCCCCACAGGATGCGACCAGTATTGAATCATGGGTTCGGCCATCAAATATGGAGCCTCTGGACCATTTCTCATTTAAACCACCACACCATCTGACTCTTAGAATATGTTCCCCTTTCTCCACATCCTTGCCGGCATCTGCTGTGACCTGGGTTTTTCATCTTAGCCATTCTGACTGCTTTGAGGTGGAATCTCAGGGTTGGGCATCAACGGGAGAAGAGGCCCTTGGTTCTGTGAAGGCTTGATGTCCCAGTGTAGGGTAATGCTAGGGCGGGGAGGTGGGAGTGGGTAGAAGCAGGGGGAGGGGGGATAGGATAGGGGGTTTCGGCGGGGGAGGGACAACTGGGAAGGGGATAACATTTGAAATATTTGAAATGTAAATAAAGAAAATATCCAATAATAAAAAAAGAGAATATGTTACAGAACTGCACCAGACCACGGTTTTCTCTAGGTTTTAGTAGCAGCTTGCTATATGTGGTAGAGTAGTCGCCAAAATCAGATTTACTGCCCTGGTCACCATCACACTTAGAGAACAGTATACACATCCATTATAGCTGAGGCCTTTGGTCATCACCTCATTTCTGGGATCAGGTTTTATGTATTGGCAGTGCTTCCTCATTTTCCTCAAGTTACTTTTGCCAGCAACTTTTGCATGTAGTCTTCAGATCAACTTGGTTGCATCCTGACCTTCCCACCATGTCCCTAAGGTAACATGGTGATCGCGAGCATGACACATTATGAGGCCAGAGCATCTTTAGTATGTTCCTAGAAGTATATGTGAGAAAAATTAAAACCATCACTTCACAGTGTTCTGAGTATTTAATCACCCTATGAATGTAAGAGCTGAGCCTGGTGAATGACGAGCTTTCAATCATAGTTAGCTATTATAATTGTTTGTTAGATACCAGCACTGGAGAGATGAATATAAATGATCCCTGCTCTCAGTGAATACAAGCATCATAGAAGAGGCAGAGAGAAAATATACAATTTTAGTAAAAGTGAAAATAGATACAAATTACTCTAGCACTCCAGAGGAAACATGTCTTGCACGTGGGTCTCTAACTGCAGACCAGGTCATTTTGCTGAGCCCCGTTTCAGCCTACACTGTGATGTCACCACAAGACATTCTAGAGGAACCCCAGGAAACATTTTTCTTTTCCTGTTGGCAGAGGGAAAAAGCAGTAATGAAGTCCTAATGCCTTCTTTCCATGTGTCCCGGACAATCATGACATCTGGCCACCTCTGCCTTCCGAACAGCTCCCAGAGCCCTGCTTACAGCCACGTGCGCTGCCATAAACTTGTTTGGAACAATTTCATATTACCACAAATAATTTCAGTGGCCTTTAAATGTTCTGCCCTCCTTCAACATACTCCTTTCTCAGAGCACAGCACAGGTAGCGGCATCCCCTTAGAGAAACGCTGACTGGCCCTATCTCCTCTGACATAATGCCCAAGATCCTCAGGCAGATCAGACTTCTGACTCGGATATCCAGCCTCTCGTCTTCTCAGCCTTTTATTTGGTTCCTGTCTTTTTTTTCTTCTTTTTTTAAAACAGTTGCTTCCAACTTTCTAAAAATCTTGATGGTCATGAATGTGGATATACTCTGCTTTTTTCCCCCTTATTCCTACCCGTTTGCACATGCACCCGTGACTCTTTCCTCTCAGTTTCATCCAAGACATAATAGCAAATTCCCTGCTTGAGACCATCTTCCTTCTTCTGCTTTCGCCACAGTTTATTCTCTTCCCTTCTGTGTCAGTGTGGGAAGCCACTTGCTGGAAGTAGTAAAGCCAAACACAGCAGACACCGAATTTTATAGCTACTCGCATGGTGTACAAAAGTATGGAACTTTAGTTAAGCAAACTAAGTTATGCTTAAAATCTGAATAGTTTTTATTTGAAAATGTTGTGCTAGTATTTCTTCTAATACAATGACCAATTATTAAATTTTTAGAAGTAGAATATATAACTGTCACTCCTGGATTATTAGCTCTTGATCATCTCAAAGATGATGTCCTTGGTCCTATGCTCTAGTGTAACCGATGTGTATTTGATTTTGCCTTTCCTTCACACTGATTTCCTAATCTCTATGATTCATATGCACTGCTTCAACTAATTATTCTTGCTTATTTTTCTGAGACTACAAGGACTGTTGACTGTGGTCATTTCCCAAATTTCAAAACAGATCAGGGAATAGCCCAGCCTAGATTAGTTTATAAAACTATAAAGAACAGTATCTTGAGAAGCTCCAACTTTAGTTTTTGGACATAATCTAGTGTTTTGATTATGTTTGCTAATAAGGATCTTTAACAAAAATAATATTAAATCACACTAGTACTTTCAGTTTTGATGATGTGTTAAATTTAAATAAAAAAGCCAAGGAACCTGAACGCAAATTCTAATACTCCTCTCTGGGTCAGAAATCTAGTTAATGAGACTCGGAGTCCTTTCTCTAAAGGACAGTTATCTTAAGTAGCTTAACTAAGTAATGATCATGGGAATAATATGCTGGCCTATGAAAAAGGAGTTAATTGAATTTTTTCCCCTTCAACTGAACAGATATACATATCATAAAATCCATTGCTGTCCTTTCTCAAGTAGCTAGTGAGGCACCTTGGTTCAAATTCTGTGTGACTTTGTTCAGATGTGATCGTTCATGGTTAGTATTTAGCCCATATTGATAAGCAGCTGATAGTAAACGTTCCTATTAGTATTCTATATCCCACAAGGATGCTTTGGACATGTTAAGGGAATGTAAGTCTAACAAAAATCGAATAAATCGTGGATGTTATTGTAACCTTTCTGCAACCCAGGTGGCTGAGGGAACATGGCAACACTGACTGATATTCCTGTGCATCTGGGGCACAGGAAGAGGCTGTTTGATCTGTTGATGGAAACAGAGGACAATGGTGACGTCTCCATGGTGGATTTTATTTGTGTCCTTCTTGCAATGATGGGTGGGAATATCCCTCTCAAAGAAAACCAAACCAAACCAAACCAAAATAACCAAAACCAAACCAAACCAAACCAAAACAAACCAACCAAACAACAACAAACAAACCAATCAAAAACATCTTCTCTCATTCAGAGTTTTGATTATCTGAAGTTAACTCTTTCTTATGAAATAATGTCCTGGCTTTATAGTAGTAAGGATTTACTCCTTTATCACTGGAATTGGATTATGAACTCCTATATGGTGGCTGAGAACATACGCTAATTTAGTGACAAATATTGATAGGCCTTAGTTTTTCCCCCCTCAATCTTTATAGAGATATAGGGAACATTTTGAGTTTTCCTATAATAGAAACGACTGTGGACAAAGAACCATTTTTCAACCCCTTGTTCGCTCCCTCACCCTGTTGAGTCTCTTCTCTCATTGTGTGTTTGGCTTTTAAGAGTCTTGTGTGCGTTCAGACCATCAAGTTACCTACCCCATGGTCTCTAGGATGCTACCATGAAGAAATGGAATATACTTCCTGTTTTGTAAAGTTACCATTGAGATTCATTTATTCACTGATTTATTCGACACATGAAACGAATTTTCATTACCACATAGGAAGTCTACCTTTCAGTACCTGCATGCATTCCGCTTGGGTCGTATTCACCCTCCCACCACAGTCTCTTGTTCCTCTTCCCTCTTTCCCCACATTCAGTCCCCTGTCTTCGGCACCTCTCATTTGAATGATGCCCTCTTCACTCCTCCTGCAGTTTAGACACCTGGCGAGAATGTCAGCATGATGTAGAAATTTGTTTTTGTGTGAATGGCTTATTTCACTCAACAGAGTAATCTGCAGTTCACGGTTTTTTTATCCAAAGGGCATAATTTCATTCCCTTAGGCTGAGTAAAACTCCACTGTGTATACTCATTGTGTTTTCCCTATCTATTCTTCTGTCTGTTAGTTTGATTCCACAATTTGGAATAGTCAAAAAGGCATTACAGCTTGAAAATACACAACCAAACTCACCCCACAAGCTCCCGAACAGCATCCTGTCTCAAGGTAATTTTTCTGACCCAGAACCATTCCTGGTCTTCTCACACATGTTTCATGGAGGAATGTGTGAATTGGTTTTAGGTAATCATTATTTAAGAAAAAAAGAATTCCTAGTAGTTCTGCTGCCTGCCTGGCCTCATCGATGAGCAATTACTTCCCAGTTTGAGCACTTGCGATGCCCAGGGGCTTTGCTGGGAACAGCATTTCTATTATTGTTAATGATGAAAATGTTTGGCTGGGAGCATATCCATTTTCCTTCTTGTCATTTTAATACGTTGCTCACGGTAACCCTGAGTGGAAAGTATATGTTTATGACAGTTGTGCTTCAGAGAGAGAACAGAAATCCTGAATTATTTGTTATTAACTTTTTGCCTGTCTTAAAGCCTTTCATTTTTAAGGCAACTGTGACAGTAGAAGGTATTTTAAATCTCAAATTAATTTTAGTATATTGTAAAGTAAATAAATGGAAGGGAACTCTAGCAAAAGTGTTAGTTCTGGACCTTGGAGACACCAGGTTACAGCCTGTGTATGTCCACACATACGTGGATGCATTGACAGATTGCATAGACAGCAGTGTTTTTTGAGCTAAGTGCAGAAACAGAAACTGATTTTTTTCTGTACTTTTAAGAGGATGAAGGAAAAAAGTTTGAAAAGAAAGTATCTACCTTGTTTTACTGGTTCAGTAAGTCAAGCTCTAGAAAGGATCAATTAGAGCATGTTTGGTTTTAGTGTTTGAGAAAATGCCGAGATGGTAGACAGAGTAGAGGACCATACTAACGCACAAAATGAACAAGGGGAAAACAAAGTAAGAACTAATGTCTGAGGCCAGCCCATGTACTGACAAAGGAGCATCGGAGAAGATGGTTTGAATTGGACAGAGAAGAGGTGAGGGTGGGGATGAGGGGTACAGGGAAGAAGTGGGGGTGGAGGGTGGGGATAATGGGTACAGGGTGTGGGGAGGAAGTAGGGGTGGAGGGCAGGGTGTGAGGGGTGCAGGGAAGAAGTTGGGGTGGAGGGTGGGGATAATGGGTACAGGGTGTGGGGAGGAAGTAGGGGTGGAGGGCAGGATGTGAGGGGTGCAAGGAGGAAGTGGGGGTGAGGGTTGGAGTTGGAGGGGTAGGGGCATATAATGTAATTTTGGAACATAACAGCATTTAAAGTCACAGGATTCCCTAGAGGTTTTGCATCTAAAAGGTGACAAGAAAACTTTAAATATTGAGCATGATGAAATTTGACATGGTTGAAATGAGGTATAAAATTCAAGATGATGTCCTTATTTTTTGCTTTCTTCTTTCTTTCCTTTTTCCCAATGAGCATTTGGGAAAAATTTGTTTTTATTCTTTATTTTTCTTTCTTTCTCTCTTTCTCTTTTTCTCTCTTTCTTTCTCTCTTTCTTTCTTTCTTTCTTTCTTTCTTTCTTTCTTTCTTTCTTTCTTTCTTTCTTTCTTTCTTTCTTTCTTTCTTTCTTTC
>NC_034602.1:68132795-68138784 GCF_900095145.1 Mus pahari
TCCTTCCTTCCTTCCTTCCTTCCTTCCTTCCTTCCTTCCTTTCTTTCTTTCTTTCTTTCTTTCTTTCTTTCTTTCTTTCTTTCTTCACCTTACATCCTGATTGCAAACCCCTTCCTCCTCTCCTCTCAGTCGCACCCTCACACCCTTCTCTCTCCTATTTCCTCCTCTCCTTTGAGAAGGGAAGCCATCCCACCTCCAGGGGTGCCAACGAGCCCTGGCTCATCAGTCTCATCAGGAATGGGCACATCCTCTTCCACTAAGGCCAGACAAGGCAGCCCAGCCAGGGGAAAGCGATCCAAAGCAAGGCAACAGAGTGAGAATCAGCCCTGGTCGATCCACTATTTAGGGAACTCGTTTCAAGAATATGCTGCATATCTGCTGCACACACACACACACACACACACACACACACATACACACACACACACAATTCCAACCCATGCATGCATGCCCTTAGGTTGATCGGTGGTTTAGTCTCTGTGAAACGCCATGGACCTAGCCATAATATACAGGATAACCATGCTACAATCCACAGACCCAAAGAATCTAAGTAACAAGGAGGGCTCAAGGGAGGGTGCTTGAATCTCATTCAGAGAGGGAAATATTATAGACATAGGAGGTAGATGGATGTAGGGAAGGAACTGTTATAATTTGATCTTGTTTGTAAAATTTATTTAATAGTATTATAATTGGCAATCTTGTATCTATAAAATTAGATTTTATCTAAAAGCATTATTTCAGATGACCATTTATATTTGATTCAATTGAACTTTTGTTGTAGTTGGGTCTGACAGTAAGAAGATCTGTGAAGGGCATGGGTGGCTTGCTTGGAAAGATTACTAGACCATTCTGAATGCACAGGGTAAGGAAGGGACATGGTGCTAGTAAAACCTTTGTTTGCCTCTTCTAGTCAAGGCCTGATGAAGGTGAATGCTGTCAGGGTCAAGGCAGCTCAAGGGCTTTCTCACTGCATTGAGTGCTGGAGTCAGAAGCATCCTTGCTGTCTCTTAAATGACTAGCAGCTTATCACTCATGTGAGCAGTTGTAAGGTTTAGAGTTTGAATTAATGTCTGGAATCCTCATATTAGACACATACTTTCCCAGTAATTGTTACTGAGGATTATAAAGTGAAAAAATGTAAATGGTAAAGGCTTTAGAAACTAGATATTTGGTTTCTTCTGTTGGTTCTATTTAACTCTGCTGGTAAACATAGACAGACATTATATATCAATGCATATCTATCTATCTATCTATCTATCTATCTATCTATCTATCTATCTATCTATCTATCTATTATCTATCTATCTATCTATCTATCTATCTATCTATCTATCTATCTATCTATCATCTATCTATCTATTATCTATCTATCTATCTATCTATCCATCTATTATCTATCTATCTATCTATTATCTATCTATCTATCTATCTATCTATCTATCTATCTATCTATCATTTTACCTATCATCTATCTCTATGTATACACAGATGGAAGTAGTTATGATGCTATAAAACTCTTGTAATGAGGTAGATGCTGGGCTGGATTTACCTAAAGACCAACCCTTGTTTAGATTCAGACAAATGATGGTTTTAAAATTGAACTGTATTGTTTGAGAGCTGTGAGGTATTCATCAGGCCATATAATTTATATATATATATATATATATATATATATATATATATTTCATTATCTGCAGAATAAGTGCTATAAGTTCATCTTCTTAAAAACAAAGATCATTTAAATGGGAGAGGAAATGGTCAAGACAGTTCAACTGGTGTGGATGCTAGCCATAAAACCTGATAAGCTGAGTTCTCTCTCTGCAATCTATATTGCAGAAAGATCAGATGCTGAAATTTGTCTGGGTGCCTCATCCCATGACACATGAACGCAGGCATGTTTGCACACGTGTTGGGGCGCATGCGTGCATGCGCGCGCGTGTGTGTACACACACACACACACACACACACACACACACACACACACACTAAATTACTGGATATTCTACTGAATAAATAATAACAAATAAAATAATCATTAGCTGTGTGCAGGAGGCAGAAGGTATGGTGTCCAGAATAGTCAATGTATTCATGAAGGATTTTTTTTTTATCATTCATGTTTCCATAAACTTGAGATGTACTAACCAATTTTTTTTTATTAGATTAGATTCCCATTGCTTTGACTTTGTTCAGTTACTCTTTCTGTATAGAGAATGGGGAAGGTCTTCTGTAGTCTTCAGGTCTACCTGATGTATCACTGTCCTCAAGCTCCATAAGATGTTCCCAACTTTGGTGTTCTTCAAGTTATCTGTCCATCATTGTCATCGGTGTAGCTTAGCTCTTTAGAAGAGCCTTAAAACAAACAAACATTTCTTACATTAAAGTTTGAATTCTCTGCAGCATTTTCTAGACCTCTGCCTAAAATTCTTGTATATCTTATTGCCATTGTATTTTAAAATTTCTTTTATTGCTTGAGAATATAACTACATCATTTTCTACTTCCCTTTCTTTCCTTCAAGCCCTCTCACCACACACCCCTTGTTTTCTTCCAAATTCATGATCTTTTTTCATTAATGATTGTTATAAACACATATACATGAATATTACTAAATGCATACATAAGACCTGTTCAGTCTATATAATGTTACTTGTATGTATGTTTCAGGACTGACCACTAGAGAATGAATAACAAATCAGTAAGCTCTCCTTTGGGAAGACAATTTCTCTGGCTCTCTGCTTTCCTTAGTTGGCTATACTTTGAGCTTACTAAGGATGATAACAACAGTAGACATGCTAACATAGACAAAGGAAAGCCCATCACTCCTAAATTATATTTCTTACAAAAATATATAGCTTAACATTTTATTATTATGTTCATTTGACATTGTCATATTACTTCAGTAATTTAAAAATGTTTAACTATTCCTCAATTATTACAGACAAAATATACATTTTTAAGTTGGGCATTCAGACAGCTTATTTCCCTAAGTTTGTCTTACTGTGTTCTACTGATATAATCTATATATGGTCCAATCAGAATACTAACATTTGGCTTTTTGTATTTATATTAATATAATACATCCATATTATATTATTTCATATTCATATTATGGCTATTTATATATAATGGTATCTTTCTAACTAAATTATGAGATTCTTTAAATGACAGATTCATGGACTGGAAAGATGGTTCAGAATTAAGAGCATTTGCTGTTCTACCAGAGGCCCTGAGTTTAATTCCCAGCAAGCACATGGTGGCTCTTAACCATCTATAATGAGACCTGGTGCCGTTTTCTGGCCTGCAGGTATATATCCAGGCAGAACACTATATACATAATAAATAAGTAAATAAAAAAGGAGGAATTTAATACCTTCCTCACTCATGTTTTTAAATGGATGAAAAGAAATCCTACTTTGGACACTCAAAAATATAAAACAGAATAACCATTCTGAGTAGTCTCCAATGAAATGTCATGTGAGATGGTACAAATGCTCTTATGACTTCTTTTAGTACAGCAATTCTTAAACTTCCTAATGCTGAGACCCTTTAATACAGTTCCTTATATCGTGGTGAATGCCATGTATAAAATATTTTTGTTGTTACTTCTTAAGTGTAAATTTGCTACTGTTATGAACTGTAATGTAAATACCTGTGTTTTTCCAATGGTCTTAGGTGGCCCCTGTAAAAGGGGCAATATCCGTACCCTGAGAAACTGCTCTTAGGATCTCATTTTCAAAGTCATAACTGAATCCTGAGCAATAGGTGGAATACGGAATTTTATACCGGAATAAGAGGAATAATGTGTACAGAGCAAGCTGTGGCTTCTATTGGGAAATTTCATTCTTATTTCCCATGCTATGCACCCAGTCTTCACTCCAACATTTCTTAGACTTCATTGCAATCATTGTTCATGTATTTTTTTCCCCTAGATCTGGAAATCCCTGAGACATTTTATTATCTTAGCATAGTGTCAAGTAATTGCTCAAAAAAGTTTGTGGAACAGATGGGTAGATGGATGGATGAATGAATGGTTAAGTCCTCAAGCACCGTCTCTCTGTTAATTACATCTATTAAAACCCTAGTGTTTTACTTAATATGTTGAAATTTCTTTCTGCTTCTGAGTGGTATGTGAAAGAAAAAGCTACTTAAGATGACAAACATCTTCAAACACTGCTGCATACTATGAATTACTTTAAAAAGTCTTGGTAATGAAATAAAAAAAAAAGCAATTAAGGAAAGCAAATTGACATGAAGGTTTGAATCACTAAAAAATAATGGGAGAATTATTTTATGTGTGCAGATGTTTAATGCATAAATGCCGGCGCCAATATCTTGCCTCCATTCTGTTCCTGCAGCCTTTGCAATATTGAAAAGTACAAGATGCTGAGGAGCCACAGATAGATACATGAGCTACTGATCTGCTGTTTCAGAATGATGTTCCCAGATTAGCCAAGTGTGAGACTTTGATGATGATTAGCTCTGCTCTCTTCTCATTCAACAGAATTAACACATGCTTTGTAAACATCAATCCAAAATCTATTTGCCTTGATTCTTTTCCTGAGAAAATGCTCAATGTTCATATTAAACATGTTTTAATCCATGGGATACATTTGGCTAAATGTGTTGCTAAATAAGGTTATCTTTTTTGTTTGCTTAATTTTTTATTTACTAAATTATTCACATAGCTATGCACATTGTACTTTGATATATTCTCCCTCTCTCCCCATACTTCTGCCTTCCCTGTGTTTGTCCCCTGATGCTTGGATCACATTTTTTTTTTGTTTGTTTTATTTTCATACTTCTGATTTTTCTTCCTTTAATCTCAGACATAATGTGATGAAAATGTTGTCTGTTGAAAAGTTTTAAATGCTTACAATGTTTTGTAATAAAAATACTAATAGACATGCTTTCATAATATTTATGTTATAATGTTAGCACTTGGATAGATTTTAGCTAAGACAGCTATGAGACTGCTAAGGACAGCTGCAGAGCATCATGGTAGCTTTGCCTCTGGGCTCAGAGTGTGGTAAAACTTCCTTCAGATGGACTTAGATTATTTCTACTGATCTTGAACCAAGGCACTTTTTTTGCACTTGCCTTACATGCACAAAGGAAGGGTCTATAGCTTCAAACATTCCCAACTTCATTGTGATGTCACTACCTCTGTAATTTAAAAATTCCCCATTTAGTAGCTTGGTGGAGGATCAGGAGAGGAAATACTTTAAAAGGATGATGTGGCCCTCCATATCTGGGAGTGGAAATTTGGATCTCTTACTCCACACCGTGTCATCCATTTCGTAAGTATTCATGAAACTTCTTTAAATCACGGAGCACAGACTCCACTTAGCTGCTCACAGAGTGGACGCAGATCATTAAATTTCTCTTTAGTTTGTTTGACTTGCTTTGCTAAATAAACTCCTACTTAAACTCTTTGTATCTCTGAATTCTTTCATTTGAGAAGACGAGGATCAGAAGACCATAACAATTCATTGAAAACAGCACTTACAGCCCAATTTCTGTTCTATTAAACTTGTTCCTCACCAAGTTAAGGGAGTTAGTTGTTCTGTGTTAAATTATGTTAAAAAAATCCAGTTCTTGAGTCTTTAAAGGTAACCTGTAATATTAAAGAAGACAAAATTTCAAAATAGTCCTAAAACCCAGTGCACAACATTTTAGATGCTCAAGGCTGTTCATTGAAAATTAAACAGAAAAACAAAAATTAACAAGGTCAGAGGAGCAGCAAATGGCTCAGCAGGGACAGTCATTTGCTGTCAAAGTTAATCGCCTGAGATTGATCTCTGGAGTCTACAGAAGATGATGTTCTTTGACTTCTAGACCTGTGCTATATGCGTTTGCCCTGTGTTTGCACGAGAGAGAGAGAGAGAGAGAGAGAGAGAGAGAGAGAGAGAGAGAGAGAGAGAGAGAGAATGAAATTCATGGGAAATGACAAAAGGAAGATAAGAAAGAAAACAAACACACATGAGCCGAGAA
>NC_034602.1:68139184-68145861 GCF_900095145.1 Mus pahari
CTGCCTTCCTTCCTTCCTTCCTTCCTTCCTTCCTTCCTTCCTTCCTTCCTTCCTTCCTTCCTTCCTTCCTTTCTTCCCTCCCTCCCTCCTCCCTCCCTCCTCTTCCCTTCCCTTTCCCTTTCCCTTTTTCCCTTTCCCTTTCCCTTTTTCCCTTTTTCCCTTTTTCCCTTTCCCTTTCCCCCTTTCCCCCTTTCCCCCTTTCCCTCTTTTTCCCTTTTTCCCTTTTTTCCCTTTTTTTCCCTTTTTTCCCTTTTTTCCCTTTTTTCCCTTTTTTCCCTTTTTCCCTTTTTCCCTTTTTTCCCTTTTCCCCCCTTTTCCCTTTTTCCCTTTTCCTTCCTTCCTTCCTTCCTTCCTTCCTTCCTTCCTTCCTTCCTTCCTTCTTTCCTCTTTCCTTCTCTTTCCTTCTTTCATTCTTTTGTTCTTTCTTCTTTTATTTGTAAGGGTATTTATTCATTTATTTTTAGTTGAAGAAAATTTCATACGATATATTCAGATCTCAATTTTTCCCTCCCCACACTCCTCCTTGATCCTGCCCGCTTGCCCACCCATCCAATTCCATGTTCACCTTGCTTTCCTTCCCTCTTTAAAAAGCAAATCAAAACAAACAATAAAGAGAAAGAAACAAATATACACACTCCCCTCATACAACAACAACAAAAAGAAACCAAATACACAAGCAAAAGGCCACTAAGACAAAATAATGGCAAAGCAAAGCAATATGAGACAAATGTCTACAAAAATCCCTTGGAGTTTGTGTTGGTCAACTTCTTGGACAGAGGACCTACCCTGGAGTGTGGTCAATCTACCCAGTGTGGCTCTACTGGAGAAAACTAATTTTTCCTTTGCCAGTGGATGTTAATTGCAGAGAACTTCTTGGTTATGAGACAGAGCCCATGTCTTCTCCCTCTCAGCCCTGGAACCTCATGTGGCTTCAGCTCCTGACAACTCTGTGTATGCCACAGTCTTTGCGAGTGAAATTTCCATCAGTCCTTTTGTGACTGGATGGCACTACTTTCCTTGAGTCAAACATCACCTCTAGCTCTTAAAATCTTTCTACCTCTTTTCCCACAACGATCCCTAAGCCCCAGGGAATGGGTTTGATGAAGGTATCACATTTAAGGATGAGTGCTCCGAAGTTTCTTACTCTCAGTACATTGTGTACTTGTGGTTCTCTGGGTTCATTACCATCTACTGCAAGAAGCTTCTCTAGTAATGTTGGAGTAAGACATTGATCTCTATGGTCTCTCTCCATAAATATGATCGTTGAGTAACTAAGCTGTAGATATCTAATCATTTTTGCAAGACTTCTTAAGAAACCACTCTACACCATTAAGCTGTAGGCCAGGCACCCGAGTCTTCTAGGTATAGTTTCACTGACTTCTGCTTAAAACATTCTCCACAAAACACTCTAAGTTGCCCATTAAAGAACAGTGTTTTTTTTTTTTTCATATCTTGCCTCAATTTGCCTTTTTTTCTTATAAAGGTTATTATGAAAATTGCTTACATTTGTTCAAGACAAATTTGAAAATAAAGAGGGAAAGATGCTTTAGCTATTTACAAGTAGCTGTAGATAAGTTTCACAGCTTGTTTGGGACATCACCAGCATACCCTTTAAGATTGACTAAGAACAAAGTTGAGGACGGTGTCACTCTGTTCATTGCCTTCTGGAGACTCCCTCCACATCCTTTCGATTCCCTTCTTTCTGATGTCGCCCCGCCCCACCGAGCTTCTCAGTGTCCCTGTCCCCTTCCCGATGGATGTCTCCTTTCTCAAGCAGTATGTAATAATAATTAGAAGCAGATGGTCAAAGGCTGAAAACTGTCTCTTCTCTGCTGAGTGACTTTGCCAAATTCCTTTCTTAAGGTTCCAAGAGTGGATTTCCCTGTCTGACAACTTGAATAATTGCAGCACTTCCTTCAGTCGTAAACACACAAGACTTGGCCCCAAAAGCCAGAAAAGCGAAGCACTAACCAAACCCTAGTTAATTGGTTCTAGTCCTTGAGTCACAGCTTGCTCTGATCATTCTCTTCTAGCTTTCAATAAAGATAGTAGATACTCAAAGGCAATGTCATCTTAGAAGAACTTTGCAGTTGGTAGCTCTCCAGTCCTCTTTGAACATCAAGTGCAGAGGTTCGCTTTAATTCATTTATTCTTTAGTTCATTGTTATTTCTATTCGCTGCACTCATAAGTTCTCTCTCCTCTGTTCACCAGGCTTTCTCTATTTCCACCTTCCGCACTGAGTACAACTAGTTTGATGTTTCCAGTGCCTGTTCTTCCATCCCTGCTGCCTCTCTCTGCATTTCCACTTTGCATACATGTTCTTTGATGTGAATGAGATGCTTTGTATTGAGTCTCATTCTTCTGTGGCCTTCACAGACACGTTGTTATGAGCGTCACAGTGGCTCTTTAACTGCTACACAGTCTTTGCAGGTGGGCATCCATCCAAAGTTATGCAAAGTCCTCACCAAAGAACCTATAAAGGCTAAGGATTGTGAACTTTACAGCCTTCCGACACTCAAAAGGGAGTCCAAACTTCTAGGCTCAAGCCCCATATTTATTTTTAAAAGATTAATTTTCGCTGTAGAACAAAAACATGTAGATTTTGCAGTCCGTTCACAGTCCATTCATGTTTCTTTAGTATCAAAATAATATCTTAGAACATAGTTAAATTTTGTACATTTATTTTTTGCTAAATTAGTAAAATTAACATGTTAGGAGATGCTCCACTGTTTTGCCTGGAAGTGTCTGGGACCCCTGCACACTGTGTGTTCCCACGCTTGAGAAACGTGGTCTTAATCTAAAATAAGCAGTCTCTGCCAGGGGGACCGCAGGCAGAATTTTTCTTGAGAGATAGAGCAATGCTATGCCCTAATGGTGGGCCAGATAAATGTACTTTGCCATGGGTACTCAGAGCAGACACATTTCCCACTGTAAACCACAGGCACCTGGCCCACCCAGCAACAATAATCAAGGATAATGCAATGTGTTTTTAAAGAAACTTGCTCTGAAAGAAGTCAAGAGAAGACGTGCTGTGAAGTATCTGCAGAGTGGTACCACGAGGTGTCTCCTAACCGAGTTCCACAAATCTCCCCTCCATTCTAGGGACAGTTCCCAAAGCTCCTCAAAATAAACATAAAATCAAACAATAAGTCAGTCATGCCCCTTGTAACCAGGCGGCTTTTCACACATATTGATGTGAAATGATCCCAGAGTTGACACACTGTGTCCCTGCCTTTTTAAAATTAAGGTACAAAATAATGGGCTTCATCATTACACATTTATTTACATTGCTTATCTTACCCATTTCTACCATCAGGTGAATGCTGCTTTAAGTCTCCCTTCTTTTTACTGTTCATCCTTTGTGATTCAGGATGAAATTTATCGGTTCTATTTCATCCCCCAAGTTTCATCTACTTTTCTGTTTCTCCGAACTCACTTGTCACACTTAAGATCTCCTTTATTTATCCCCCAATTACTTACTCTTGTGTGCTCATCTTGATTGTAAGCTCCAGTGGGAAAGGATTATATCCTATATATCTTGAGAGTCTGCCTTGCCACCTAGCAAAATGGACACAAGAAGGTTCCTCATTTCTTACTGTCTGCTTGATTGCTATTCATAGTGATGTGAGGTTGATTTTAATTATATATACTCTAGTCTTACCACCTAAAGTGTGGAAAAGCAGCCTCACAGTGAGCTGGTAAGAAGGCAGAACCTCAGGCTGAGGATATGTTCAGTGTTGGAGGGTTTGCCTAGCTTGCCTGAGGCTGTGAGTTTAACACTCAGTGCTTGAAGTGATGCTTAGAATTTGAGAGCTAGGCCTTGAGCCTTTACTCAGTGAAGTCAGAGCTTGCTTTTCAGACGATCAAAAGCACATATCACAGGAGTCATACCTAGGGTCCTTCAAGGCAAATATCATTGGCAGACTATTTGAAGCCGAAATAATTTGAAACAAAAGATGGATAGGTTAGAGTATACATGGTATTTTACAACTTGATTTTTAGACCACAGCCACTCACACACCTTACGACCTACAAAGTTGGAACCGTTTATTCCCTGACTCTTTACAGAACATATCTTCTGGTTTCTGATCTATATTCATGATGGCATTGATATGGAAGAAACTCTTCTCATTTTCTTTGTACTGCAAATAGATTCGTCTCTCATCCTGATCATCCTGATCACAGTTTACCCTCCTGATACCCCTCCTGAGTACCTTCTCCTCCCTTCTCCTCAAATCAATTTCCCTTCCTTTTCCACTTCAGAAATGAGCAGGCCCCCAAGAGACAACAGTCAAATAGGATGAAACAAGATACAACGAGACAAGGCAAAAGCTCTCTGACAGAGGATGGGGAAGGCAACTCCATAAGAGGAAAAGTGTCCCAAGAACAGAAAGAAAAAAGTCAGATATATACCCACTACCACTATTAGGAGTAACACCAAACCACCAAGCTAACAGCCATAACATATACCTAGAGGACCTGGTGCAGACCTATGCATGCCCTATGCTTACTGCTTCAGCCTCTGTGAGCCCATGGGAGCCCTTCTTAGTTGCTTCAGCAGGCCACGTTTTCCTGTTGTCCTCCATCCTTTCTGACCTCATAGTTCATAGGTAAACCAATGAGAGAACAACTGTGGATGCCATTCATTTGTTGATTTTAGTATTTTATGTACATATAGCACAGAGCGAGGTATACAATTGCCTTACATAATTACATGTGAAAATCCTATATTGAAATGGTTGCATGATAATTAGTTTGTATAAGAAAGGGCTTCCTTTGCTAAGTAGTCCCAGGAAGCTGGAGACATAAAGGTGCTTGAAGGTATCCAGTCTGTCATTGTCATTTTGAACTCAATAAGCTATTACAGTTTTGTCAGGTCCAATCTCTAAGGAGGTGAATGAAAATATATATCTCAGACAATCTGACCCCTATCAGCATCATGCATCGTGGTTACCCTGACATCTCAAGAAGAGCAATTCTACTCTGTCAAGTTGGAGACTCCAATTTGCTGGCAAAGGTCACACATACCTTCACCTTTAGCTACTGGACAGCAGATTGAAATTAAAGTGAGTCTGTGTGGAGAAAGTGTCCTACTACCTCTGTCAAATTAGCCTAATCCTCATTAAATTGTACTGCTAATTCAGCATCTTTAAAGGGCTCCCTAGCACAATGAGAAATGCCACCTATGACAGAAGGGACTTTAGAGGTAATGAGACTTTGGTGGTTTGAGTTGACTTTTTTTTTTTCCCCTGATGATCCTGGGTCTTAGAGAGTGTGCACATTTCTTGGCTAATTGCAGGATGAATGCACATCTTTGATTTTAGGAATACAGACTTCCTGTCACAGAGTTGGCTGAATAAACAGGACAAAAGACAGGCTTCCTGACATGTGTTCCTATAGCCATCACATTCAAGATTTGTAAGAGAACAAAACAATACTTTAGAACCAATGTGGTGTAAACAGTGGTGGATTATAAAAGGCTTTTCAACCTCGGAATTATCAAAGCTCCATCAGAATAACATAATTGCCGAGAGTTAGGCTCTCTATTGGATTCACTTAAAATATTATTTAGATGATAGCTTAGTAACTAACAGTCAGCAAAGCATGTTACCGCTCTTCTTGTGAGTAAAAATAACTTATAAGCTTTTCCATTTCCTTATCACTCAAATTCACACCCCATATCTACACATAGATACACACAAAGACACACAGACACACAGAGACACACACAGGCACACACTTAGGCACACACAGAGAAACAAACATACACACACACACACACACACACACACACACATACACACAGAACACAGACACACATAGTCAAAAACATACAGACACATACAGGCACACACTTAGGCACATACAGAGAAACAGACATACAGAGACACACACACATACACACAGAACACAGACACACACATAGACACACATATACGCACAAACACACACAGACACACACAGATACACACACAAACACATACTTATACATAAACACACACAGATACAGATTCATGCAAACACATACATATATTCATATACACCCAGACACATAGACATACACAGATACATACACATACATAAACACACACAGATACACACACACAGATACATACATAGAGATACACAGATACCCATACACAAAGACACATACACACAAACACAGACACACATATATACACATAGACATACACACACACACACACACACACACACACAGTCATACACACCTGTATTTAGTAGACTCTGACAATTTGATTTCATTGGAACCCAAATTTCTTTCTTTCTCTCTTTCTTTTTTATTTTCTTTATTTACATTTCAAATGTTAACCCCTGTCTTTGTCAGGGTTTCTATTCCTACACAAATATCATGGCCATGAAGCAAGTTGGGGAGGAAAGGGTTTATTCGGCTTATACTGCTGTTCATCACCAACGAAGTCAGGACTGGAACTCAAGCAGGTCAAGAGGCAGGAGCTGATGCAGAGGCCATGGAGGGATGTTCTTTACTAGCTTGCTTCCCCTGGCTTGCTCAGTCTGCTCTCTTATAGAACCCAAGACTACCAGCCCAGAGATGGCACCACCTACAAGGGGACCTCCCCGCTTGATCACTAATTGAGAAAATGCCTTGCAGTTGGATCTCATGGAGGCATTTCTCCAACTGAAGCTCCTTTCTCTG
>NC_034602.1:68148050-68149035 GCF_900095145.1 Mus pahari
TCTTATAGAACCCAAGACTACCAGCCCAGAGATGGCACCACCCACAAAGGAACCTCCCCGATTGATTACTAATTGAGAAAATGCCTTGCAGCTGGATCTCATGGAGGCATTTCCCCAACTGAAGCTCCTTTCTCTGTGATAACTCCAGCTGTGTCAAGTTGACACAAAATTAACCAGTATACCCCCCTCCAGGAAAACCCCTACTCCATTCTCCTTACCCCTGCTTCTATGAGTATCAACCTACTCGCCGCTCCCTGCTCAATTCCCCCAATTTCTATGATGGTAAGTAACACTTCTAACAGCACAAGAGCTGTCAGATAGAAGGCTCAGCCTGTGGTGACTTACGACCAAAAGATGAAAATGGAGCCCTCAGTGACTCCCCCTTCTCGTACCTCTTGGGAATAATTACAGTGTATAAGAAAGGGAGAATCTAAAGCATATAATATACAATTTGAAGATCACTGGAAAAGGTTAATATGGTGACCTCATACTTTACACACATTTGATGCAGATGGGATTATAAAAATGACAGTAACTACCCAAATGTCATTTTACAATTTAAATTTATAGCTTTTTATAAAAATTTCAAATAAAGAACAGTTAAAGTTTGTTATCACAGTGAATAAATAAGCAGTAAGCATAGGGACACTCATATTTCTATAGGTGGGCACGCAGTTCTCAGGGTTTATGCCCGGGATTGAGATACCTGGATCACACTGTAATTATATTTGTCATCTTCTGTGACATCATGAAAGCGATTCCAACGATGGCTGTATTCATTCCCATCCCCACCAACAATGAGTAATGTTTGCTATCTCTCCACATCCCTTCTAACATTTGCTGTCTGAGCTCCTGATGATTTCTATAATGACTAGAATAAGATTTTCATTTGCATTTCCTTGATGGCTATGGATACTGAACACCTTTTGAAGTAGTTTTTGACCATTTACATCCCTCCCTCCCTCCCTCCCTCCCTCCCTCCCTC
>NC_034602.1:68149165-68176917 GCF_900095145.1 Mus pahari
TCCCTTTCTCTTTCTTTCTTTCTTTCTTTCTTTCTTTCTTTCTTTCTTTCTTTCTTTCTTTCTTTCTTTCTTTCTTTCTTTCTTTCTTTCTTCAAACTGTATGCATTTCACTTGCCTATTTGTTAATTGACAGTTTTTATTTCCTTGGTATTTAATTTCAAGCATTATTTATAAAGTCTAGATATTAAACCTTGGTTTGAAGTCTAGCTGGTAGAGAAGGTTTTGCTCGGTCTGTGGTCTGCTTCTTAACCTCTCTGATTGTTTTGCCTGCTTTACAGAAACGTTTTATTTTTATGTAGTTTCTCATGTGTTGTTACCTGATGTTAGTCCCTGCGCTATTTGCTGTCCTACTTAAAAAGTTTTTGCCCACCCCATTATCCCAAAGTGTACCTCTGCATTTACTTCTAGAGTTGCAGTGTTTTTAGGGTTTAAATTAAAGTCTTTGATTTATTTTGAATATATTTATAAACATGGAGAAAGATATAAATCTAATTGTATTCTTCTGCAGAGAGAAGTCTTGTTTGCTAGTACCATTTTTTGAATAAGCCATCTCTTCTCCTAAGTATGTTTTTGTCTCTTATGTCAAAAATTAAGTGTACATAGTTTTGATGTTTTGTTTCTCGTATTCTTCCCTATGTCATTGCTTTCCAGTCTCAATCTCTCCCTGTCCCTGTCCCTGTCCCTGTCCCTGTCCCTGTCTCTCCCCCTCCCCCCTCCCTCTCCCTCTCTCTCTGTGTCAGCACCACACTGTCTTTAGTAGTACTCCTCTTAGCACAATTTGGGGTCAAATATTGTAACATCTCCAGTATTATTCATGTTCCTTAGCATTACTGTGTCTATTTATAGCTATCTATGGTTCTGAATAAATTTTTGTATGTTTTTTTTCTTTTTTTCTTTTTTCTTTTTTCTGTTTTTGATTTTTTCGAGACAGTGTTTCTCTGTATAGCCCTGGCTGTCCTGGAACTCTCTTTGTAGACCAGGCTGGCCTCAGACTCAGAAATCTGCCTGCCTCTGCCTCCTGAGTGCTGGGATTAAATGAGTGTGCCACCATGCCCAGTGTATTATTTTTTCTTAAACCTGTGAAGTATGATGTGGGAAATTGGATAGGTATTGCACATTACTTTTTTGTAGTGTAGAGAGTTCCATAATATAAGTTCTACTTATTTGGGGACATGGAATATTTTCCTATCATAGTTCATCTTCTGTGACTTCATTTTTGCAATATCTTTCTATGATTTCTTGCTCTAAAATTTTATGTTGAAGTTCTAAGCAAAGTCAAGGTCCTCAGACTCATACCATTTACCTCTTTTATAGCCCTACTGAATTTCTCACAAGCCCTGTAATTCAGGGAGTTGTTGACACTATTGCATGGTGAGGGTTAAGTGGGTTAATTAACAAATTCACTGTTTAGAATAGAGTGAAGGGAAGAGAAAAATGTATTTATTACCCTGTAAAGAAAGAACTGAACATGGCAGTATCAGATGAATCACCCTAGTATGGTGATGGGCCTTAGGTGTCTCCATTTGGAAGGAGACTTCATTTGCATACAGTAACACTCTAAGTACAATTTTCTGGTATGTAATTTATACACTAAGGGGAGTACATATTGGTCAGTGTTAGGCCTTGGGAAATCATACGAGACACTCTGCATGTGATTTCAACTCATTCAATTCTCAACTTGCAAACAGGGCCAGCTTTGTGGTACGGTCAGTGGCTTATTTTGTTTGATATGGTCACTTCTGCAGTTTCAGCAGAAAACACTATAGTTTTTCTGTTTGGTGGTTGCTTTCTGGACCAGGCTAGCATTGGAAACTTTTCTAATCTCACAAACATACTCTTCCTTCTCTACACACTACTTTCTTCATACTTTACAGAGTCCATGATGAACCAGAAAAGCCGTTATGCTTTGACTGTTTATAATGGTTTTCATGTAGAACAATATTTTACAGTGTAATTTTACTCACAGATTTTTTTTTTCTTACTATGTATTAGAGGCTGCATATGCTCATGGGCACAGTACACAGACAGGTATATCCAATTGATCAGTGATAAGTTGGTGTGTGATTCTTCCGGGAGAGACATGACCAAAAGTCTCATAAAGGACACTTATGATGTAACCCCTCCCCCCAAAAGCCCAAACTAACCAACCAAACAAATAACAATAAAAACCAATCTGTCAAGGTACACAGCTTTAACCTCAGAGGGACTACGAGATAGATTATTCTATATTCAGATAAGTGACCATGGTTCAGGAAATTTTTAAATCTTACACACTGAAGGTATTTTAGTATTTATTTTCAAGTTGTTACTAGGTTCTTCGATTCTTATTATGCTTATGCACTTACCCTTGATACTGTATTTAAACCTCACATTCAACCTTATGTTGTCCTCTCCCAAAAACTTTTCACAATAATCTTTTTTTTTTTTCCAGAATAGCTGGCCAAGTACATCAATCAGCACAATAGAGAAGGAGCTACGATTAAAACAAACAAGTCTACACAATGCTATCATACTCAACACCTTGTAGCTGACAAAATGTAGCTACTCATGTTACTAGACGCCTAGGCCTGGCCCATTGCCATTTCTGTTAGTGTAAGATGCCTCTCCTCAGTGATGAATTGGTTCTAACAGCACTGACTATTCTCAAGCAGAGGACCAGCAACCCGTGTTGTCATACCAAGAAGCAAGAGCAAAATTAGTGCCCAAAGAGAACAAGAGGGTCTGTAGTTCGGCTCATTGTCCTCTGCCTGAGTGCCAGTTGCCTCACCATAAATACTGCATTGACAGAGCTCCCAGTGGCTTTGACTACAGAGACAATGGGTCCATTTTCAGCACAATTGCTTTGTGCATTCCACTATTGTTCTGGATGTTGTAACAAAGAAAATAAGTAATTAGTGGCATTTGCACTAAATGGTTTAGCTACAATTTGGCCAGCATCTTTAGAGTTTTAATTATTTCCATGGTATTAAGGTGTTTTCTTGGTAAATGATACTGTAGAACTGAGGCTCTTTATTGATGTAGTGAGCCCTTCCATGTGCTTTTCTTGTAACTGTGATTATCTTCTAATCAATATGTAGATGGTTGATTTTAAGATATCTAAATATTAAATGTTTTTCCCCTTGTAACATGTGAAATCTAAATGTATGAAACCTGTAAATGGTCCTGGTAAGAAAAGGAAGTTTCCCTTAAAAATCTAAAAATAGATTTTACAGTTTCAGAACTGTACATGGTTCTTTTTTAAAAAAAAATTATTGATGTGTATTTGCAAAGATTAATACTTTCTTATAAAACAGCTTTACCTACTCTGTGTAAGTCTGATATTTGAGAAGTAATGTAATATGTGATGTTATCCCACATTCTACAACATGCATGAACACACATGAGTAACAACAATTATTCACTTAATATCCAAGATGATGTTTTCATAGTCCTTTATGTCAGGCATGGGAAATATTGCTTTGGCAATTATTTGTGGGTTTTGTCTAGTAAGGAGATCTAATGTGTATCATTTTACTGGTAGAAATTTTGTACCTAATCACAATTTTGTGAATGTTTATTTCACTCAAAAAAATTTTATTATTTGCGTCTACCACGAGAAATTGTTTGGAAATTCTTAGCAGGAAACACATTTGCAGAATTCAATATATACATTTCCAGACTATGGGACCCATGTGTTTGTAAGCTGTGGCTAAGATCTATGCAAGAATATGTTTTGATAAAGCAATGAAAAATATCACAAGTAACAGTTAAGTTACCATAACTTTATAAAGACATTACAGATGTTCTATTTTTGTTTAGAGAAAAAGAAGATGCAACTATTTAACATTTACAGCCAAACATATAGTAATTCAAATAGGACTATTAAAATTGTATTAATTTTTGGTGCTGCCAAAAACCATAAAGTTTTCTTTCTTAACCACTACAAGTGTAGTACAATGTGCTTTTCATATTAAATATAATACTATTAGAATTCACTGTGGTGGTAGTGGCATAGAGTGGAATCTACTCAGAAGGCTAAGACAGGATGACGACTTGAATTCAGGTCTGACGATCACCTGGGCACTATTTGAATACTCTTTCAAAGTAAAGCATTAGAGATCCTTAGAGAGCTTTTAAACACCAGTGTAAGCTCAACAAATGAATTCATGGGCTAAACGGGCCTCCTAACTGGGGGAGCCATTGGGATGAGCTACAGGAGGGAAGAGAGAAGTCAAATGAAATACAACAGGAGAGCAAAGATCTTGTCTGAGAAATCTTTGTCTCCTAGGCGAAAGCTATTATGTGATAACTGCACAAGAGCTAAGTCCTCATCCTGCAGAATTTTAATGATTAGCTATAGTAGATGAGGCTCTGTGTGTTCAGAGACTCATTTGGTTTTCCTTTCAGTATCTATTTATTGAATACTCTCTCCGAACAAGACTTCAGGTCAGGCAAAGAGCATTTTCAACCTTTATATAAGTGATTGTTGTTGTGAAGGAAACTTTATCTCTCAATTCAGATGGCTCATGAGAAATTTCACTAATAGTGTGTATGTGTGTGTGTGTGCGTGCATGTGTGTATGTATGTACATGTCACAACATACACATATATTGTGAGAATGGAGGTGTATGTGTAGAAACATATATATGAACATATATATGTCCATTGAGGCCGCAGGTAATGTCAGGTGCCTTCTCTCCCTGGATCTGTACTCTTGTTTTGGGCTAATATCCACTTATTAGTGAGTACATGGAATAAAATTGAAGACCCAGAAATCAAAGCACACACTTATAGACACTTAATCTTTGACAAAGATGCCAAAAATATATAATGGAAAAAGAAAGCATCTTCAATAAATGATGCTTGTCTAACTAGCTGTTTGTCTGTAGAAAAATGAAAATAGACCCATAGTTGTCACCTTACACAAAGCTCAAGTCCAAGTGGATCAAGGACTTCAACATAAAACCAGATACAGTGAATCTCATAGAAGAGAAAGTGGGAAAGTCTTGAACTCATTGACACAGGGGGAAATTTCCTAAAGAGAACTCCAATGGCTCATGCTCTAAGATCAAGAATTGATAAATGGGACATCATAAAACTGGAAAGCTTCTGTAAGGCAAAGGACATAGTAAGACAAATCAGCAACCTACAGATTGGGGGAAAAAATCTCAGTGGATCTGAAGCTTACCATTTTGACAAGATTGCCTGGCCATCAAGTCCTAGAACCTGCCTATCTCTGCCCACCTCTGAAGCTGAGTTTATAGTTCACTAATGTGTGTTCAGGTTTTGTGTGGTTGCTGGCAAGCCATATGCCAATCATACTTGTGTAAGCAGACACTTTACCAATAAATCAGTCTGCCCCAAACCCAGGTTTTTGATAATATGAGAAATAAATAAAAAAAAATTGTAGGCCTTTATTTATGTTTCAGTGATTTATAAACTACACTTTCTTGTAATGTTTATCTACTTAAGGAACTCAAATGTTTATGTGTCAAATTTATAAGGCATAATGGCTATGTCTAGAAAATTAGGTTGACAAAGAGTCTTTTCCCAAAGTAAAGGAAGAGGGCATAAGCATGTATAGCTGTTGCTCGGAGTGTGTGAAGGATGTGTCTTAACCAGGGTTCTCTAGGGGAGCGAACTAAGGGCTTGCATACACACAAGCACATCTCTTTCTCTCTCTCTCTCTCTCTCTCTCTCTCTCTCTCTCTCTCTCTCTCTCTCTCTCTCNCNCACACACACACACACACACACACACACACAGAGAGAGAGACAGAGACAGACAGAGTGCTGAAGAGTGAAGTTCCACCTGATAGATCTACAGTGCACCTTGGGCACTGAAAGCTCAGGAAGCATTGCAGAACACGGGATGAAAGAGTGTAAGAACCAGAGCATCAGGGTGTTGGCTGTGACACTGTGTCTTCTCGGACTCTCTGAGGCTATGCCCATAAAGTCTCACCAACAGGAACGCCTGAGAATGAGCGGAAAAAGGCCAACAACAATGAGCTAATGTGGATGGCAGAAGTCCACGAGGTTTCAAGACTATACAATTGACTACAACCAACTAAGAAATGAAATATCTCTTTCTCTCTGGGCAGAAGGTGCTGCCCATAATCGGGGTGGGCTTTTCCAAATGCATCAGAACAATTCTTCAACTGAGGCTCCTGCCTCAACTGATTCTAGTTAATGGCAAGATGACATTAAATCCAACCATAACCAATTCGTTCATGGACCCCTCAGTAATCCTAATTTGTATAGGTGTGCTTTAGGTCTGCTTATAACCCATTTATACCCTCTCATACACTTCATCACTCATTATAGTATACAATAGAGTGTCAGTTGGTGTACTTTATTGTATATAGAGTGAGGTCAAGAAAAATATTTGTCCACCTATAGCACGTATTGTTGTTTCTCCTGCAAAATTTTGATCTCTGTTTGACTGAATCTATAGATATGGAACTCACAGATGTGAGGGCTGCATGCATTCTCTACTCAGAACACATAGTCATCTCTCAAATGCCCACAGTGTGTTCCAAAGCTTCAGAAGAAAACATAATCTTAAAAACCTGTATATGTGTGTTTATGTGTGTGCCTGTGTATCGGGCATGCATTGGTATTTGTGCATTCAGAGGTCAGAGACTGACTGACACTGATGTTTTAGACAGGGTCTCCCCCTGAATTTGGAGCCCACAGCTTTGGTGACTGGCTGCAGAGAGCTCTAAGGAGCCACCTTGTGCTGGGAATACAGGACCACGCTGTCATGTTGCCTAAGTCCCTAAGTGATTCCTAAGTGAGGAGGATTGGACTTGGGTCCCATGCTTGGTGGGCAAACACTTTACTAAATAAACCATCACCTGAGCCTTAAGTACAATCTTTATGGAGTGCCCATCCTTTAGTATCCAGAAAAAGCATACTTTTGAGGTAATGTTTGAGAGCACATGGTATGCATTAAATTCCCCCCGAAGCAGAAAGCCAAAATGCTTTCAACAAGATGCACAGAGTAAAAACTCATAACACAAATATGACTACTTATATCTGGATCTTATGGAATTTGAAGGGGGGTTAGGGTCTAAAAATTGTTCAGAGTAGTAAATATTCCTGTTTTTCTATTTGTTTCTTTCTGAATTAAATTAAACAGAAATGCTGTCTTCTTTATTATATCTGATTCTCTCATTCATGCTTCCAAGGCACCAACAATCTGGAAATACAAGTGTGAAATGAAATTAACAGTATCTTCCAGTTTTGAGAGAGAAAGCATTAATTAAAGGAGCAGTTTCAATCCAGAATGGCAGCGTCTGACACCATATCCACAATGAGCATCAGAAAAAGGTGTCCTGCTCGTTGCAATTTGCTGGATTCAATTAAAATTTATCTCACATTTTAACCCATGGGGACACTAGAAAAGAGAAGATAATTTATCATATAACAGAAATTAAAATGGATATAAATCAACCCCAGTTATATAAAAGATCAGGTTTTGCATTTATGGGGAAGAAATGATTTCCTACTCTGATGGGAACAGGGATTTCATGAGCAGCCCACTGCAGGTGCCCACGGTCCTTCAACCATGGAAGAGCATGCCTCCATAGCATGGTAAGAGGGAGATAACCTATGGCGGATTTTCAGATGTAATATTTAACATCTTGGTGGTGGGAATAGGAAGTGAATGAGAAGAATCCCTTATACTAGAAACTCTCTGGAAAAATAAAATTCTTTCTCGAATCATTATGTTTAAAATGGATTCATTTGTACTAAAAGATGGGGAAATCAGGTAATGGTCTGTTTGTAATATGTTTTCATTTGCTTATAAAGTATGAAGGTGGAAGCATTTCCCTTTGCAAAGCAGGCAGTAATGATCACCGTGGCTATCAAATAAAGGTCTGGAGGCTGCTGTGTCCTTGCCCTTGATGACTTACAAAGGACCTCTTTTTATGATGCAATTCTCCCTGGAATCTGGGATACAGTCAGTAATTGATTTTGTTGAGCGATTTAATTGTTTGATAAAAGCATTATTTCATCCTTTAGAATAGTGACCTTGGAGGACGAGGTCCTGACCCTTTTCTTTTTAATAGTCCTGAAAAGATATGTCTCTAGATTGAATGGCACTGCTAGGTTGACTCTTGAATTAATTGATTGGTCAATTCAGCCAAATAGTCAATTTATCTTTTTATCTCTTTTCCCATTTATTTTTTTTTAGTCCCCCTAATCCCATTTGTTTCCTTTGGTTTTTCCATGTTGCAAAAGTCAGAACCTCTAGTAGTCCAGACGTACACTTTATATTTTTCTGTAGGTAAAAGAAGCAAATAGCTAAAAGTCATACAAACTTTTGACCAAAGTTTTCCAATAATTGTATAATTTTGAAGTTGTAAAAAGTTTGTTTTTAACATATTTTCATTATTTTTTCATATATCTTGATTACTTCCCACAAGTCCTCCCAAAACTTCGCTACTTCTCTATCACCCAAATGTGTTCTCTCTCTCTCTCTCTCTCTCTCTCTCTCTCTTTCAAAACAACCCCCCCCCCAAAAATGAAAATCAGAATAAATAAGCACAGAGAAATGAGACAAATATGCCAGAAAACCAAAATGAAACAAAAATGTTCACAAAACCATGGGTTTTATTTTGTGTTGGTTAATTACTTCTGGGCATGGAGACTGCCCTGAAGTATGGTTGCTATACCAGTGATGCCTTATTGGAGGAAAGTAAATTTTACTGTTTCAGTGGGTGTCACTTGCAAATAGCTTCTTGATTATGGATCAGGTTCATGTCCATTTCCATCTCGCAGTGCTGGGACTTCATCTGGCTTGACATTCTGCAGGTCTTTTGCATAATGAAACTCACAGTCTCTGTGACTTTCTATGCACACCAATCCTTATATGTCTGGAGGTCACTGTTCCTTGTGTTATCCATCTGGTCTGGCTCTTACAGTCTTTCGGCCTTCTGTTCTCATAAGCCCTTGAGCCTTGAGGAGAAGGCTTCGATGGAGGCATCCTACTAAAGACTGAGAGCTCCAATAACGCTGACTCTTTGCACGTGTTCCAGTTGTGGATCTCTGTGGTAACTATCAGGTCAAGTAGATGCTTCTCTGACTAGGGCTGAACAAGCCACTCACCTATGGGTCATATGTCACTAGGAATAATTTTATTGCACCTTGTTCCTTTACAATAATAATAATAATAACAATAAACTTTCCCCCTAGACTTTGTCTCAGGTTTTTGGCCACTTTAGCAGTATTAAATATGTGTTTTCTCATAAAATGGGCATTAAACTCAATAAAAAAAGTGGTTAGCTACTTCCAAATCATTTGTAACAGTACTGTACCAGTATCTTCAGGGAAATTGCAGTTATAGGTTGCAGGGTTTGTTTATGGATGGTATTGCTTATTACCTTTTTCTGATAGTGTGCAGAGTACCTTTCAGAACCATGAATGGTAGTTAATTGGAGTGGAGCTTCTAGTTAGGCGCCAGCGCTTATTTTCTGTTTTTGATAATGTAAGTAACTGTTGACTTCCGTTGTAGCGCCTTATCATCGGGTTTTCGAGACCAATCAACATCTTTGGCAATAGCCTCTGGTATTTGTGTAGTTTCATGGGACCCTTTGGCCAATGACTTAAAAGCTGTAACTCACTCCTGGCACCGGAGGTTTTACTTGGCGGGATGTTTAGTCACATTTTAACTCCATTTCGTTTCCTTTCATGTATGTATGCCCCAGTACAGGGGAATGCCAGGGCCCGGAAGCAAGAGTGGGTGGGTTGGTGAGCGGGGCTTGGGGAGAGTATAGGGGACTTTCGGGATAGCATTTGAAATGTAAATGAAGAAAATATCTAATAAAAAAAGCAGCTAGCACAGTAGTCATTTCCATATGTTTTCCAAGTGGCCTTTAATGTTTGTTAATTCTCCATATGTTCCCTCCTTCACTCTTCTCTTTCATTTCCCACTTATTTATTTAATCCTCTTATTCTGGTTTTCCATTTATCTCTCTATGACAATCTATCCTATTTCCCCTTCCTTGGGATATCCCTTCCTTCCCACATGGTCCCTTGCTAGTTGTCTAATTCTGTGGATATTTGGATTATAGCATGCAAATTGAAAACTTAAAAACTACATCCATATGTAAGGCAGAGCATATTCTATTTGCCTTTTGGGGTCTGGTCTAGCTTATTTGGTGTGGTCCATGGGTTGTCCCGCCTTGGGCTGGGGCGGTGGGGCGTGAGTTCTTTATCACTCGCGCCCATTCTAATTCTGTCCCCTACCCCACCTACCCCACTCTGTACCTGCAGCCTCAAGAAGCAAGGACGCCCCCCCCCCCCCCCCCCGGCTGGCAACTTCCACAGCTTCAGGCAAAAAGCTCTCTGAGGCTCCTGTGTTCTTTACAGGACTTTTTAGAAAGTTCTTTGAATCTCTTGATCTGTTCTGTTTACAATCTGCTGCCATCCCTTAGGGCCAGATTCCTTTCCTATAAGTGACTTTTAATCTTCCTGCTCATCTGTTTAGAAGCACTTGGCTCCTCACTGTTCATGAGTGAAAGTTATTCTAGGACTTTGAAGTCTGGCAGTGATGCATTTGTACTACACGAAGAGTCTAATTTATTCTTTTTCATAGCAACCTATGACCTGACTTGTTTATTGCTGACCTACCTGGTTCAGTGGACATAGGGACCAGTCGTTAGGAGGCATCCTGGCAATAAACTCTGTGTACACTCCTGCTGCGTGTGTTAGCAGAACTTCTTAAACTCTGAATGGTGGCCACAAAGGGAACTGCGCAACCAACTGTGCAGGTCATAAACAATTTGGTGACACTGCAAGGTTTCTGAACCTATAACAACCAAAATCAATTCAAAATGAAGTGTGTAAGGAAGCCAGAGTGTTTCTAGCAGTGCTCCCCCGGGTAGTACTGTGGCAATCGCTACCAAGTTGTTCTGAACACACAACAGGGACACTTGGTCCTGAGCATACTACCATACAGGCAACACCAATTAAAGCTGTTTGAAGTACCCCAGTTCAGATTTTAGGCTGCGGAGTGTTATGAATTACAGCATACTTTTTTTTTCTGTTCACACAACATTGTTTTCTGTGTATATGAAAATATAATGATTTAATGATGGATATCTATCTATCTATCATCTATCTATCTATCTATCTATCTATCTATCTATCTATCTATCTATCTATCTATCGCCATTATACAGGGTGTAAATATCAAGTTCTTGTGTGTTTCATAAGGATGTTTTATTTAAAAACAAAACAAAACTGATGCTTAAGTTAAAAAGTCTTTAGCCTATTACTTAGTGTAACTTGGGACTCCAGAAGAATTACATATTACAGAAATAACAATTCAGGATCGAATTCTATGACCGTGCCATCCCACCACCTTCCTGCAGTACAAAATTGAGCCTCTGAGTTGGAGCTTATTTGGCTTGCACTAAAAGGCTAACTGAATTAAACTGGGTTGGCAGGATGTGTGTGTGTGTGTGTGTGTGTGTGTGTCTTTTGAAAAAATTTTTTTAGAACATTTACTCTGTCAGTCACAGAAAGTTTTAGGCTTGCATTAAGAGATTTGTACATTTGAGTTTGGGTAAACTTGACTTTGCATGACCCACTAGGGAATTTAATTTTTTTTTCAGTTTGTTTTCCACTTTTTTTTCATGCATATATTATGGTAGCCAAAAATCTTAAAAGAAATCCAACACCATAGTTGGGAGATCATCAAGGAGCCAGCAAGCATTTAGTGAAGAACTGATTCTCTATTCTTAAGGCAGTTGTGATGGTGTTAGTTGACAGTTTGACAGAAGCTAGGAGAAGGGCCTTTGGACAGGCCTGTGAGGGATTTTTATGACTGTATTAATTGAGGTAAAAAGACCCGCCCAGTAGGTGGGTCGGAACCATTCCTGAGCTAAGATCGGGGACTGATTAAGTTGAAAAAAGGAGCTAAGCAGTAAGCAGCGTGCACACTCCTGTTCATTTTTGCTTCCTGATTCTGGCTACAATGTTCCATTCTGGCTACAACTGCTGAAAACTACTGCTTCTCTGTCTTCCCTCCATGGGGGACTGTCTTGAACTCTGAGCTAAATAAATGCCTTGTCCTGTAAATTGCTTCTGTCAGGGTATTTTTCTTTAATCACCCAAACAGGAAAACAATCCAATATAGAATTCACAAAATGGAACTCGGGATATTTAAAATTACAAGGCCAAAAAACAATTATTGGAAGGCTGAAATTATGAGTTTAAAAATCTCAAAGTATTGGACTTTCTGACTTCCTTCCCACAAATGGAACTTTGCTGCTTGTGGAGTAGGGTGTCCTTCTCCGGGTAACAGTTAACTTTTGTCTTTGACAGCTGGTGTGTGCCAAAGGTGTTTTCAGTGGCTTGCATACCAGAAGAATACCTCATGGTAAAGCACTTTAGAACATTCTCAATGAGAAAGCCCCTGTACTTCTAAAAACAGTTTAAGCAATAAGATACCATAGCAATAGAAAAGATTATTTTAATGAAAAATGTGTGGATTTGACTGAACAGTACATTCTTACTTTTTCTACAATTGGTATTGCATTGGCAGGGGAAAAAAAATCCACATTCATAATTAACATAAGCCCCAGGATCTCATATTCGCATCAAACATGGCACCGAACCAGAATTCATGATTTAGAGTGTCAAAGACTGTCAATAAAAACACACGTACCCGTCAGAGAGCTGCAAACACAGGGCTGCGTGATCAGAGAATTCTACTTCTTTCCCAGGCCTGTTAGCGGTAGCTTGTCACCACTCTCTCACTTCTCTCCGACATCCTTTGCCACCACCTTCTGGTCCCTGTCCCTGCATTCTGGCAGTCCTGCTTGTTTTTTCCCTTCCAGTGACCATTTCTTGCTCCTCCCAGGGAGTATCTGACTTCTGTGCAAACACACGTTTCCCCTTTCTTCCCCTGGCTTCAGACAATGTCCTCTCTCCTAAGTCTCAATTCTGCTTCTCAGCACTTTGCTCATTCCTTCTCGGTTTTCTTCGGATGGCTGATTCTCTGCTCGTTGCCCTTAATGTTGCATCTGAAGTAACTTTCTTTGACAGTCTTGTCTATGCACATCTTCCCTAAACAGACTTCTTTTTATATGTTTGGTGTCATTATAACAAAATGATGGAGGCAGGATAAATTATAAAAACAATAGGTTTATTTTATTGGACAGTAAAACAACAACAACAACAACAACAACAACAACAACAACAAACCCATGAACTATCACGGGTTTTTTATTTGGTGAGAGCTTTTTGCTTAGTACTGAGATAGGAGAGAACAAACATAAAATGAGACAGTGAAAATAAGCCAAAAGATTTTTTTATGTCAATAAGCCAAATGATTTCAAATTATAACCATCCCTTTGATAACTTATCCATCCATCCATCCATCCATCCATCCATCCATCCATCCATCCATCCGTCCGTCCGTCCATTCATCCATTCATAAAACTGGGGATTAATTCATTCTTAAATCAGAATCCTCATGATGTACGTATCACTTAACATTCGCCCTTCATGCCTTGCAATTTGCCTTTAATAAAAAGAGTTAATTTTGGTAGACACATTCTCAGCATAGCATATCTTCATGGAGTACCATGACATTAATTCCAGTCATGCGCTGTGTCGATGAACCTTGATTTTCACTTTGGCTGACTTGAAAGACTCCTAGGAGTTTAGATACACACATGCTTCTCAGCAGAGGCACTTTCAGAGTTGGTTGGCATGTAGAATAGCAACTCTGGGGGAAGACTCCCTTGAAATCTAACGGCACCTTCCAGTAGGATGAGGGACCAAGAAGAAAACAGAAAGAGGAGGTCAGCTGGCCCAAGCTTGCCTTATTTCTCTTGTCTCTGTTTTTTTTTTTTTTTTTTTTTTCAGAGATATGGTGGACATTTCCAATATGCAACCTCTTTCCAACACTCCTCAGTCTCCTCACTGACCCAGAAATAATGGATCCTTCTAAGGATGGATTAAAATCTCCAAAGCCATGGTCCCAGATACATATTCCATTCTTTAAGTAATTTCACTTTGGTGTTTGTAGCCTTGAGATAGATCTGACTGGCACAGCTGGCAAAAGCTGACTTGTCTTTTGAACTCAATTTAGATGTGTGCAGCAAACAATTAATGGGGTGTCATGGTACAACCTTTTTTATACTACAGTCAGTCCCCCCCCCCCCCAGGATGCAGGCTTGGTCCAAGCTTATGTCTTAAGAATTTGAGGACCAAACCTGGGAGCCACATAAACATTTTTATCTTGAGGTCCTTGTTCAGAGTTGCTGTTGTCTGGGTTGTGTACAGCAGGGTGATACATGGGACCGAACTTGTCAGAGCAATCATTAAATATCTTAAACGTCATTTTTAATTGTAGGTTCAAAACCTATTTATCTATCATCTATCTATCTATCTATCTATCTATCTATCTATCTATCTATCTATCTATCTATCTATTTTTTTATACCTTCAAGTACACTGTATAAGCAGAGGATGCCAGTTTATAAATCAGAATAATGAGTATTTTATTAACAAAGCAGAAATAAAAAGAACAGCGATAAGGGCCACCAAGGAGCTTTTGTCCCTGAATGCTCTGACTAGACTCATGCGTTGCCTTGGCTCAGGATGTTCATGGCTAAGTTGTGATGTTCGTTGGGAATAGCTTGACTCAAAGCTCTTAGGGTGACTATTGCTGTGTGGAAACACAACCATCCACAGGAACTTGGGAGAAGAAAGTGTTTATTTTACTTACTGTTCTGTACAATATTTTAAAAAGCAGGGCAGGAACCTGGAGGCAGGAGTGGATGCCAAGGGCAGGGAGGGGTGCTACTCACTGGCTTGCTTCCCATGGCTTGCTCAGTTTGATATTTTTATAGAAACCAGGACCACCAGGTCAGGGATGGCACCATCTATAACAGGTTGGTCCCTTCCCCCATTAATCACTAATAAAGAAAATGCTTTTCTACCAGATCTTATGGAGGCATTTTCTCATTTGAGGTGCCCTCCTTTCAGGTAACTCTGGCTTGAATCAAGTTGACATTAAAACTAGCCAGTTCAAAAGCTGTTCATTTAAGAACAAGCAAGCTCCAAACTTTGTCTTTGTAACTCCTTTCATGGGTATTTTGTTCCCTTTTCTAAGGAGGAATAAAGTATCCACACGTTGGTCTTCCTTCTTGTTTTTCTTGTGTTGTGGAGATTGTAACTTGGATATTCTAGGTTTCTGGGTTAATATCCACTTATCAGTGAGTGCAGATCTAGTGGCTTCTTTTGTGATTGGGTTACCTCACTAAGGATGATATCGTCCAGATATATTCATTTGCCCAAGAATTTCATGAATTCATTGTTTTTAATAGCTGAGTAGTACTCCATTATGTAAATGTACCATATTTTCTGTTCTTTCCAGCTTCTGGCTATTATAGATAAGGCTGCTATGAACATAGTGGAGCATCTGCCCTTATTACCAGTTGGAAGATCTTCTGGGTATATGCCCAGGAGAGGTATTCCTGGATCTTCCGGTAGTATGTCCAATTTTCTGAGGAACTGCCAGACTGATTTCCAAAGTGGTTCTGGACTATCTAGAGACTACCCCACCCGGGGATCCATCCCATCATCAGCCACCAAACGCAGACACTATTGCATACACCAGCAGGATTTTGTTGAAGGGACCCTAATATAGCTGTCTTGTATGAGGCTATGCCAGTGCCTGGCAAGTACAGAAGTGGATGCTCACAGTCATCTATAGGATGGAACACAGGGCCCCCAATGGAGGAGCTAGAGAAAGAACCCAAGGTGCTAAAGGGGTCTGCAACCCTATAGATGGAACAACAATATGAACTAACCTGTACCCCAGAACTTGTGTTTCTAGCTGCATATGTAGCAGAAGATGGCCTAGTAGGCCATCATTGGGAAGAGAGGCCCCTACGTCTTGCAAACTTTATATGCCCCAATACAGGAGTATGCCGGGGCCAAGAAGTGGGAGTGGGTGGGTAGGGATGCAGGGCGGGGAGGAGGGTATAGGGAACTTTCGGGATAGCATTTGAAATGTAAATAAAGAAAATATCTAATAAAAAAAGTTGAAAAAAAAGACATTTAATTTACTTGCAAAAAATCCAAAAAAAACTAAAAAACAAAAAACAAAACAAAACAAAACAAAACACCAAGCAAGCAGACACCCATCCCTAGTTGATAAGACCTACTTTCTCCTGGGCAGATCACATCTATATCCATGCTGCTAATTTTATTTCTCCTTCACTAAAACCTTCACCTTCCAGCATAATGTCCTGTCTCTGCCCTTCTCTCCAGCTCAGTCAACAGTCTCTTTATTCATCATCCAGGTTTTGAAGTTTGTGATAATTTTGACTCCCCCCACTTTCTCATCTGATCAGTCAAATCCTAGTATTGATCTGCCTGTTTAATTATTGTGGTCATTCTTCCACTTAATCCTGATGACTATCCCCCTGTTGGATGGTTTTGTAACTGGTCTTCCTGCTTTCTAATCCTGCTATTATTAGGTGAGTTTTCCCCCAGTGTGATCTTCTAGTAGCCATCCTGTGTTCAGGGTTCTTCCTGATGCACATCACTGTTGACTCTTCAACTTCATCTCTAAGTTGCCGTTTTTGTATGATATCCATAGGCCATCTAGAAATACAGACAGCTCTAGTGTATGAAATAACTTGTCTTTTCTATTTCTTAATGTTAATTACCTGTTTACTAAAAGCCTATAAGCCCCTTAAGATGAGAAGTAGACTTCATTTTGTTTTGTTTTTAAGATGGAGTTTGTCACGTGATATTCATCTATTAAATATTTTCTGAATGTACACATTTGTTATGAGTATACTACCATACTGATAGGAGTATAGACACAATACTCCTTGGCTTGACCTTTTCAGGCAAGGACAATGTCCCTTTCAATGACCTATATTTGGGAATGGTAGCAAGATGGTAATTGTGTGTTTAGGTTTTCTTTTTAGCATAATTTTTAAAACTTGGATGTCTTATTTATTTATACTTCAAATGTTATCCCCTTTTCCGGTTTCCCCTCTGCAAGCCCCCTCTCCCATCCCCCCTACTTTGCGTCTATGAGAGTGCCCCCCCCACCTACCCACTCCCACCTCACTGCCCTAGCATTCCTCTATACTGGTACATCAAGCCTTCACAGGACCAAGGGCCTCCCCTCCAATTGATGCCAGATAAGGTCCCTTTAGCTCCTTCAGTCCTTTCCCTAACTCCCCCATTGGGGTCCCCGTGCTGCAAGCATCCGCATCTGTATTGGTCAGGATCTGTCAGAGCTTTCTGATTATTGCTTAACAATCTTTATAAGTTTCAACAGCCAGATCTTTACGTATTAGTTCATGTTCATCTGTTGTAACAGGAATTAATTCTTTGACCTGTAGCTGTTCAGGTAGAATAGGTTCTACTCTTTACGACTGGTGACATTTTTCTTTGTGCCTTCAGTTTTTAGCTTCCTGAATTTTAAAAGGTAATTTGTGAACACTGTAATATGAAGACTTTTGAACACTGACAATTGTGCATGTGGGAGAAGAATTAACTACTTAATTGTGTGAATCTGAGCCTGTGGGGAATCAGTGCTGGGTTGATTTTGCAGTGATTGGAAAGGCTGTGCAATGTGCATTTGCGATGCAATACCATCAGAGATTTACTACTGTGTTCGATTTCAAACTACTCAGGCTTAAAACTAGGAGAAATATATATATATATATATATATATATATATATATATATATATATAAAATAAATTGCAATAAATCGCTAGACCCTCACATCTCTTGTTAAAGTTTAGCTACAGAGAATTAAAATTATATTTGTCACTGAAGTATATGTGAGCTGGGGTAATCTTGATCCTTAAGATTTGGGACAGATAGGACCATATTCTCTTTCTTTGAATCGAGGCTGCCCATTTCACGTTTAAAGGATTCCCATGAGTTCAGAAAAGGCTTCTGCTTTTGTGCTTACCTGACTGCAAGTTTCAGTATTGCCTGACTTCTCATTAATGTCCCTTATAGTTGCCGATCTTGAACCTTCCATTGTTGCTACTGGCCCCGGTGGGCATGTCGCTCTTTCTTGATCCTGTATCAAGACTTTAAGAGTGAGATAGTGTTACATACTGTAGAACCAAGCTCTTGAAAAGTGTAATTATGAAAGCATAGGCTTTTAAGAGTCACTCTGTTCAACATTCTCTGTAGATTTTTTTTTTTTTTTTTGCTGGCCACACTGCCTGCTGAGTGCCCCATTTCTGACCCTCTGTGGTACTTCTCTGACCCTCCTTTTCTGGACTGCTTCTGGGGATTTATAACCCCCTCGAGTTGCACAGAATAATTCAGCTCTCTCTAGCATTTTCCCCCAAGTCTGCCTTTTTTTTTCATATTTAAAATCCATCTAGTTATTCAAACAACAGATACACGGACTCATTTAGGAACACGAATGATAACCCTACTCTTTCCCCCTCATCCAGATCCAGCTTCTTTAGAAGACGTATGGTTTAAAACTTTTCTTTCTTTCTTTCTTTTTTTTTTTCCTGTCTAGCATAACCCATTTCTTCCGAGCTGGATATAGAGAAGCAGATTTTTGCTTAGTCCACCGGGAAATAAAAAACTGGAACTCATCAATAAATAAATGGCCTGATGTTTTAACAGTCAGCTGTCACAGAGTCCATCCCCAGTGATCCTTACAGAGCAGGGAAAGCCCCTCAGCTTCTCTGCAGATCCTTTTTACTATGCACGTTAGAATTACTTGAGTGGGGAGAATTTTTTTCCTATTGTAGTCACCTTGCGGAGCAAGGACAGATGACACAGGAAAGCCTCTTTGCTTTGTCTTTATGCTAGTTTTCTTGTGAGGTCTTTTGTGATATAAAGAGTTCAAGCAAGGGCCAAGGAGAAAAGAGACATACAGCCATCAAACACAGACATCCATCCTATGGAGAGATTGTGCCTGCCTGTCTAGACATATGTTATATTGATTTTCCTTCTTCCCTGCCTGGGGTGATCACTATTCTTGCAACATTACCTCAATTTAAGAGTTGTTCACTCACTGAGCCATGATTAAACTACTTAGAACATTTTAAGAATTTCTTTAGGGGTTAACAAGCAAATGAGTTACCAAGGACGTGGTGAGGTAGAAGCTGAAGCCAGGGTCATGAACACAACAATTATCCATGTAGTTATGGTTCTAAGAAAGCTAAGGGTAAGGCCAGGGAGAAGTCGTATTTCAGTTAACATCTGCATTCAGTTTAATTCCTTCAGACATGAAGATAATCGAAATAAAAAAAGTGGTTGATGAGAAGAGAGAGTCCCTGATATCTGTCTAGCAAGGGTGACTTGCTGAGCAAATGCCAAGCACTGATTATGCCCTTGGGTTGGGAATGTTAGAACCTTTCTGTACATATTGGTAAGTAAAAATCGTTCTTTTCTAAAGCAAAGATGCACTGTTGAAAAGTTATCAGGTAAGAAAAACAGATAAAAACTAAGCAACCAATGAACCAAACAAAATGGCCCCTGAGGCCAGCATTATGAGGTTTAAGAATAACTTAGTGAACATGAAGCTGACTTGAGGGTCAGGACTGTATGACTTTATTCTGCACTGACTGTGAAACTTATGTAGGTGCTGTGGGTGTGCTCATGTGTCTCGCAGAAATTTTTAATCCCAGTCCAGGATTTCTCATCTGCCTCTGACCATTTAGTTCCTGGATAAAAGGCATGCATAACCTTTATATTTACATTAGCCTTAAACAGCACAAGAACTGGAGAGATATCTACCCTCTATACCCTGAGTTACCCTGAGTTATTACTTACTATGTTTCGTCTGAGCTGCTCTTAACTCCAATCAACCAGCCTTCAGCGCCATGTCTTCGTGACTCACCTAACCCATGGTGGCTTCTCTTCCATTCACCTGCTCTCCCTTTCATTGTTCTCCTCTGACTTCTAGCCTGGGACTCCTAAAGCTCCGCCTATGTGTTTTCGGCTTTGCTATTGGCTGCTGGCATCTTTATTTACCAATCAGAATTAATTTGGGGACAAGGTCACATACTGTCATTTGCATTTACATGCAGACTCTCTTGTCTCTGGGGTAACCAGCTGTTGAAGAGACAGTATTAGCATTAAAATATAAGCAGCATCAGGCCTATCCATTACACATGTGCAAGTACACATACATGTGTATATGTGTGTGTGACCAAGCATGTGTGTTTGTGTGTGCGCGCGCGCGAGCACGTGCGTGTGTGCTGTGTGCTCACCTGAGGACAAGCTTAGTGTAATTCACTCTGTAGGAACTATCTATCTCATTTTATTTTATGAGGCAGGGTCTATTACCTGGGTTGGCTGGGCAGTAAGCCCCCCCCCCCAGATTCACCCATCTACCCTTACATCCACTATTATTCTTGGCTATTTGTACATGGTTCTGGCATTCAAATTCAGTTCTCTGCACTTATAAGGTAAGCACTTTGGTTGAGCATCACTCTAATCCAGTGATTGTGTTTTCTAAACCCACCCTCTATTATGCATTTTCTCCTCAAAAAACTGAGGAAACCAGCTCCGGTTTTCATTAGTATTTTTGTATTTGTTCTAGTTTAGAATATATTTCTGGCATTACTGACCTTTACTCCCAAAGAGGCAAACAAGTCAAGCTTGGGCAGACAAGGCTGAAACTACCATCTCCACAGAGAGCATTTCTATCTCTCTACAAAGTTCCACTGTGTATCTCACTATTAGTACACCATCTCTCTGTAGTTTTCAACACGCCATTCTTCTTAAGCTCCTTTGGGCCTGGATAAATCACAAAGGTACACCTATGCGGTTCATGTTGCGTTAAGGCAGAATTTTTAGATTTAACAAATATTCAAGACCGAGGCACATTTTACAGAACACCTTGCCAGCACTCCTTAGAACTGCCGGGCTCATGAATAAAAAGCAAAGTCTGAGAAATTGTCATAGCCCACAGGACACAGGGGAGTCATGGCAACTAAGTGCAGTGTGGTATCCTTGAGAGGATGCTGGAATAGGGACAGGGCACAGATGCAGAAGCAGGTAAATTCTGCATGAATTCTGGGGTTGAAATAATGGCAAGGTACCATTGTTGTCTTAGATTTGGTGAATGTAAAATGAAGATGCTAGGAGAAACAGATACAAAGTAAGGGACACTCAAAAATTGTTTGTACCTTTACTGCAGTCTTTCTGTAAATATAAAAACATTCCAACCCCCCCAAATGTATAAAATGTATGCAAAATGTTAGCTGTATAAGACATTCATACAGATTTAGATTATAAAAACCCCGAGTTCTGAATTAGATCCATTTGCAATCAAATATCAGCTCTTCCCAAACTTGCAAACACAATTAGACTCATTTTGCTGAAGTCATAATCATTTTCTTTCACATACTTCTTTGTACCCTTTTAAGTAGCAAAAGCAGTTTGAAATTAAGCATCAAAGAACATTTACAATCTGGAACTATATTGGACAGATTAACCTTTCTGAACACTTGTTTTCACATCTGTGAGATGCAATAATTCTTATTTCATAGGATTGATCTGAGGACTAAACACTGAAAACAATCCATGAGGGGAGAGCACGGGAGCTGCTTTGAGGTAGGGCTCCTTTCTTCTTCAGCTCAGTAGCTCTTGTGAGCTAGCACGACTCTGAAGAGTAAATCTGTCAAAAGATTAGAAACACATAAACTTACCTTTTATGAAATAAAAACATATATCCATTTTTCAGTAACCTGTCATAGTTGTCATTATCATCATCGTCGTCATCATCATCATCACCATCACCATTACCATCATCATCTCAGATCCATTCATGACTGTCTTCGCAGAGTCAAAGCAATTGTGGGCCATTGGCTCCTGTAATTCTTTGAGCTCCTCTAGACATAAAAGGCAGTGGGTGGTTATGCACTAAAGAGAATCTCCCACAAGCTCTAGACAAGTGGTTTTCGACCTTCCTAATGCTAAGACCCTCTACCGTCCCTCATGTTGTGGTGACCCCAATCACAAAATTATTTTCACTGCTACTTCATAACTGTAATTTTGATACTGCTATGGATTGTAATGTGGATATCTGCGCTTTCCAACGCCCTGAAGTGGTCCCTGTGAAAGGGTCATTCACTCCTAAAGGGGTTGTGACCACAGGTTGAGAATCATTCCTCTGGAGGAAGTGCCCTGACTTCGCATGTGACATCTCTCCCTGGTTCTGTTGCAGGATAAATCTGCTTTGTCTTAATGACAAAGTCATTTGAGCACTATCACTGGGGATATATTAAAGTTACTTTACCTCTCTTCAAAGTTTAGGCTTGAAAACATTAAAACAGATGGTGGTACTTGGAGGGTAATTAATTTTCCTTTGGAGGAATAATCACTTTCTTTAAAAATAAATTAATACCTCCCTCTTTTTTTCCGAGAGGTAATGGTTTAGTAAATTGAGCAATGAACTGGGCTGCCCTTGACCAGAACTTAGGGGGAAAGAAGACATCCTTTATGATTATGCCTCTGTCTGGTTGTATAAATGTGAGCCCTTCTCCCCTTGAGCTGATGGAGCAATGAAAGGAATCAGAACTGTTAGGTCCTCAGCATGTGCCCAGCACAGAAAGAGACAATTTTATTATTAGAGCAAATAGAAATTGCACTACCAACACATTAAAAATTCGTGTGGATAGCGAGTCTTATCAGGGTACTGCATAAGAATCTTCCACAGGGTTCTGGTGTATAGGATCCACTTTCACAGTAGCATTGGTAGAATTAATTATTGATGAATAACCAAATTGTCCTTCACATTTCATGGTATAAAAAATAATTCATGGAGATAGCTTCTTCTTTCCAGGCAGAGATGCTTAGAATATAACTAACTAACAAAATTATAAAATATAATCATACTAGGGGCTCATGTTTTAATATTCTAGGAGACGTTTTTAATATATTTCAACAATAAATGTTCTTACCTATTTATAATTTAAAATGTTTACATTTTTAAGTTTTGAACTTCCTATCAGTTCTAGGATACCAAGTATTCTATGAGGTTGAAACACATTTTGTTTTCTTTATATCCACAAATATTCATGTAGCTCTTTGCTTCTTGAATTTTCATAGTTACCTAAATAATATTACAACAACGTTGGGGAGAAAGTTATTGTGTGATCATTTCCTTGAGCTTTTTATGGGTCTAGTTTCTGCCAGGGGCATATTTATTGGGTAGAGATTATCATAGCATCCATATTTTAGCATAATGAAAAATGTATTTTAATATTTAATTCAAAATAAGAAGTGATTATTTGTGCAAAAATGAATTTTAAGTTTATTTTACCCTTTTTCTTTTTCAGCATGTGGAAAGATACTGACAGCCGCACACCCCTGGGAATTACACTGATAGTATGAGGACAGTGGAGTCCACATTCCATTCAGCACAGACTGCTCAGGGCTTCAGCATCGGTCACTCTAATTTGCTTTCTGCAGTGTATTAGAGGGGAAAAATGCATCCTTTCAAACATTAATGACAAAGAGTGTTTAAAGACTTGCACAAGCAAGTCTGCAAGGGAAGGCGTTTTTGAGAATATGTTTCTAACTGAAAAAGAATTACTTCACCTTCTTGCTCCCTTTCCTCCTTCCAGTCCCTCCCCGCTACCCTTTCTCAAATCCTTCCCATGGGCATTCCACTCTCAAAGTGATAGCCTCTTTTAAAAACAATTATTGTGATGCATGTATGTGTGCACACATGTGTGCGTATGTGTATATACACAGGACCCATTGAGTTTATTTTTGTGGTCGGTATGTACATGGCTTCGAGACTGACTGTTCCCATTAGACAACCAACAATGTGGATGGTCTCTGGTAAAGGAAGCTATCGTTAAGAGACAAAAACCAAGGATCAGAACTTTCCTAGCCAATGATATATAGTGTCAGCATATTATGGAGGAAGGTTCCCAGCACAGCAAGCTTGATCTTTCCTGTGACAATGGACTGAAGGAAGATGTGAGATCACACTGAACATCCTCTAGGCTCTTTTGTATCATGGACTATAGAGTAAACAGAATCTAATTCTCATTTTCTTTTTCCAGATTTGGAAACAATTTGGAATAAACAATAAATCAATGCCAGTGGTCATCCTAATAATGTTCTGAGTCAAGGGGCCTCTCAGATTATGAGTATTCTCTTTTATGACTATAGTTAGAATTTGGACTGATAAAGACATGTAGAAGACACTCCCAGGTCAACTGTTACCATTATTTTAGCGTTTCTGGTTTTGTTAATATGTATTCTGTGGTACTATTGGGGAGAATACTTCGGGGCTTTTGGAGTTAGATTTTAAGCAGCCCTTGAATTTTTAATCATTATTATTATATGATATAATATCTTGTGAGAAATATAAAATTGGAAATCCAACCATGATCTATAAGTCAGATTTTCAAATTTTATGAACTAACTCATTCCCTAGTCTTCACTCTGTCTTTAGGAAGAGAGAAGCCCATAAGTTCCTGCTCCAGTGGGAGTCAGTGCACCCTGAATGCCTTTTCCTTCATCCTCAGTTATCTCCTGCACTTGTTAACTGAGGTTTCTCAAGTCACAGGTTTGGCAAAGAAGTGGGAAAAGAAATAAAAGGCAAGAAAATCTTTTTAACTAGTGCATCAGTAACTGGCCTAAGTGAGCTTTTAGGCTTTCTTGTCTTAGGTGACTTGGGGATTATTTTTCTGGAGCCTTTGTAGTTGAGTTAATCACCATGTACTTTAACTTAAACAGCATTCCTTTTTTGGGGGTTCTTACTTCTGACTTTTATGACACTTTTGTTACTCTGGTTACCATTCCCCGTAAACTCACCATTGTTGTCTTTTGTCTCTGACTGGATCTTGCTTGTAAAGATCCACTTAAATTTTGTTTTAAATCAGGCAGGCCCATATTGTGGTACTTGACGCTATGTCTAACATGTGGGATAAAAAGAAAGGGGGATGATATATTTCAGAGTTGTTTATATTGTGAGGCTACTAAGGTGCCTGCTTTCAAATCAAATAATAATAATAATAATAACAATGATAATAATAATGATGATGATAATAACCATGATTCCCACAGAATCCTTCATCAGGCCCAGGGTAAATGTACCTGAAAACAATATCTAAATCTTCTCCAAATATATAAACATGAACTTATTCATATTCGGGGTCTTTGAGGATATAATTAAGAATTTTTGAGATAGAGAGATACAGAGGAGAATGAGTACCTTGTAAATATCAAGGTAGAGAATGAAATTAGACATCCTCAAATAATAGAATTCCTGGAGTTATCAGAAGTTAAAAGAAATATGAAATTATTCTCTCTTAGAGCTTCTGGAGAGTACATGATCTCTTCTACCAATTTGATTTTGGATTTAATGGCATCTAGATAAATTTGTGTAACTTGAACTTAATAAGCTTTTGGTAGTTCGTCATGGCAGCCCAAGGAAAATAATAGCATATAACTTGGCTGAATAATATTGGGTCCTAGGCAGTATAGCCTGCTAGCTTTTTACTCTAATTTCCAGGTATCTAATACTGTGGTGTGCTTTTAGAACTCTGGAGAGTATATGTCAAATTCGTCAAGTAATTTTCCAAACTTTCACTAGTCTTGAAGCAAGGAAGAAGCAACCAATTTATCATATTTGCTTCTTTGAAGTAGACTTTACTTTGTGTGACATTGTGCCTAGAGAAAATAAAACAAATGTCTACTCGATTCAGATAGAGGATTGACCCTAGATGAAAGTACAGGTACCATCATGTCCCAAGTTCTTGATCTAAAGAGTTTTATTGAAGGTACTTCTAGGACTAGTAGTTATAGTTACTTGAAGGAGCAGCAATGATTAAAAATCATGTCTAGCACCAAAGCTCATTCCAGTATGTTCAAAACGTTGTAGCACACTGCACACAACCTGTAGGCAACTGAAGAGGTTGGGGAGTGTCTGCTTCAGGTTTGAGCCTCTTCCACACAGATCAGATAGTCATTACTTCTTGACAGCTCAGCTTATCTGAGGGTCTCTCAGTAGTCCTTCATGCTTATATATCCTTGGGAAAGACAGGCATGGTGGTTTAAATGGTAAAAATCCTCTATTGTCTCAACTATTTGAATACTTGGTCCACAGCTGGTAGTGCTATTTGGGGACTCTTCTTAATGGTGTAGTATCATTAGAGGAAGTATGTTACTGAAAGTAGGCTTTGAGATTTTTAAAAACTGGTACCATTTCCACTTCACTGTTTTATGCTTGATGTTCAAGGGGTGAGCCCCAGTTTCCTGCTCTTGCCCCCATTCTTTCTCCATCATTTTGGATTCTTACCCCCTGGAATCTTAAGCCCAAAGAAACTCTTTCTTTTATAAATTACATTGGTCATGATTTTACCATAGCAACAGAAAATTGGAAAAGAAACTAGGAAAGGTGTAATAAATCTGCTAAGTTTCAGAAACTTCCTGAAGCCACTGAGTTGTTTACTTTCTGAGCTTAATGAGCTTCCATGCAGGATGGAATGTTTCAGCCCTTTAGAGCAGCCTGTTGTTTTATCTTGTATTTTTTTTAAATCATCTTTTATCTTAAGGAGCTTTTCTACAAGATAGAAAGTTTTAATCTAGAGGAAACTGCTATACAACAAATTATCACATAGCTTTATCCAAAGAATTATTGAAGCCTTCCCTGTTCTTTTTTCAATCTCAAGTATTTATATATCCATCCTTTTCTTCTTTGTAAATGCTATCAAACTTATACTTGGTAAGCAACTTGGAAAGTGGAATCTGCCCATCAATTGTATCTCTCTTCTCATATATTTGCAATGTAAAGATCTAACCAACCTTTCAAAACTCCAGTGCCATGCTAACTAATAGAAGAAAAAAACAAATAAAACACTATAATTTTATTTTAAATGTCTTTTTACTTAGTGTTTTTCTTTTAATACTTTTGGGATTTTTTTTTTTTAATTTATAAAGTTTGCCTTAAGTTTTCAGTGCAGCTTCTGACCTATGACAGCATCTGACCTGGTCCTTATCCCAGATGGTATATACCTACCCTAACTTTGTCCTTCAGAGAGTCTCTTCCCAGCAAATAAGTCCTGGCTATTGGACCAGAAACATTCACGCTTCTCTTCCAGATTCTGTCAGCATCCTGGTTTGCCTAAAGGATGGGTAGAGCTAAGGTGTGGATTCCAGGAACTCAGCAGGTTCCAGCCAGCTCTGGAGTTCCTAGCTGGATACAGTGTAAACCATCATTCCTTGCTGGGTCTTTTCCTTTCTCTTGGGAGGGGAAGCAACAGATTCCTATTAGGAGAGACACATAGGCAAGATGCTTCATGAGATGTATGAAGGGTGTTGTGGTCACCCAGGGATATAGGGTATTGTTCAAGAGGTGACTGGGTCCTACTTCAAGAAGTAGGCATAAAAATCGGAAAATGTTAAAAGAGTTTCCCATTGTTATCTTCTATTTATTGTAGCGGAATACTTTCTATTTTTGTTTTTATTTATTTTGAATATTTTGTGTTTAACATATATCCATACTCTCTCTGTTATAAATAAATGGGTGTTAGTGCAGTGTGAACATTCATTGGTAGGCCTATGATTTCAGAAATTACTTCTTCTGTCTTTTAAGATGTTGCCATTCAAAAAGGCTACAGGGTGACAAAGAACACCAGGTTCAGAGAAATTTCTGCCTTTGGTTGGATTGTGTTACTCACTAATCCTCAAGCTTCCTATAACTCCTCTTCACTATGTTCTGAGTAGTTGGCTATGGGACAGGAGAGGAGAGGGAGAGGGAGAGGGAGGGAGAGGGAG
>NC_034602.1:68177097-68212943 GCF_900095145.1 Mus pahari
GAGAGAGAGAGAGAGAGAGAGAGAGAGAGAGAGAGAGAGAGAGAGAGAGAGAGAGAGAAGTGGAACAAGTGAAGCAAGAGAATTGAAAAGTTGGGCCTGTTACTATTAAAACCTGATCTGAAAACAGTTCTGGATTTGGACCAACGTTCTTAAAAGTTTTCTCATTGGGAAAGAAAGAGTAAAGGATTTTGCTTTTGTATATGAGAATTTATAAAGTAAAAGCAATCTTCTGGAATCATGGCCATGTTAATAGCCAGGGGCTTTACTGGCTGAAGAATTAGTTACTGTCAGTGGCATTGTTATGATCGAATGTGAGTAATCAGTCTTGGATTTAACTAGGCTTTTAAATGAGTTCCTCTCAATAGTTAAACATCTCTCCCAGCTTCTGAGTCTCCACCTCCTCTGTGAAGTCAAGCAGGGTATAATTGGGGTGATGATTAGATATTGTGATGGCACAAACAATGTATATGCCTTTCTCACACAGCAACCAATCAACCCATGGTAACACTGCAACTATAATATCATAATAGCTATTGGCATGCATTGCCTTTGGTTCTCTACTGTCTTGTCTGTTACTTCGGTTACTGGAAGCTCACACAATTCTTACACAATTTGACAGGTTTCTGCTACCATCCTTCTTTCTTACTACCTTAGCCCTCTTCTGTTTTGGAAGCCGTTCTCCTTTCCTTTGAAGACATCATTTTTCTCCCTTCTCTCACGCAGTAGGGTTCTGAAGCACAGATATGGACTGAGGACAGAATCCCAGTGATCTGTCTTGTTTAGGAAGAGAGAAAGAAAAAAGTGGCTCACAAGGAACTCAGCAGAGAACCAAAAGATAATAGGAAACTCTGACCAACAGAGAGGAGCTTCAGTGAAGATGATGAACAAACAAGTGAAATGTAGCCTCTTTCTAGATAACTAAATAGAAAGCTGTTTTCTGAGAGATCAGCCATGCATAATCACACACCAGCTGAGTGTGGCTCTAGAATCCTATAGCATAGAATGTATCAAAACAGTTTTTCGAGACCATTTCTGACCAGAGTGAAGTGATGGCTAAACCCACTCACCCTGGGACATGGAATGCAGATGTTCCTTAACTTACAGTTTGGTAATGTGCTGACCAAGCATCATAAATTGACTGTCATCATGAATCAAATGCACTGAGTACATGTTATCCTATGGAAGATCATAGCTTAGCTACAGAGTCTTCTGTAGACATTCATTCATATGCTGTCCTGTGGATGATCACCATATGCTGTCACTCTCTGTAACAACAGTGGATGCTACTACACGCCACTGGCTTGGAAACGATCAGATACCAGACTTGGAATATGGCTTCTTTTGGAAACACATTGCTTTTGTGTTATGAATGAAATGATCTATAATTCTAGCAGTCTTAAATCAGAGTCCTAATTGTTGGTCTTCTCCACTAGTTGAGAGTCTGGCATTTTCACCTGTTTGTTGGACAGTGAATGACACAGAGACAGAAATTTATCCAGATGGGAGAAAGGAAAGGGCTTCAAAATCTCCTGTGTCTTGGGACTTAATAGAAGCCGCTTAGTCAGGTTCAGTATAGGGGAGAAGTAGATCATTTGCTTATTTTATGAAAATCTGAGATTCCAACCTATTTATTCTTCCTCTGCAGGAAAGAAATCACGTACTTACCAATCATAAAATAGTGTCTAAAGTGACGTGTCTGCCTTGCTTCCACAGAAGTTTGAACAAGTGATTTGTTTTATGTTCTGCTTTTCTATGTCCCTCTAAAATGCATTATTCATCTGTGGTTTATGAGTAGCCTCTAGAATTTACCTAGTTAATAACACGGTATACCTTCAGTTTTGCTAGATATGGGAGAGGGCTTTATATGTTTTACTGATTAAGACCTTCCTGAATGTTCTTTTGAAACCAAATTCACCTGAAGAAAGGGATGTGGGGGTGTAGGAAGTAAGAATTTTCTCTTATACATTGTAATTAGCTGCAGGCAGATAACATTGTTTTACTGCAGGAAATATTCCAATAGAACAGTTTTAGGACCTTTATTAGGCGAAACCACCCCTGAACACCAAAACATTTTCCATTGAAACATGTTGACACAAAACATTAAAACAAAGAAAGAAAGAAAAAATAAATAAAACCAAAACCAAAATAACAAAACAAACAAGAAACCCTGAGATTTCTACCTATTATCCTTGCAGGCTGTTTTCTTTGTTTTTTCTTGAAGTCAATGCCATGGTAACATGGCTCTGACGATGCCTTCACATTAAGTTATGAAATGGTTTTCTTGACCCTACTGCATTTATACAAGGCAACGCTTATGACCCAATTTCAATTTACACAGAGTCACAGGAAAATGGAGCCAAACTCCAGTGTCTTTGTTTTCTATGCAGTGAACCATACTGCATACATAGGTTGCTGGATGGGGCCAGTTTAAAAAGGCTTCAGGAAAGTCATCTCAGGCACATCCTATAAAGCAGTGTGAAGAAAGGAGGGGGCTCTGGCTTCCAAAAAAGGAGGAGCTCAAGGCTGGAGCTAGTGGTGCTGATGTGCTTTGTTAAATCTCTAAGACTGGATTGTCTTGTGCAGGAAGATGAAACAACTCGATTTTTGTATGTGGATCTTTGGAGTTTCCTTAAATATTTATAGGTGTGATGTTTTAAAGTTCAGTGTTAGCAAAGTACACATAAAATATTTGTGTAAAATGGACTTATCTCTAACACTTATACTTGGAGATTCCGTGTGAAATGGACAAAGCAAGTATAAAATTGACATGAATTTTTTTTTCCAAAAGAAATCCCCTATGACAACGTTGTTTTTGACTATGAATCAGCAACGTTGAAAACATGACATAAGACTCAACTATAAAGCATATATATTGTTTGTAACTATATCCTCTCAAAGCTGATGTCAGCACCACATGCCTGTATGCATGTATCAAAACACAATGAGCCCAATTAATATGAAAATTTTTATTAACATATATTAATGTATGTGTGATTCATATTAGCATGTGAAACAAGTCCCAATTAAATGTTGTCCTTATAAGAGTTGCCTTGGTCATGGCGTCCACAACAGTAAAACTCTAAGACAATACTCAGCTTTTACTGTGGTGGTCAGATAAGATTCAGGGTGTTATTTTATTTTTTGTTGCTGCTGAAACTTGCTTTGTGTCCAAGTTTGTAGTAAATGTTGAAGAAAGTTACAGGTGATAAAAGAAGGGATATTCTTTTGTGTTTGTGTGAAATGTTCTGTAAATATGTTAGATCCATTTATTTTATGATATCTGTTAACTCTAACATTTCCCTGTTTAGTTTTCATCTTGATGACCTGTATCTTGTTGAGAGTAGGGTATATAAGTCTCTCAATATCAATGTGTGAGGGTCAATATATGATTGAAGCTGCAGTAGTGATCTTTTAAAAAATAAACTTGAGTGCTTGCCCTTGTGTTTAGGGCATAGATGTTAAGAACTGTATCGTCCTCTTGGTGAATTTTTTTCTTTGATGAATATGTAGCTTCCTTTTCTATTTCTTCTTATTAGCTTTGGTTTAAAGTCTATTTTCTCAGATATTAAATGGCTATTCCAGCTTGCTTCTTAACCCCATATGCTAGGGAGTTTTTCCTATCCTTTCATCCTGAGGTGCTGTTTATTCATGATGTTAAAGCGAGTTTCTTAGATATAGTGGAAGGAAGGGTACTGTTTTCACATCCATTCTGTTAGTCTTTTCATTGGGGAATTGAGGTCATTGGTATTGAAAGGTAATGTTGAGACGTCTTTGTTGATTCCTATTTTGTAGTTGTTGTGTGTGTATGTATGTATGCATGTATGTATGTATGTATGTATGTATGTATGTATGTATGTATGTAGGTGTTGGTGATTTCTCCCTCTTCTGATCTGCTTATCTGGGATTGCTTATTCCTCATGTTTTCTTGGGTGTAGTTAACATCTTCAGGTTGAAGTATTCCTTCTATTGCCTTCTGTAGGGCTGGATTTACAGATAGATGATACTTAAATCTGGTTTGATCATGGAATATTTTTCTTCCTCCATTTATTGTGATTGAAAGGTTTGCTGGCTGTAGTAGTCTGGGCTGGCATCTGTGTTCGCTTAGAGTTTGTAGAACATCTGTCCAGCCCCTTAGGGCTTTTAGAGTCTTCACTGAGAAGTCAGTGTTGTTCTAATAGATATGCCTTTATATGTTGCTTGGTCTTTTTTTCCTTGGAGATTTTAATATTCTTTCTTTTTTTCTGTATATTTAGTGTTTCAATTGTTATGTGCTAAAATGACTTTCCTTTTTGGTAAAATCTCTTTGGTGTTCTATTTGCTTTTTGAACCTTGGTGGGCACCCCCTTCTTTAGATTAAGGAAAATGTCTTCTATGATCTTGTTGAAAATATCTTTTGTGTGTGCCATTGACCTGGGTTTCTTTTCTTTCCTTTCTTTCTATTATTTGAGGATTTGGCCTTTTCATGTCTCTGATTTTGTGGACGTTTCATGTCTTGAGTTCTTTAGATATAAATTTTTATTTGCCCGAGGTTTCTATTTCTTCTCTTGTGCTTTCAATGTCTGAGATTCCCTTTTAGGTATTGGGAGCTGGTCCTTTAGAAGGGGCATGGGTTGGAAGGGCTGGCTGAGGGTCTCCACAGATTGGAGGAAAGCTGTATATGCCACTGGGGTTTGCTTAGTACCCTGGGACAGAGAGGTGAGGCTGCAGCAGGTAGTCTGTTACAGAGCAGAGTTCAAGGGCGGGGTTGAGTAAGTGTAGATTAGAGTTGGAGGAGAAGGACAAGGCTTGCCTGTTGCTTGAGCAGGCATGGCTTGTAGATTTATTTTGAATGCTTGCTGGAGTAGTATGCTGAGACAAAGGGGTGGATGAGGAGCAAAGTTGTAAGAGAAGATCTAAATGATCATTTGGATATAGAGGCAGAGAGGATGGGGGCACTGCAGTGAGTTGTCTGTTTACAACAAAGAAAGAAGCATCTGCCATCTATGTACATAATGCATTTGCTTGACTTTTGAAAGAATTTTGTCATCTTATTACACTAAGACAAGTTGCTCTTTCTGCTTCCTAGAAAGTTTTATTTCATGGTAATACATATATACAATAGGCAATCCTCTTATGTGATTAATATGCAATTTTAAAATATTTGGATGTAGACTGATATTTCAGTGGATTATGATCCTATCAATTTCAGCTGTATAAGATCCCTACTTAGGAATAGTATTGTTTTTCAACATGCAATTTATACTGACTGTGACATCTTTTTCTTAAGCTTTATATTCCTCTTTCTTCCATATGCCTTTCTTTTCCTTCTGCTTTGGCTTCTGCATTTTCTTCTAAGCTGCTCAATGTTTTATTTGAGTAGTCTAGATCTTTGAGAAGCTCATGTAACTCAGAAGCAGTTTTTCCATTATAAAGTAATGCTTTTGACAACACTGTTATGCATGTGGGCAACTGCACGGCATACTGCTCATTGATTTTTCTTGTAAAGGAAAATGAACATAAAAACAACCACTACCCTGTAACCTAAAGAAATATCACTGCCCACAGAGAAAGAGGCGGGACTCACACTTTATCCAAAAGTATTTTTATAGAGTTAAATAAATGGAAGATCTCCCACAAATGACCTCCTTGTCTGTACAAAGTACTACGCGATGAATTTCACTACATTTCATACAAAGAGTTTCAGAGATATTCATATAATGGAGTAGACAAAAGGAATAATTCAAACCTCTCTTCTTCCCTTCAGACAAATGATGCCACTGGTTACTCCTGGAAACCTTGGAAAAGAGCTGATTTCAGAGGTACAAGATGGCAGTCTTAAAGGTCACAAAGCCCCTAACCTCACACTGGGAATTCAACAGGTATTACCTTTATTAGTAGTATTTTGTCTAAATTCCACCCCACAGTTACCTGGCAGTAGTCAGGTATGCTCCTCCCCACAGTTACCTGGCTGTTGCCAGGTCGGCCTGGCCCACTATAAAAGGGGCTGTTTGCCCCCTCCTCCTTCTCTTTCTACTGCTTCCTGCTTGATTTTCTCTTGCCCTCTTGGGCTTTTTCCTTCCCCTTTCCCTCTCCCCTCTCTCAACCTTGTCATGGCTGGACTCTACTTCTCTACTCTCTCCCTCTCTCTCCCTCTCTTTGCCTTTCTCTGTCTCTACTACCAGCTGAACTCCCCTCCCCATGCCCTCCTCATACCCTGAATAAATTCTATTCTATACTATACCATCTGTGGCTGGTCTCTCAGGGGGAAGGGATGCCTTGGCATGGTCCTGCTGAGGCACCCTTCCCTCCACACCTCACCACACCCCCATAGAACATATTCTTATTTCTCTTTATCTTTTTATAAACACATCATTTATCAACCCTATTATGTTTTAAAGAAGGACTTCTGAGAAGATAGAGTAATCTTATCGTTTTATCTGTATGATACCCGTCCTTGGTTTGGGAGACATTTGTCTAAGAGATGTTGATTAGTCACTAAGGTAATTCATGGTATCTGTGAGAGAATATCTCATGCTCATCACACAGTGCATCACTTCAAGTAATTAGCCGTGATAGTGTGAATTTGAGGGACCATGGGCTTTTCAGGCATGCAGACTGAGGTTCATTCTGTGTTCTTAGAGTGAGAGGAATCAAATATTAGACTCCAGTTAGATTTTTATTTGAAAAGCTAAAAAGTTTATCTGCTGCACTCTTCTTGGTAGGAAGGAGTATGGTTCCCTGAGGTGCTGCTTGCAGACACAGACTACATCAGGCATCGTAACCTGATGCCTGAGGAAGAGAAAGGGCTGAGGTTTTGTCAGCATTGGTAGGTAGGATTCATCACAGAGGATGGCAAACAAAGAATCTAATCAGAAAACTTTTTTTTTCCCCAAAGCTACACAGGATCATTTTATATGTCTTCATTTGACTTACATTTACTAATCAGTCAGACAATCAGGAAAAGTTATGAGTGATGAGATGCTAGCATTCAGCCATCTAGAACTCTGTCGTAAGATGTTGCAATGATGAGAAACGAAGAGCAATTATAATTAAGTCCTATTCTAAATGAGGGAATATGTAACATTCACACGTATGAAACAAGGTTTATAAGAGGTGAGAACTTTAGGCACAGCATGGGCGGTCAGGAGCTGTAAAGATGGAAGTCGCTGCATACCGGGGGAGCGTCATTGAAGAAGGAGGCACACAGACCTCCAAGGGGTTCACAGGTGGTCATAAAAACATGGAAGAATCAAAAGGAGATTTTGAAGGAATGGCAGACGGCAGTTTGGATAGGAGCATGTTCAAGGGATCCTCCAAGAGAGGTCTAGAGATGTATAGAAGGGCTGTAAGCTAAGGGAGCCTCCCTCCTCTTTCTTTCCTTTTCTCTTTTCTGTTGGAGAAAGGATCTCACTGTGTACAGCAGCCATGAATATCAGTACTCTTCTTTGTTCCTTGTGGGGGGCAGGGGTCTAGAACTCACAACACTTCTGCCTCAGCCTCCCAAATGCTAGAGTTACAGGAGGGGGGGGGGGTGTGAGCCACCATGCCAAGCACTGGACATATTGTAAAGGAATGCAGTTCAAAGGGCATGGATTTTTGGATCAGAATGCTTAAGGTTTACATACTGGTTATCTCAGTTTTTAAATAGGATTTTGATCAATGACTGAGGTGAAATCTCTACACCTTTAAAATTAGAATAAAAGTACTTATCTTGCATCTTGGTGGAAGTAGAGTAATTTGGAAATAAAATGATTATAATATTTTGATATTATCTCCTGGAAACTCCCTCCACACCTAGGTTTGTTATGATTTCTTAATTTGAAAATCCACACCTAGTCTGATTTATCAAACTGAAAATGAATTGCATCAAAATTAGCACTTAGCTGAGATCCCTGAACAGTCTATTAAAGCACTAACTTTTGAGTCATTTAAAAATTCAAGCTAATGTCCTGTATTTGGCTCAGGAATTTTTCTTCCTATTGCTTACTACCATTCTTATTATGTTTCAATGAATTTTACTCCTGACTGTTAACCCAATGTGGTATTACTTTTACATTTTGTTTTTTCCTACTCTTTGAATAGATTGGCTTTGGAGTGTGCCCAATTCCTTTATTTACCTCTTAATCCTTTCATGTCACTCTGGAAGTATTGCTTCAAGAGGAATTCCTGCAGAGGTGGCATTTCAAGCAGCCTATGGGGATTAGCTTTTGATTTTTTTTTTTCCAGCATGCAAACCCAATTTGAGGAATTATCTCCTCAGGCATAAGGATGACAGTTTTGGAAATGTCACTAAGAAAGGAATATGAAATAGTCCAGCTCCTTTTTACAAATAATTCGGTGGAGAGCAAAATACCAACTGCATCAACTAGTCAGTGGGCGGACAGACCTCTGCAAATGCCTGCAAAACCCTCTGCTAGCTGCTAATCTTTTCTTTGTAATTTCACTGACATAAGCAATAAACCCTGTAATTATATTGCTCTAATCAAGAACACTGACAATACAAGAATATCAATCACATTTCTCACATGCCAACTAAGTCAGGTTCAGAGTCTAGTTTTGGTACCATTTATAGTTTTAGCTCTAACCTAGCTAAAAGGAGCTGATAGATGTGAGTTGACTGAATTGCCTGTGGAACAACTATTTCTCTGGGCTATCTTGAATATGCTTTCCAGAATGCATCATTCATTAAGCTAAATTTCTTGCATTGATACTTGAGCATGTGCAGTTTCCTTCAGTCATAGTTTATAACAGCAATAACATCCCCAGCACTGGGCACTTCCTGAGGATTAATGGCCAGCTGGGGTTAATGTCTACAAGAAGAGCCAAAGGCCATCAATTCCTTCCTTCCAGTCATTAATTCTTGAGAGATGACCAGCTTTTTCATCATTATCATTTGAGTGTTTCTTTGTCTGACCTTTATATGAAGTGATGTGGCACCAAAGGAATTAATCCCGACATGGAGGCTGCAGAAGATGCATCCTCCAAGTGTCCCCTAAATTTCTCTTTTGCCTACCCACTAAACATCACCAAATCCTGTCCTGTATCTTTGAACGTTAGGTAAGAAATCAATGTAGGAAATTATAGAATGATTCATGAACTGCCTTTTCCAATTTCTAGTCTTAACTTCTAAGGAGTCATCAGAATGTGTTTTTTGAGATTTCCGTATTGCTTCGTCATCTGAAAATGTTCATCTCTACCAGAGAACTCTTTATAGGGTTTATCACCAAATGACATTTTTACCATGGTGTGGAGATTACTTCATGTTTTCCCTCAGGGTTTCTTAAAGAATATGTACAAAGGCCTGAGAGTATTTGTGGGGTTTATATGTGGATGTCTATGTGTTGAGCAGGCAGAGGCACTGGGTCTGACAGAAATGAAAAGATATTAAAATCAAAGCACACATCATTAAAAGCCCTTAGACTGTTCTGTTATTCCAAGGCTTTTCTCCTAATCAGCTCTCCATTATTGTCTCCATAATTATCATGTTCCTTGGAGATTTTCATCACTGTGTTCTTTCTTGAAAGAATAATAACACTTAAATTATTTAATAGTATTGCTTTGTCTTTCATCTGGTCTCTCACCTAAAACATCTCAAGGTGCTTTGAAAAGATTAATACGATTTTCAAGATATACAAAATGGATCTTAATTTGAAGCATTTTGAAAATTGCAACACCTCAACAAATCATTGCAATAAAAGCAGAAACCCGAAGCTGGTGGTACTTGTGATGGGGGAAGTAGTGTCATTTATTTGATTGAACAACAACAATGAAAGAAATAGATAGATTTTCTTTTGAGCAATCCTTTGACTATGTTTTTCTTCCCAGATTGGGATAAAGGCTATAAGGCTGGGTTCTCAGAAGTGAATTAACTTCTCCTCAGCACTCTGCGTGCGCTGTTTGTCATCAGAGGAACTGAGTTGCTTCATTTGAATAGTACATTATTCAGAACTCTGTCGGTCATAAGTGCCTTCAATCTGACTTATAATGGCTCATTTAAGGAAAGGGAAATTGTCTGTGTAACTAGAAAGTGCAGCCACAGTTTGTCTTCATCTAAACCCAATGACTCAAGGATTATCTAGACAACTTTCACTCCTTGGCTCTTCCTTCATCATCCGTATTCATCTTTGGTTGACTTTTTGCTTGTCTGATTCTCATGGCTACAGACTCATATCCAGTAATGGTAGCAACCATGGTTAAAAAGACTTTCTCTTTCTTAAGTCTTCTGTATAAAGCAACGAAGAGGCAGTCTAGCTTTAATCACTTGACAGCTCTGATTATATCCTGAGACTGTTGCCATGATTAGGGGGTTAGGCTTTGGGACAAGGGGACACCTGAGTGGGAATCTCAGGTAGCAGAAACGCCAAGCTCAGCAAGTTAGTTTTGTGTAAACTTGGTCTTACTTGTCTTGAGATAACGTTGTTTTTCTTTGGTGGCATGTAGTGAATACAGTTCTTGTAACATTGTACCACTACAGTGTTTGATATTCAAAACACATCTTGCTTATTTGGTTATGAGAAAATATATCTTTAGAATGCATGTTCCTGTTTATAGTGAGAAATAGAGTAAGCATTAGCCTTTTATAAACACTCAGGCTCTTACGTTTAAGACACTGATTTTGAAACACTGTCTGAATGAGTAGAGCCTAGTTTCCTTACCTTTCTCGTCCTTTCCTCATTTCTCATTTGAGAGAAGCTCTGTGAAAGCCGCTGAGGGGAGGCTGGGCAGGGGTGAGATTGCCAGATTCTTTTGAAGTAGAACCTGGCGCACCAGGGCAGGCTGAAGTCCTGTGGTCTTATTGCAGCCAGTTTCAAGGTTGCTTGCTGTCCTGCAGCTGACTGGCTGTGGACTTCTCATCATTTGTGGTGCCCCAGAGTGTTGTTCTGGCAGACCAATGCTCAACTCCTGTGAAGGTTCTCTGCCCCAATGTAGGCAAATGCCAGGGCCATGAAGCAGGAGTGGGTGAGTTGGTGAGCAGTGGAAGGGGGAGGGGAGGAGGGCTTTTGGAGGAGAAAGGAGGAAAATGGATAACATTTTAAATGTAAATAAAGACAATATCTAATAACAAAAAGAAAAATAAAAATAGCAAGAGAGAGAAAAAAGACTTAGACAGATCGAAATAAAAATAAATTCGTCCCTCACATTTTCAGTTCTAATTAATGGGAGGGACATAGGTTTGTGAGAATACTTAAATGCATACAAGTCTGGGACATGAGTTCAATCCCTGGAACCTACCTGGTTGTAGAAGGAAAGAACAGATTCAACACATGCATAACTACCACCCCCCCAAGTGATAAACATTTGAAAAATAAATTTTAATAGGTCTTTGTTAATCAAACTCTTCTAAAAAAAATAAAATAAAAGACTTGAGGCTCCAGGGAGTAGGGCAATCTGCTGGGCTTGGTAGGTGGGGACAACCTCTTGGGGACAGAGGAGGCGGAATAGGATGAGGAACTGTCCAAGAGTGGACAGGGAGTGGGATAACAACTGGACTCTAAAATAATAATAATAATATCCACCTACTTCACTGAAGTTGTTTATCAGGTTTAGGAGTTCTTTGTTGGAATTTTTAGGGTCACTTAAGTATATTATCATATCATCTGCAAATAGTGATATTTTGATTTCCTCCTTTCCAATTTGTATCCCCTTGATCTCCTTTTGTTGCCTAATTTCTCTAGCTAGGATTTTGAGTACTATATTGAATAGGTAGGGAGAGAGTGAGCAGCCTGTCTAGTCCCAGATTTCTGTGGAATTCCTTCAAGTTTTTCTCCACTTAGTTTGATGTTAGCTACTGGTTTGCTGTATATTGCTTTTACTATGTTGATGTACGGGCCTTGAATTCTTGATCTTGCTAAGACTTTTATCATGATGGGGTGTTGGAATTTGTGAAATGCTTTCTCAGCATCTAATGAGGTGATCATATGTTTTTTTTCTTTGAGTTTATTTATATAGTGGATTCTGTTGATAGATTACCATATATTGAACCATCCTTGCATCCCTAGGATGAAGCCTACTTGATCATGATGGATGATCATTTTGATGTGTTCTTGGATTCAGTTTGTACGAATATTAGTGAATATTTTTGCATTGATATTCATAAGGGGAATGGTGTGATGTTTTCTTTCTTTGTTGGGTCTTTGTGTGGTTTAGTAATTAAGGCATCAAAGAAGGAATTGGGTAGAGTACCTTCTGTTTCTATTTTGCTGAATAGTTTGAGGATTATTGATATTAGGTCTTCTTTGAAGCTCTGATAGAACTCTGCACTAAACCCTGTCCTTTTTTTTTTTTTTTTTGGTTTGGAGACTATTAATGACTATTTCTAATTCTTTATCAGATATGAGACTGTTTAGTTCATTTATCTGATCCTGATTTAATTTTGGTACCTGGTATTTGTCTAGAAAATTGTCCATTTCATCCAGATTTTCCAGTTTTGTTGAGTATAGCCCTTTGTAGTAGAATCTGATGATCTTTTTGAATTTCCTCAGTTTCTGTCGTTATATCTCCGTTTTCCTTTCTGATTTTGTTAATTTAGGTACTTCTCTGTGCCCTCTGGTTAGTCTGTCTAAGGGTTTATTTATCATGTTGATTTTCTCAAAGAACCAGCTCCTGGTTTTGTTGATTGTATACTTCTTTTTGTTTCCATTTGGTTGATTTAAGCCCTGAGTTTGATTATTTCCTGATGTTTACACCTTTTGGGTGTATTTGCTTCTTTTTTTTCTAGAGCTTTCAGGTGTGCTGTTAAACTGCTAGTGTATGNTTTTAGCTTTAATAAAGTTTCTTTTATGAATGTGGGTGCCCTTGCATTTGGAGCATAAATGTTCAGAACTGAGAGTTCTTCTAGATATATTTTTCTTTGATGTGTATGAAGTGTCCTTCCTTAATTTTTTTTTTTTTGACTTTTGATTGAACATCGATTTTGTCCTATATTAGAATAGATACTCCCACTTGTTTCTTGAGACCATTTGCTTGGAAAATTGTTTTGTAGTCCTTTACTCTGAGGTACTGTTGTCTTTGATACTGAGGTGCAGTTTCTGTATGCAGCAAAATGTTGGGTCCTGTTTACATTTCCAGTCTGTTCGTGTATGTCTTTTACTGGAGAATTGAGTACATTGATGTTAAGAGATATTAAGGAATAGTGATTGTTGCTCCCTGTTATTATTGATGTAATTTTTATGTTTGTGTGGTTATCTTCTATTGGGTTTTTTGAAGGGAGATTACTTTCTTGCTTTTTCAAGGCTGTAGTTTCCCTCCTTGTGTTGGTGTTTTCTATCTATTATTTTTTGTAGGGCTGGATTTGTTGAAAGATATTGTGTAAATTTGTTTTTGTCATGGAATATCTTTTTTTTTTTCCATCTACGGTATTGAGAGTTTTTCTGGGTATAGTAGTCTGGGTTGGCATTTATTATCTCTTAGAGTCTTTATAAGATCTTTCCAGGATCTTCTAGCTTTCATAGTCTCTGGTGAAAAGTCTGGTGTAATTCTGATAGGTCTGTCTTTATATGTTAGCTAACCTTTTTCCTTTACTACTTTTAATATTCTTTGTTTTGTGTGTTTGGTGTTTTGATTATTATGTGGCAGGAGGAATTTCTTTTCTGGTCCAATTTATTTGCAGTTACGTTGGCTTCTTGTATGTTCATGGGCATCTCTTTCTTTAGGTTAGGGAAGTTTTCTTCTATAATTTTGTTGAAGATATTTACTGGCCCTTTAATTTGGGAATCTTCNCTCTCTTCTATATCTATTATCCTTAGGTTTGGTCTTCTCATTGTGTCCGTGATTTCCTGGATGTTTTAAGTTAGGAGATTTTTGACTTTTTGCATTTTCTTTGACTGTTGTGTTAATGGTTTCTATGGCATCTTCTGCCCTTGAGATTCTCTCTTCTATCTCTTGTATTCTGTTGGTGATGCTTGCATCTCTGACTCCTGGTCTCTTACCTAGGTTTTCTATCTCCAGTGTTGTCTCCATCTGTGATTTCTTTATTGTTTATATTTCCCATTTTAGATCCTGGATGGTTTTGTTCAGTTCCTTCACTTGTGTTTTCCTGTAATTCTTTAAGGGATTTTGCTGTTTCCTCCTTAAGGTCTTCTACCTGTTTACCTGTGTTCCCTTGTATTTTTTTAAGGTAGTGTATTAGTCAGGGTTCTCTAGAGTCACAGAACTTACGGATAGTCTCTATATAGCAAAGGAATTTATTGATGACTTACAGTCTGCAGTCCAATTCCCAACAATGGTTCAGTAGTAGCTGTGAATGGAAGTCCAAGGATCTAGCAGTTGCTTAGTCCCACACGGCAAGCAGGCGAAAGAGCTAGAACAAGACTCCCTTCTTCCAATGTCCTTATATGGTCCCCAGCAGAAGGTGTAGCCCAGATTAAAGGTGTGTGCCACACACTAGCTATTCCTTTGGCTTTGTCATTGCTTTAGCTAAAAGAATGGGTTTGGGAAACAGAAGGGTAGCTACATGACACATTGAAGCCCGGGCCTCTCATTGCATATATGTAAAACAACACATTAAAGATAGACGTATCTAGTTAACAAATTGCTCACTTTCCAAGATGGAATCAACCCTTTGCTAGATCTACATTCAGTAATGCTTGAAGGGGCTTACAAATTCCTTCTACAGACACTAGAATGTCCTAACTGACTCCATGACAGGTATCAGAAAATAATGAAATGATTGTTGTTTAAAGTTACAAAATGAACTCAATGGATCTTTGACATTCAGATAGCCTGTCTGTAAGCCCAGGTACAGATGGTTATATCTGCCCCATAGGGTTGTTATGAGAATATTTGACCTGAGTCATAGTAAGAACCTAGTACTATAGTTGTCATATACCATGTATCTAATTAATTGGAGTTGCTTTTTTGCCCCCTTTGTCAACTCCAGACCCCATTTTCACCCCTTCTCACTAAATAGCTTTTTTTTTCTTGATTCACATAATTCAACCCTCTGATTCATTTAATTGCCAAATAGATGGCTAAAGTGCTATGAATATGTAATTAAAATGATGAATGTTCAGCTCATGTTAAAATAACAGGCATGGGGAGTGCTCCAGAACACACCTTGATTAAGGCACTTGATCCATGTGCCTTCCTGCTGGCTGCTGACCAAAAGCCCAGTGGAGCGGTTTGAGGTGACTAACAGGCTAGGTTGACTCAGAAGGGGTTGGTCCTGCAAGGGTTTGTTTTGTCATGCAAAGTTAGTAATTTCTGGTTCAATTCATTATAAGAATATGTTTGATATCATAACATTAATTTCAAGTGTTATATCTACATGCATTAACAAGTGTATTTTGAAACTCAATTAAGATTAATCAATTTGACCAATGAATGTGCATTGATAACCTACAAATGTCATGAATGGAGGCACAGTATAGACAGATACCTTCCAAATACAGGTCTCCTTGTTACTAGGTATTCTAGCATCTTTGTTTTTGTTGGAAGGAGAGACTCCTATTCATTCATTCATTCATTCATTCATTCATCATTAGTAGAGGTTGTTAGCTATGTTATAAAAGTATAAGAAATATTGACTGTAATGAGATTTAGTCTGCTGTAGAAAATTTTAATCCCAATCTGAGGTTTCTACCCCACCTTTGACCACTTAGTTTCCAGATAAAACACACACTCACACACACACACACACACACACACACACACACACACACACACACAATACACCATTTATATTTATAATAAGCCTCAAACAGCACAAGAGCTGAGCAGATATCTACCCTCTATGCTATTAGAATCTACTTTCCTATCAGTAACCATGAGTTATTACTTACTATGTTTCATCTGGCTGCTCTTAACTCCAATTGACCAGCCCTAAGGGCCATGTCTTCATGACTCACCTAACCCATAGCTGCTTCTCTCTCCTCACCTTCTCCCCCTCCCAGTTCTCCTCCGACCACCCAAGCCTGGGAACACTAAACCCTGCCTATGTCTCTTATGCTCAGCTATTGACTGTCTGCATCAGACATACTTCGGAGACAAGGTAACATAGTGTTTCCATGTGGACTCTCTCATCTTTGGTGCAAGCAGTCTTGAGGAATCAATATTAGCATTTGAATACAAGCAGCATCAGGCCAACCCATTACACTTGTCCACTTTCAGAGAATTTGCTATGAGATTGTATAATGCTTCCAGGGACTTAGTATGTGTTATCTAGTGACTGTGTTACGCTAATAGCTGCTATTAAAGAATTCATGGGCCTCTTCTATTTGTCACAGCCTTTTTGCAATTATCTCAGATTTACTGAATCTCTGATTTATTAATTTTTTTCTTTAGTTATTTGTTTACTATCAGTCTTCAAATGTATGCACCTTCAATGTGCCATACAAATGGTTTTTGTTCTAGAAGTCTTTCCTAACGCAACAACCCTTTAATTCAGTTCCTTGGGTTGTGATGACCTCAAACCATTAAACAATTATCATTGCTATTTCATGACTGTATTGGGCTACCATTTTGAATTGTAATGTAAATATCTGATATGCAGGATATCTGATGTGTGACTCTTGTGAAAGGGTCATTTGATCCCCCAAAGGGGTCACAAATCACAGGTTCAAAACTGCTGCTCTAGAGGAACTTCTGGTCCAGAAACTGAAGGCAACCATGTGCACACGGAGCAAGCTGCAACAGGAGGTAGAATCAAAGAGGCTTAGGATTAGGAGTTAGGAGTCTTGGAGACGGCAACCTTGGCAGCTTATCCTTATGGTAACCTCCTATTAAGAACCTTACATAGTTCTCAGAAACACACACCTTGACTGGTTTCCATAGCTCAAATTGGACCTTTCTGATTTTGTGGCTTTGTCTGGAATTTCTGAATATTTCATTTCTGTTCCTTTGGGGCTCAATCAGGACTTCAAGGTTAAGGCAAACTTGGCCAAGGCCAGTCTTAGAGAGAAGACACATAAGGACCTTAAGATGTGTTGACTTCATTTTATTTAATATTTCCTTCTCTCTCTCTCTCTCTCTCTCTCTCTCTCTCTCTCTCTCTCTCTCTCTCCATGAGTGCATGTATACAAGTGTGTATACATGTACATGTGTGTTTTTGTTGTACAGTGCATATGTAGAGCACAGAGGACTTTTGAGAGTTTACTTCTCACTGTGAGATCCAGTAATTGAACTCAGGTTCTCAGGCTTGCAGAACACCAGGAAGTCATCTTACTGACCCTGGGCTCCTTACACACATTCACTTATTGATAGTACCGTTTCGCTGCAGGTAATAGAGAAAGTGACTATTTTGAGGAGCACTAGGTTTGTGTTTAAGAAGTGTCTTTTGCTGGGTGTTTTGGGAAGTTAGCCGCTGTCCTGGTTTGGTAGGACTGCCACCACCATGCTATGTGGATTGCAGTCTAAGTAACAGCAACAAACATATTTTCTCACAGCTCTGAAGGCTGGAAGTATGAGACCTGGGCTCAGCATTCTCAGTTTCTGCCGCAGCATCCTGTCCTTTATCTCTGTGTTTCCATCGTTTTCTTCCCATCTGTTTTCCTGTGTTCTAATCTCCTAGGATACCAGTTGCTTTGAGTTATGGCACATCCTTGACCTGATTTAACTTATTCATCACTTTAAAAGTCATAACTCCAAATGCAATCAGTCAGATTCTGAGGTACTGAGGGTTACAAATTCTGTATAAACGTTGCATTTTTTTTTCCAAAAAGAATTCACTGAAATTTTAACCTTTATTGTCAATAGTCATTTTATTTTTAACATAGTACATAAAATTCATCCATCTCTTTTAATGAAAATGGACCTACTATTCCCTGAATTTGCTATCTGTTCACATGCCAGCTCAATAGGTTCCTATGCGAAGGAGCAAAATCTAAATTTTTGAGGGCAGAGTGACATAGTATCAAAGTCTTTGGGATGCTGTAATGTGCTTCTTATTCATTTTCTAGGTTCAACCATAAGCATTACAAAATATGATTTGAAAACGATTTCTTTTTCCAGTTGTCATTTGTATTGGCATTTGGTCTGCTTATTTTCTGTGCATTGTTGGCATTTTGTCTCCTTTCTTTGCTTTATGGGCTCTTAGCATGATTTCTGCTCTACTAACACATTGATCAGCTAATGGTATTTTTTCTGGCTGTCTACACCAATGTGTGTGTGAACACATGTATGTTGTGGACATGTGCATGTTTGTATGTGTGTTTGTATGTGTTTGTGTGTGTGTGTTTGTGTGTGTGTTTGTGTGTGTCTGTTTGTGTTTGTGCATGTATATGAGAGAGTAGATATAAAGCGAGCAGGAGTCTCAGAGAAAGAGCAAGAAAGAAATAAAGAGCAGGAGAGAGCAATAGATCCCATTTGCTTTCAGTTAACATATGTCAACTCTTGTTATCCATCTGGAAGTTCACAGAGAGAATTATCTAAGGGAAGAAAAGGAGAATTTATTCACTGATCTTACACACAGGATAAAGAATATTTTGTTCTATACCCTTCTAACATCAGAAAGGTGCTTACCCATACAAACACTTGGATGACACTGGCAGAATTTAAGTGAAAGGCAAAGCTTGTACACATAAACACTACATGTGAAAAGTTAGCCATGTCTTTTTATCTTGTTTCACAATTTAGTGATTATTAGTGAACCATTTTCAGATTTGTACCTAAACAAATAGCACGCATATGCATTGAAATTCACCTCTAATTACTATAATTTATAACAATTTTTTTTCTTGAGACAGCATCTCTCTATATAACCCTGGCTATCCTGGAACTCATTCTGTAGGCTAATCTGGTCTTGAATTCACAGAGATACACCAGTTTCTGCCTAGGGAGTGCTGGCATTAAAGGTATGTGCCACCACACTCGGCCTTACAAAGTATTTTTTAACAAAAGATGTATGAGAGATCAGATCTTTCATTATCAATTCAAATAGGATATTAAAACATATTTATCTTCTTTGTCCTTAATCTCTTAAACATTCCTCCTATTGTCTCATTGTTCATAGAATCTTGCATACTTAAACTACTTTATTCTTATCACACTGGGTCAACTGATACCATTGAATTCACAAGTGATTTTGACCTCTTTTTGGATCTTAGATATTGAATGTAGACATGGCATCATGATTTTACATGTGTTTATACCATATTTAGACTGTAATCCATCAAAGTAGAGAAATCCCTTTTTATGGCATTAGAAATGTAATGACTTGTGCCCACATCAATACTTGTAGATTATTGCCTTCATGGAACTTCCTTGAAAAAGGGAACAACATCTTAATTTTCTTTTTACTAGTATTCAGAGCACTAGATAGGAAAATATTAAAAGTAATTCCTATTCATAAGCAAAATCAGTATTTTGTAGTTTAAAAGAGCTTTTCAGCAATGATCACCAATGTCAAATAACACTTCATAGGACACACAACTGTTGTTATTTAGACCCTAAATTATGTATAAAATGGTAATTGCACATTTGAAAACTCATCTCTGACAGTATAAATATCTTCTTCTGCCAAATTTTTCTTATGTCTAACTTGGGTAATCAAATAATAACCTTTCCTTTATAAATTCAGAACATTATTAAACACAGTTCTTTTAGCAGGCACTAGTTACCTTTCTGTTCCTGAGACAAAATATCAGAGATAAATCAATTTATAAAGAGAAAAGGTGTTTTTTGTCTCATCATTTAAAAGGATTTATGTGGTCAGTGTATTCTTTGCTTTTCATCCTTTGTCAAGGCAACCCATCTTGACAAAAACATATGACAAAAATTTTGCTAAGACCATAACGTCCAGGAAGTAAAGAAAGGAGAGAAAGGAGGTGTGTGTGTGTGTGTGTGTGTGTGTGTGTGTGTGTGTGTGTGTAGTAGGGTACTAGAACCCCAAGATACCATTCTAGTTTATCACTATAGTGGCCTAATTTCTTTACAGTACATTCCACTTTTTAAAGAGTCACAAGCTTCAACTAGCACCATAAGTTGACATCCAAGGATTGAACAGTAGAGCTGAGTATGGGAGCCAATCAAGATCCAAACTATACCAGTAGACTGATCATGATTACTACCTTAATGAGGTCAGCTGGATCTTATTGATGCTCTGTGTTGATATGCTTGACTTTAATTTTTCATCCTTGAGTTATAACAATTATAGAATACAGGCTCTAATTTCTCAGACGGACATTACAATCTAAGATTCATTTTATGAACTTATTTGTTACCCTAGGTCTGGGAAAACATATGCTTCTGGCATTTCACCAATTTATTTGACTTGGCACGGGATAGCTCAGAGTTATGTTTCTGTCCTGGTGTTTCCGTTTCTAGTTTATCTCAAGAATTCAACCACTGAATTTTAATGGAACAGCAGGGTTGATAAGGGAAAACCAAAACTTTCAAATGATTTTATTCTTTACCCGAAAGGAACTGGAGAAAACAAGCAATTCTATTTGAGAAAATTGGATTCCTCTCATTTAGGAAATTCAAATTTGCTGCATGTTGACATCACATAGAGGGATACAATATAATAGCATATATTTGTCTCTTTAACTTCTGCAAAATACTGGAAGAAATGAACTCAGGTAACATATTTGATCTGTTTACCGTGATCAGATTCATTTGAGAAGAACCAGTAGTATTAACAAAATTTTAGTACTTCAGTATGCCGTACCTCTACTAGTAATATGCACACACAGACAAGTAGCTGTGAATCTGGCAAAATTTATCTCCATCAGCATTTTAAGCAGAGCTGAAAGAGTGATAAATATAGTTAACAGGAGGTTCATTGACATGAAGGTTTTAGGAACAGAATAGATCACTGAAGTTCATTGTTTGATTCAAGAAAGTTGGCCAATGATAGAATCCTCCTGAAAACGTGTCTTGTGTCTTCATTTCTTTTCCATCTATAGTCCATAGTCTAAGGCTTATTTGGAATAATAATTCACAATCACCTATTTCTGACTCCCTTACGTTTTGTCACTTTATTTTTTACCATGATGATCAGAATAATTTCTATAAGTTAAATATTATCATACCATTTCTTAATTATCTGCCATTTACTATCAACTAAGCCTCTGTAGAAAAAAAAAAATCTTTCTTTGGCTCTTGGGGTCCCTACAGGACCCGATCTCTGTAACCTATCTGTCAGCCAAGGTGCTTTGCTTTCTTGAAGTGACCCACACATGTCTAATGTGGTTCTGAGAGCATGGTGATCAAATTTGTAAAAGAAACTGTATAAGCATTAAAGCCAGCAAAGTTGTGCAGATGGTTTACAGCCTAGCTTCCAAATCAAGTGTTAGCATGCCTTCCAATATGTTTTATTGTTTGAAAAAAGACTACATGGTCAGCACATCTGCAAGGAGAAAGGCTGTTAACAGACTTTCCCTGGTGATGAGCAAATGACAAGGCCACATTGTAAATGAATGCCTCGAGTAGAAGATATTGCTCTATCTGTCTTTGCAAACATAATCTACCATATTGATCAAAAACTCTCCTGATTTTTCTTCCATTTGAGCCTTGAACCTAGAAGGCAATGAATACCTCTTCCCAGTGTTCCTTCTTAATTTTTAAAGAAGTTTAGAAGCCCATTGTCTCTATTTTATGTTCTCTTTTAATTCTCTTCTACAAGGAATACTAGATAATTTTAGTTTTCATTTTTTTTCTTTTTTTTTCCTTTTTTGGTTAGCAAGACAGGGTTTCTCTTTGTAGTTCTGGAACATGCTTTGTAGATCAGGTTGACATCAAACTCAGAGATTTGCATGCCTCTGCCTCCCGAGTGTTGGGATTAAAGGCCAGTGGCACCAAAGCCCTGAGGACTAAGTCTTATTTTACATCTTGAATGAGTTTTTTCCCAGTCTCTTAAATTTAAAACACCAGCACAGTCATATGAATAACTTCATGAACCCCACACTCTCTAACAGACATACTAAATAAAGAAACTCTAGAGTTAGATTGCATTTTAAACATAGTTGAAAGAGTGATAAATTCTAAAGCAGTATACATTCTTCTCAACAGTTCATGGACTTTTCTCCCAAACAGACCAAAAATTAGGACAGAAACCAAGTCTCAACAAATAGTAGACATTTAGAAATCACATTCTGCATTCTACCTGACCATCGTGGAATAAAGCTGGATCCCAACAATAATAGAAGTGACAGAAAGTAAACAAACTCATAGAAGCTAAACACTACACTACTGAATCAAAATTGGGTGAAGACAGAAAGCAAAGTGGAAATTCAAAAATTCCTAGAATTGAATGTAAATGAATATACAATATATCAAAATCTTTGAGACACATGGGAGTCACAAGAGAAAAACATATTTAGAGTAATGAGCCTATACCCCACATTTTGAGAGATCTCAAATTAATAATTAAATAATGTGTCTGAAGACCTTCAAATAGCAGCAACCAACACTAAGAGAGATATGAAGAAGTAACCATAATCAGGGTTGAGATTAATGAAATTATAACACACACACACACACACACACACACACACACAGTCAACACAATAAATAATTGGTCAAATGAAAAATTTACAAATTGACAAACCAGTTTCTTAATAACTTTTAAATTAGCTCATTATATGTAATAATTGCCTTTCACTAAAAATTGATGCAGATTAAGTAATTATTAAAGTACTAGCTCTCCCTCTAATAAGTACTTATAAATTCATTCCACTGTCAATGTGACATCCTGGAATGAAGAATATTGCTGTTATGTATCTGGTTTTAATATCTGACTGTGATTACTAAGTTGAATATGTTGTGAAAGCAATGTATATTTGGGGCTTTGGGGGTTGACTTTCTTTCTTCAAGTGAGTGCTTTGGCCTTAATTCTATCAAATATTCATTTTAACTTTGTGTGTGTGTGTTATGTGTTGTGTGTTTGTGTATTGGTGTGTGTTGTGCTGCCCCTCTCTTCTCTCTCTTCTCTCTTCTCTCTTCTCTCTTCTCTCTTCTCTCTCTCTCTCTCTCTCTCTCTCTCTCTCTCTCTCTCTCTCTCTCCCCCCCCACCTCTGGTGTGGTGTTTGCTTCCTTAGATTTTGGGAATAAAATCTAGGGACAAATATATGAGCAAAATGAGATCCAGCCCAAGCATATCCATTTCAACTTTCTGCTCAAGTTTCCAGAGAAATTTGGTGAGTGTCAAAACTTTCTGAGGAGTTTTTATTTTTTTAAATTTAACTGGGAAATGAGTTATATAATTCTGTGTTAGTTTCAATAAAGAAGCATAAATAATTAAAATGTCATTTTTCATGTTAATACTCCGCTTTGCATTATTGTGACTAATTTGAAGTTAGTTTGAGGCTAATTTAGCTAATTTCTAATAAGTATGGTAACCATTGTTTTCTAATATAAGAGTCGTAATTATTGCTTTTTGTGGCACTTGGGTTTAGTTTGAAGAAGGTACCATTGTGACACCATTTGAAAGAAAACAGAAATTCTTAGCACTTTTGGGTCATTGCTGTTTAGTATCTCTTAGCATTTTGATGGCTTTTTTTTTTCTTTTTGGTTTTTCAAGACAGGGTTTCTCTGGGTAGTCCTGGCTGTCCTGGAACTCACTCTGTAGACCAAGCTGGCCTCGAACTCAGAAATCCGCCTACCTCTGCCTCCCAATTGCTGGGATTAAAGGCATGCGCCACCACGCCTGGCTTGATGGCTTTTTCTGCAACTTTCTGGGACTTCATCTGCAGATTTGCTAAGTGACATCATTTAATAGATATTGTATAATTCATTCTCTATGAGGTAGGTGACATACTGTCTCCATTTTACAAGCAAGGAAGCAGGGCTGTGAGAAAGCTTTGCATGACATTACATATTTCACACGAGAAGGAGCTGGGAGTGAAATTCAGTGATTCTAATTCTGTGTTTGCTTTCTAACACTTGGGATGTTCATGTATTTCTAGACTCGGAATTGCTTAATTACTTGTTTTCTTTTTAGGAATTCTACTCATAAATTTAACAGGGTGTTTCCAAGAATGAGGCTTTAACATGGGGGCAGAAACATTAATATATCTTGGAAATACTTATTCACTTGTGTAATGAATCCCAGAGTGAATGATGAGGCAGGTATCACAAGGTTTGGGGGCTTAATGGGATTTATCTCCAACATCCTTAAGAACTTTCCCTTGTACATCTGTCATCTTTTCATAGTCCCCTTGAAGCACCATTATCCCACTGGTACTCCTACCCACTGCCTAGCCAGAAGCTCTATTGCATTTACATTTTTCATATACACAATCTTGCTTCTTAGGGGTGGGATGATAAAATAACTTTACTCATATAAAAGAAATCCAGTAACAGACTATTAAAAATAGCGCACATTACATAGGACTGCTAACATGTTTTATCTTGAAAATTTATCTGGAACATTTGCCTAACTGGAACAATTTTGCATATTCACTTCCATCTGCCTATGAAATACACCCTTGGATAAAACTTCTCCTTGTTCTGAATATTCAACATTAACTATTTCCCCTGGCTCTTTAAAATTCACATGTTTATTAGAAGCACAAATCAGGTAGTTTGTATTATGTATGTGTGTAATCTTTTTCCACCACACATTTTTTAGTTTAACCTGCCATTTATTCATATACATTGGAACTGCATATGAATAACTCATCTAAAACAATCTCCAAAGCATTAAAACCAATATACTCCATCATTCTGTGAATTTGTTTCACTCCTTTATTGTCCCTCATAAGAGCTAACAAATGTGCTTTCAGAGTCCTTGCAGGGAAAACTTTCTCTTGGACGTGATTATGGTTAGAAAACTGTTTTAGTTCATTTGTTCCTCTTCTGTTTTTGTAACATCAAGTCACCTTTTATCTTAGTTTGGGTAATAGATGGAGATCAATTTCATACCGAATGTGATGGTATCTTCACAATTGTCTTGCCCATTCTTTGGACCATTAGCAGGTTTTTCTACCCTTGACTCTGGAGCAAGAATTACTCTTCAAGGCATGTGAACTAGTTTCCATTAAGTCAAGCTACTGTTTCCAGTTCTAGAGATGGTATAAAGAATCTACCATTCCCTTGTCTCTTTGTTCTTTGTTCTTCACCTCCAGTTCACCAGCCTGTGCCAAGAGTCTTAGACTTAGATGTCCCAGGATGCGACATCTGTGGATGCGATTGCTTGGTTTTACTCTTTCTTTGCCTTCGTCTTTTGCAAATTGTTCCCAATCCACTTTGTGAACTGCCTACAATCCTAGAACCATTGGAATGTTCAGAAACTATGCATGAAAAGAAGCAGTTGATAAGTTCTGTGTCTAGGTCTAGAGTAACAAAGGTTGGGGACACAAAAGATATATCCCAAGAAACTAGTTTTCTGTTGCATCCAAGTGAGCAAGAAATTCAGGAACTTTGAAGTCAAAAAGTCAAGGGCAAACCCACCCATGGAATTTTGTGAGGATCAGAAGGCTACAGCAGCCAGCTTTCTCATTAGGAAAGATGATTTCAATCACTGACTACTCGAAATGAGTTTTCATAACACGAAGGCCATAACTTGGTGGAACATACTGTGTAGAGACCATGAGCTGACATAGAGTTAACACAGAAAGTGAGATGTTTAGATACAGTCAGAAGGTAAACACTAATATAAAGGCAAAGACTGGTGCTGTAGATGATAGACCATAATTCTGTTCAGGACTGAAAACTGGCCCTCTCTCTGCCTGGAGTGTGTTGGTATATTGTATTTTTGCCATCTTTGACCACTTGATAATCTGTTTACTCTTCTGTAACAAGCTCTAGGATTTTATTATGAAGTCTCCATTGTTCCTTAATAGACTGCCTATGGGCTTAGACGGCTTAGAATCCAGGCTAGATTCAGGTGCATTAGGTAGGATGTCCTGGTAAGAATTCGAAAACTTTTAAATTCAGATGTCACTTCCTCAATTCTTTTCTCTTTCCCCCAACCCAGATGATAGCAGTGATAAAGGAGTGTGTATAGGATGTGAAACAGTGATGTTTGATTCAGTGGAGATGGAAAGAAATAACTATTGTCTAGTTGACTCAGTAAGAAGTGCTACAGATAAGACAATATCTGTCTGGTGAAGTTTATGTGGCTCTGACCAAATCCTCATACTTTCAGAAATTGAATGCTCTTTTGTTTCAAATTGTCATGCATAGATTTTCTGTCACACTGATTTATTACCACACTAACTAGCCTTTTAATTATTTAAAATTAAAATATCTGAAAGTACTGAAATTATATTTCATTTATAGTTATTTTCCTGGGATACGAGCAGTCTCCATGATACTTATTAGATTCTTTGCGAAATATCTTTTATATAACCCCAGGGCAGTAATTTAACATACAAAATAGCATTTAACCATTGACAAATATATTATCACAAACAAGAAATTATTTCACTTGTGAATTAATTTTATGGAATAGTTGGCCTAAGAATGGTTATTATACGCATGAGAAAAATTGAGGCTTTCTCTTTCTGAGTGCTTCTATTTCACACAACAGGAGGAGCTGTGGATAGAAGACATCAGAATCTAAGATCTCTGTTTGTTACACCATCCTTCGTTTTCTCAGTGAGAAGACAGTGAGCAATGTACTTGCCTCCCTCCTTACTGTGGTGGTTTGAATATGCTTGGCCCATGGGGAGTGGCACTATTAGGAGGTGTGGCCTGGTTGGAATAGGTGTGGCCTGGTTAGAGGAAATGTGTCGTCACTGTGTAGTTTGGCTCTAGTGCTCAAGCTACTTAGTGCAGCAGAGACCCTCCTCCTAGCTTCCCTCAGAAGAGACTCTCCTGGCTGCCTTTGGATCAAGATATAAAACTCATGGTTCTTCCAGCATCATACATGCTTGAAAACTGCCATACTTCCCACCGTGATAATAATGGACTGAAACGCTGAAAGGTTGTCCTTTATAAGAATTGTATAAAGGTTGTCCTTTATAAGAATTGCTTTTGTCATGGTGTCTCTTCACAGCAATGAAAACCCTAACAAAGACACATATCAGTAAGACATTTGAAGTATCAAGGTCTACAAAATGATGGCTGGAGTTGAAACAAGAGACAGACACTTATCTTGTAACTTCATTATTTGCTAGCTGTCTACACCAGACATGGCTGTATAGCCAGGTTTTTTGACACACAGATAACACAGATTTAGCTGTACTATTTCTGAGCTACTCCTTAGTGATTTTTGTTCATTACTACAACAAAGTTAAGAATATGTTTTGCACTGCATTGTCAGCTGGGATAACAATATGGTTTCTTTAACCATAGAAGTAATATCATTTTATCAAATTTAGGCCTGTATGTCCAAATTGAGTTTGGTCAGTAAGGTACTTGTAGTAAGCACCCAAAATACATATTAATACACGTGGAATGTTAGTTTGACATACAATCCACATAGAGGGAGCTTCCAAAATATACTTAAATCAAAATATATTTGCAACTAAAATTATTAGTAGAAGCCTTTCTGGCTTCAGTATACCTTCGGAGTCATAATTTTATATTTTGAACATTCTCTCAGAAGAGTATTACCACTGAATGGGCTTTCTTAACAGCTTTTCTGTTGAACTCTGTCCAGTCCAGAGTGTGTCAAGAAAATGTTTTAGCTCCATCCTATTTCTGCTTGGCTAGAGAAAGCTTTTAATCTCTGGAAAGCTCACATTTTAAAAACATGGGTTATAGAAGTATTTTTTTTAAGAGAAAGAGAATGTCATTGCTTCCTAAATATGAAAACAAATTATATTGCTCAAATGTATCTGGCAGCTTTTTATCAACACACCAATTTCTGGGAAATGCTTATTATTGCATAAATACCATACCCACTCCCAGCTTCGGTGCACAGATTCAATAAACATGTGTCAGAGTATTGTGTGTAATATTTATAATGTAATCTCTATAAAAGAGACCTAACAGAAGTTCTGAATAATTGGAGGTTCAATAATTAAATGAATCTGTGTGACAGAAATGTTGGAGGGTGAACGTGGAATGAGAAGCCCATTAAGCATTTACCAGCTTTGGAGAACACACTTAATGATGTTGCCAAAAAAAGCACAATTTTGCCTTTCCTGTTTATTATTTGTTGTATGTGGCATCAAATTGATCTTGGTTTACCGAAAGAGTACTCAACTTACAATTTTATATTGACATATTTATTTTAATATTCTTGTGTTTTAGGGTTTTTGTTTATTTATTTTCATTCTTATTTTTATTAATCCATTCAGAACTTCGTACATACATACAAGATGCTTTGATCGTATTCACTGCTCAGACTCATCTCCCTAACACCTCTCAGCTCCACACTCTCTTTCCTACTTCTTCCCATTTCTTTCATTCATTAAAAAAAAATAAGCCATCAAGTTCAATTTGTACTGCTCAGATACTCATTAGTGTGAGGCTATGTATATGACTGCAGCTTTAAAGAAAAGAATCTCCCCTTTCCAAAAGCCACCAGCTATAAATAGGTTCCTAGCTAGAGGTGGAGTGCATGAGTGTCCACCTCTGCTTTTTGATGGAATATTAGCTGGTTTTAACTTGTGATGGTCCTGTGGAGTCAGCTATGGCTTTGAATTTGTAACTGCAGCAATTCTGTCATGTGTAAGAGACATTACTTTGCCCTGATCGTCCTTGACTTCTGGCTCTTTTCACCCTTTCTTCAATGATGGTTCTTGGGAAACTTTGTGATACTGATGGATGTCACATTTGTGGCTAAGCACTCCTTGACCAGTATTGGATTTCAATGTTAAATACTATTTACTGCACAAAGAAACATAGAAACATCAGTGATAAAGTCTGAGAGCTGCACTAATCTACCTATACACAGATACAAATTTGAGTGCAGTAATGCACTGCTGAATTAGCAAAACAATTGCAGTAGGTTAACCTCTGGGACCTTTTTGATCTTCAACAGTGAATTCTTGGCCAGATTTACAGAATCAGGTATTTACAATATCATTATCCTCCTCTGGAGAAGATTTTAAATCTATTCTGAAAATGGTCAGCTACCTCCTTAACATTTGTGCCACTATTACTTTCTTGCCAGTCTGTTCATTATTGTAATTCACAGAGTTCATATATAAGTAAGACTATTAGTGATACCCCACCAACCAGATAATTGATCTGTGGGTACAGATCAATGTCAAAGCTAGCTATTTGATAGGAAGCTTTTGGTCAGCACTAACTTCATTTTTCCATGTCTTGTGACCAAAGTGTATGGTGTCTTTTTCAATGGGGCATTATCATAAAATTCTGATACACAGGAAAGAACCATGATAATAACTAGGATCATTTTGATGGTCTCTGGAAAATTCCTGATCACAGCTCAAGGGGATGTTTTGAAGCAGGGTCTCACCATATAGCCTTTGTTGAACTTTAACCTTACCAGGGTAAGAATAGTTAAGCTTTCGTAGTTTTCTTTTTCTTTTTTTCCTTCTGTTTTGTACCCAGAGATAATGTCTCATGTAGGCTGGGTTGACCTCGAATTCCTCTTTTCATCTAGTTTTCATTTATAGCGAAATAGTGATTTTTGGTAAATATTTCCCATTAACAAGATCACCATTTTTTGGTAATTTTTGGTAACACTAATTCATAAAGGAAAACAAGTTTTATTTTCAAATAAGTATATATACGGCTGTGTTTACTTTGTTTTCCCTTTGTCTCTCCTGACTCCAGCACATATTTGAATGTGTGTAGAGTTGAAGCAAGGATTTCATTATGAAATGCTTATATCGAGAGACCAGATCTTGGGTGCAGACTCCATCTTAGAGAACCTGACCTAAGGCTGAATTTGAATTAACCAACAAGCTGGCACCTAGCACTAGTTTCCTGGTTCCTCTCTCTGACAAGCCTGCCCCTGGCACTTCACTTCCTAACAACCACCAATCTAGAGGAAAGCAGAAGTGAAGTTTATGGTTTGGATCCCAGAAGTAGCCAATTAGCTTAAAAGGCAACAAAATTCCATAAGAGCCTCCATAAGAAACCTCCTTGTGTAAAGTTTGCTTACCCGTGTAAATGCGTGCTTGGAATTGAGCTTAGGGCTTCACCTTTCCATCCTGCTGCATCAGGGTTGGTGGTGAGCCCAAGATCCAGCTTGAATAAAAAGTTCCTAGTGTGATTTCATCAGAATTTGCTCCTTGGTGATTTTGGGGGCTTGCGAACAGGCATCAGAATGTCTCCTGTGATATACCAAGACATTTCCTCTTCTCATCTATTTCCCATTAGCAACAAAACACTGATCTCAAAATCGCCTATTTTTTGGTAATTAAATCACCAAAAATGATAGAATCAGCAAGAGTAGCTTCACAAAGCATAAAACAAAATGAAACATGGAGGTCCAACTATAAAGAGTTATTAAGAATTTCAAAACATTGCTAGTTGAGCATAAATTCCGGATTGATGTGGGAAAGACTGCATAGGTTCTAAACTCTGCTCACTGCCCATGAATTGGTTTTGGAATGCAGTGGAGAACAGTGTTTTAAAGCAATTCCCTTATATTGCAGATGTGAAAGTTGAAATTTAAATTTAGTTTTCTCTTTAAAATTCAAAAGATGAGTGAATCATAGTAGTGGTAACTTCCTAACTTAAATTCTGTCATTTTTGTCCTTAATTCCAACTAGCTTTTCCTTTGGTGATGCAAACAGATAACAAGGTTTATTGTTTTATTTTCTTTCCCTTTTCTGATCTTGAATTAAAAACTGAACAGATAGGGCCAAATTATTTCCGATGGCATGTACTCTATATTGATATATTGGTTGACGATGGGCAATAATGACTTTGGTTAAATTTTTTGTGTCTTTATGAATCACTAACTTCTATTATTTTAGACACTGGGAAATAATGAAAATAGAGAACCAGATACAAAATTCAGATTCCTTGTGTAAGAAGAAAGCTGTGGTAAAGAGGGAGCAGTGCCTTCCTACAGAAACACAGCAGTTAGGTTCATAGAGGTATGGGGGTGTTCTCTCTAAGACTAAAGGAAATACTGAGACAAACAGAGGGTACAGAGCCTGTTGCTTTTAATGTTTTAAAGGAAAAACGTAGTGATGCCATTTCTACGTAGACACAGTAGTGGAGTCATTGATGGGTCAACAGTGGGTAGGGAAGGAGGCAGGAGAAATGGGAGCCGGAGGAAAGTAACACACGAACCTAAGCACCCAAATGGAACACAATTCTGGGAGTCAGCAGAGTCATAGGATGTACGCAACGTCACATATATACCTGAGAATCCAACTAAATTTAATAGAGTGTGTTACTCAATTATAAGAGCTATCATGTGAGAAAGTAGTAGTAATCAAAACTCTATGACTTACTGAGTATCTAACTGACATTTCAGAGTTAAAAGTGAGTTTGAGCCACCTACAGAAAATGGATTATTCACATCATGATCCCCAATCTAAATCTATAATACCCTTTGTATGTGTTTGTTGGGGGCTCGATAAAACCATTTTTGTATTTAGAACTAATCTTTAAGCCAGTGCTCGATTTCTTAATACAAAGTAAATTTTCTTTTCTTCATACTTATTTTTAAAGATAAAACAGTTACAAATGAAGAATAATTAGACAAGAAAGGTGAATGAAACTTTAAGAAAATGATCAAGATATTGTTTATTGAAATCCTGAAGTTTGATTTTATATAGACAAGCCACAAGGAAATACCACTTCAAATTAATGAAGTACTGAACATGTCATATTCTATTCTACGTAATGTTTTATAATGCAAACGTACTCATTAATTAATTTAAAAGTCCCTAGAGAAGATAGAAACATGAAAAACCTGTACAAAGTCCATCCGTAGAACTTTAGAACATCTATCCAAACCCTAAATGTCTGCCTCTTGTCCATACTTTTCTTTCTTATTCAATTCTTCCCTGGTTTTCAGGTTACCTGTTCCACAACTTGCATTGGTTGGGGGCTAACACAGAAGCTGATAAAATTGTTGAGAAATTCTCTCATCCCATTTTATGTAGTAAAGCTTAAGTCCCAGATAACATCAACATGTGTGCTGCTAATTTGCACTTCATTTTAGATTAGTGATCCTATTGAATTTGAGAGTTCTTTGGCAAAACATGTAATTGGGAGTTCTAAACAGATGTTTCTTGAAAACCATACATTGTTCATCCAGAAAGAATCACTATTTCATGCTTATATGTTACTTATGTTGAAGAGAAGATCAAAAGCCAGTGTTTCTTAAGAAGTCCATATGACATGTTCTTCCATGATGGATTGTTCTGTGACATAGAACCGCATGGTGATTAAAAGCATCTCTTTAGGTTTCTCAAATATCAAAACCCAGTCACACAGTAGGTATGAAATCTCTCCTTCAATGATTATAGAAGCATATAAAAATAATAAAATGAACATTTCCTGTTGATAATTCCACTGACATTACAAGACAGCTTTTAAAAAACAGTCCCCCTAATAGTTTGCATATTAATACCATAAATATTCACTAGGCTAACTTTTTAATTAAACTCTGGTCACCTATAATAATTTGTTTCAATAACTTTAAGAATAGCAATCCCTTAAAAAGATCAATGGTGGACATCATTTAAGAAATAAATGACTGCTTTCAATCTCTTGAACTATTTGTCTAGCATTTACTTAATTTAGAAAGTAGTTTGAGGGTTCTCATTGACTTAATTAAAATGTAGATGAGTCTAAACATAAAAAAACATAATTTTACATGTTAAATTTTCTTTGTAATATTACATTATGCTATTAAAAGGAAAAATATTATGGTTTTCATCTTAAATATGCTCCCAACAGCCAAGGCCATGTATTAGTGTCTTAGTTTCCAGCCCATGGCAATATTGAAAGACTGTGGAACACTTATATTGAAGATCCTACTAGAAAAGAGTTAGGTCACTGTGGCCATGTCATTGAAGTGGTAGTAGGACCCTGGTTCTTCTTTTCTCTTTTGCTTCCTGGGTAGCATAAAGTGATTAGCTCTGCAACAGCATGGTATCTTGCCATGATGGTCTGCTTCACCACAGGTCCCCAAAAGACAAGACTGGATGACCATAGTCTTACATAATGAAATACATATCTCCTCCTTATGTGTTGCTTACCTTGTATATTTTGTAGCAGTAATAAAAGTCTAACTAAGATATTCAAATTCTGTGTAACTCATTGCTTAATATAAGTATTGTTAAAGGGATTTTTATGAGTCTTTAACATACTAGAATCCATTGTTTGATACCCCAGGGGACCAGAAATAGGGAATACAGAATTTTCTACATTTGTTTTAGTACTTTTGAAAAAGATACCTCAGGGGACCACTCAGTAGAGTGTGTTTTGAGAAAAGCCGATATGGAAGATGTTAGAATTTCTGCTTACACATTCAAGGAAATAGAAAACAGAAAAGTTTCCAATTTATTTTTTATTTTACAAAACAAAACATGTTACCTAGGGGTGAAGCAATTTCATGTGAAGTGAATGGACTATATGACATTTTAAAATTTAAGACAAAATCAAAACAGAAGCCTTCACTTTACTGCTAGCCTGGGGATGATCAGATAATATAGTGTCTTTGGGTGAAGTGTTTTTTAAAAATGTATTTTTAAATGTTCTTAATTTCTAATGATGGGTACAAGTGGGGGCATTGTTATCTTAGTCCCTAGACAGTCTTAAGTGACATAGAATAATGACTGTTCAAGGGAAGGAGAGCTATCTTAGGCACCAAAGGGGAAGTTATACCTTGTGGTTTCCATGCCAAGGTAAATTTCTCTGAATGAATGAATGAATGAATGACTCAATGAATCAATGAATGTGAACTGGGCTTCAGTTATTGACCTATTCCAAGATAAGTTGAGATTATACCTGTAACTTTCATGGAGAGTTTAGAAGATAATCAGTAGTATGAGTTAATTGATACTAACGTAGTAATGATAGTTCACATTTTATGTGCTTAGTTCAGTATTCAAATGACTTACACAGATATTTTTTAAAAAATAATCTTCAACAGCAAGAAATAGCATATTAGGCCACTGAGATTCTCCTCTCATATTAGGTGAGAAAGGTATGGGGTGGTTTCATATTCTTGCCGGATTTCACAGCTAGCAAGTCATGGAGTCTTCATATGAAATCTAGAATGCAAGACGTGTGTGTGTGTGTGTGTGTGTGTGTGTGTGTGTGTGACTTTCAAGTTCACATTTCCAAACACTGGAGGATTGCTAGGCATTGCAGACGCATAATGACTATTGAAACATAAAGAAAAGATACAGCTATTCAATACTCTTGGACATGTACTCTTACTAATTACTACTAGAATATCAGATTCTGTTCTAGTCTTTTTGCAAGTCATAACTTGTGTATGCATCTGTGTCTTCATGAGGTAAAGGCGACCTTAGCTAAGATAAAAAGAAAGTTATGCTTGCTAAGAGGAAAAGGGGCCTGATGAGATTTCTCATCATGTAATCTCATCAGGGACTGTAACCAAGTAGAGGGAGGATTGGGGGGCGGGGTAGGAAGCTAACGAGTTATTCATTGTAAATCTTTGAATTTAGTAATTCAAAGATATGCAAAAGGAGCCCAGTGAGATAAAGGTTGCAATATCGTTAAGATAGTATGTGGTCTTAAAAAGTCAGTCAAATGCTACAGACTGTGTGCAGTGGAATCCATCATGCAAATGGTGGCAGAACAGACTTGCATTTGAGTTAAGAGTAATTTGCTTCAGGTCCTTCAGATCTTCTACTCCTGGAGCTGGAATGCTAGGGAGTTAATGGAGGTGTCACGGCTGCTGTGATCAGATCAGTTACCGTGGGTGACTCCTAATGGGTTCAGAGCTCAGCATTCTTTACTAATTCCTCATTTCCATTCCCACTGTCATAGTTCAAGCCCTTATTACCTCTTGTCTGGACTACCAGCTGGTCTGATTGACTTTTGCCTCACATCGCTCAAATTCACTTACAGAACCTAAGGTTCTTAAAGCTCCCTTTTTATCATGTCCCCCCCTTCAATCAAAAGTCTCCTGTGGGTCCACATCACTTACAGACTGAAGAACGGGCTTTGTAGTCTGGCCTCTAATCATCTCCTGAACTGGATGTAACCCACCTCTCCTGCCTTATGCCCCCTGTGAACTTACATGTGTCCTTCATCCATGCCCAAGGACACCCTCTGAGAGTCTCAGTTTCCACATGCCGGTTTCTCCTTTATTTTCTGCTTTGCTATTCACTAATTTGTCCAACTCCTCTTTTCTATCAGTATTCTACATGTGCATCTTTAATTCCCATTACAAACTTGTCTTTTGCACAGCTCTTTGATCTCTTCAGCTCTGAGCAGCTTTTGATCCTCAAATGTTATGAGTGGATTTGTGATCTCTCTTCCATGCAGCTACTAATTTTTTTCTTTAGCTTATAGCTAGAGCATATCTTTATACTAGATTTGGGGATTATTAAGGACAGAGGGTCTATCTTGATCATCACTGTAACTCAGGGACTGGACTGGAGGATCAACACAATAAATGCTCCAAGAATATTTGCCACATTCAGAAGAATTGGTCCCCATCATTCCAAAGGAGTCATCGACACAATCCAGAAAGGAAGCATTTGTTTCTTCTTCTCCGTCTACTTTCCAATCAACACCCATTAGGAATTAGGTATTATTTTGTGTAATTATTTTTCTACCTCTTGGTATTTTTGATTTCTGCCTACTTGAATCCTACTGCATCTTCAGATCAATACCTACAGCAGAGAAGTGGAGAGAGTTAGCCCGTATTCATGTTACCTGATAAGATAAATAAATTTCTCTCTATATTTTTTATTATTATTTTCTTTATTTACATTTCAAATGCTATCCTGAAAGTTCCCTATACCGCCCCCCCCCGCCCCTGCTCCCCTACCCACCCACTCCCACTACTTGGCCCTGGCCTTCTCCTGTGCTGGGTCATATAAAGTTTCCAAGACCTAGGGGCCTCTCTTCCCAATGATGGCCAATTAGGCCATCTTCTGCTACATATGCAGCTAGAGACA
>NC_034602.1:68212954-68214732 GCF_900095145.1 Mus pahari
CTTCTCATTGTGTCCTGGATTTCCTGGATGTTTTAAGTTAGGATCTTTTGCATTTTGCATTTTCTTTAATTGTTGTGCCCATGTTCTCTATGGAATCTTCTGCAGCTGAGATTCTCTCTTCTATCTGTTGTATTATATTGCTGATGCTTGAATCTATGGTTCCTGATTTCTTTCCTAGGGTTTCTATCTCCAGAGTTGTCACATTTTTGGTTTTCTTTATTGCTTCTATTTCCCTTTTTAAGTCTTGGATGGTTTTGTTCAATTCCATCACCTGTTTGTTTCTGATCTCCTCTCTCTCTCTTTAAGGACTTCTACCTCTTTAGAAGTATTCTCCTGTTTTTCTTTAAGGGCTAGTACCTCTTTAGCAGTGATCTCCTGCATTCCTTTAATAATGCCCTTCTTAAATCCTCTACCAGCATCATGAGGCATGCTTTTAAATCCAGTTCTTGCCTTTTGGATATGTTGGGGTATTCATGGCTGTCTGAGGTAGGTTCTGATGATGGTGAGTGGTCTTGGTTTCTGTTAGTAAGATTCCTACATTTGCCATTCACCATCTGGTGATATCTGGAGTTAGTTGTTATAGTTGTCTCTGGTTGGAGCTTGTTCCTCCTGTGATTCTGTTAGCCTCCGTCAGCAGTCCTGGGAGTCCAGCTCTCTCCTGAGTCTCACTGGTCAGATTAGTCCCTTCATGGAAGCTCTCCTCTATCAGGGAATGTGCACAGAGGCCTGGCGTTCAGATCTGCCTCCTGGCTGAAGATCTAGGCCCAAAACAGGGCCTGTCCCAGAAGATGTGTTGCCTCTGCAGATTATTCACTCACCTGCACAGACTAGCCACAGAGGGACCCTGGACACAGTATGACTCTCTCACCTGCTCTGGAAGACAGAGCCCTCACAGTTGGCCACCTTTCTTCTGGCAAGTAAGGTGCCCAAATTTCTGGAGCCCGAAGCAGGGTCTGTCCCAGAAGTTAGGTTGCTTCTGTTTGTCCCAAAGCTGTGTAGCTTCTGAGTTCCATACTCTCACCAGTGTAGTCTGGAGCCTAGGTGAACTGGAGCAAAGATGGCTCTCCTGCCAGCTCAGGCTCCGTGACTCCTCTTGGGCAGACACCCTTCCTCGGGCAGAAAAGGCACCGGATTACTGGAGCCAGAAAAGGGATTTTTCCCAGAAGCTGCGTGGCTTCTGCAGGCCGCCCTCTCCCCAGGAGTTCACTGGAGCAAATATGGCTCTCCTACTGGGTCAGGCCTTGAGACCCCTCCTGGTTGGATACCCCTCCTCGGGTGGGAAATGTGCTGGATGACTGGAGCCATCCCAGCAGCTGTGTTGCTTCTGCAGTCCGCTATCTCCCCAGCCATGCACAGGAGCAAAGATGGCTCTCTTACCTGCTCAATAAATTTCTTAATTTAAGTGATTTCCTAGGCTCCTGAAATAATGACTACTTATTTTTATATACATTGGGCACCACAGTAGTTACCTTTCTTCTTGTTGTAAACCAATGTCTGACAAGAATCAAATTAAGGACGAAAGATCTATATTTGTGTCTGGCTTGAGAAGGAAACTGTCCACTGTGGCAGAGACAGCTCTTTGGCAGTGGGGTATCTTACAGTTGCACACTTACACTTAAGTGCAGCAGAGGTTCTACATGTAAAAAGTTAGCTTTTTAACTTTCAGAGTTTGCACAGCAAGGATCCAAGTTCAGGGCAACCTTAAATTCATCTTTTTCTATCCAGTGATGCCAGGCCATGGGGTGGAGCTGCTCACTTTCTTTCTTTTTTTTTTTTTT
>NC_034602.1:68214777-68233325 GCF_900095145.1 Mus pahari
GATGGTTGTGAGCCACCATGTGGTTGCTGGGATTTGAACTCTGGACCTTTGGAAGAACAGTCGGGTGCTCTTATCCACTGAGCCATCTCACCAGCCCCGCTGCTCACTTTCAAGGTGAGTCTTTCTCCCCAGTTGATCCTCTCCTTAAATTTCCTCACAGCCATATCGACAAGTGATGCAGAGAAAGATGATTAATACCCATCACATCTCCTGTACTGAACACATTGCTGGGGATGGAGAAAGAAATAACAAAAGCAGCAACAGCAATGCTACCACCACCACCACCACCACCACCATTACCACCAGCAGCAACAACAATTTAACTTCTCTCATGCTCAAAAGCGAAACTCTCTGTTCAATCTAGCCCACTGGGTAAATAAATTAGGCAAGCTGGTCTTATTTTCATTGATGTAATGAAGTTAAATCCTGTCCTCACTGGTTCATAAAAAAAAAAAAAAATCACAAAATCTCTGTAAGTCATATCAACAGTCCTGGTAAAATCAATATGCCTTGCTTCTTGGCAGGATGATTTGACATCATTAATTTATACTTGATCTTTTATATTCCAGGAACCATTTGGTCTATGGAGTAGATTTAAGCTCTTGGGAACAATGTCAGTCGCCAAGTATCCACAGGGCAGAAGTCAGTCTTTAACTTCAGATATATAAACTTCAAGTGTTTGAATGCTTTTGTGGGTTGGAATAATCTTTCACAGAATGCTATCATAGTTCTGAGAACCTTAACATCAAAATATACATTTATTATCCAAGAGGACTACCAGAAGTGTCACAATTGTCCATTTTTCTCTCCTGACTATAATAATTAAGTCTATTTCAGTTTAGGTTAGCATTCATGGCTAGCCACATGCAATAGAAATAGGTATAAAATTTCCCTGCTTTCATTAGCACCATATGAGACATGGTCTTATGTTAAAAAGTCACATTTCAATACAATAAAAATTGAAGATATTAAGTAGAAATCCATTCAAATTGCTGATATGATACACAATAGATATAATTTGCTATTCTAAGTTTATGGTTATGATTAACTTGTTCAATTGCTGTGTAAGTCAAAGAAATTCAAAGATAAACATGTGTGTGTGTGTATACGTGTGTGTGTGTGTGTGTGTGTGTGTGTGTGTTAAGTCCCTCAGCTTAGGTTTTATTCTCTAATTACTTTCCTTTCCCTCTCCTTACATATTGCCTGCCTTGTTTTTTTCCTGTGCATTTGAAAATTGTTTTCCTCTATTGATTACTTGCCTTGTGGTTTGAATCAATTATTTCTGGATGTAGTCAGAGCATAAATAAGTAATGCCTAAATAACTAATAGACTTGTCTTCAAGCATCCATATTCTCTCTTACAAACTTTCATTGTAGGAGTTAATTGGAAATGGAACTAAATATTGCTTTGATTAATTAGCGTTCATTAAGATCCCTTGGTGTGCTTTATAGAAACCATGAAACTTCTGGCATCTGCTTGAATACTGCTTAGAAGGTACTCTTAGTGAGATAATACTGAATTCTTCCTGTATTTTAATGAGCATTACGTATACATAATTTTTATTCAGCATTTCATATTGTTTCATCTGATTTGAAATGGAATTTGCAAATGCTTAAATAAATTAATTGAAAAAATTGTTAACAACAGTGTAACTCATATACATATTTTCAGTGTCTCAATGAAATCCAAATTTCTAACGCCTCATTCAGGTAATACTGTTTAATGATCCACAACCAACTACAATTTTAGTTACTTAAACTTCCTTCCTTTGTCTCCTACTTATAAATATTTTTCAAAATGTGGAATGAAGAGGAAGGTCAAATGTAGTAAAAGAGTTCCAGAACTATAGACAGTTCTGTTCTTCACATCTCCATATGACAACGTACAGTTTTCTAAAAAGAAAAAGAAAATGAACTAACAAAAATAAAACAAGAAAACCAACCCAAACCACCCATTCCATTTGTCCTTGATGGAACAAAATCTCACCATTAGACAGGAATATCTTGTTATGTGGGAGGGAAGGGGGAAAAGTTGGAAGCGTCAGTGGGAATGAGGGTACATCATGGAAAGAGTGCCTACCCGATCAAACAAAGCCAATGCACATGTGAAGCCACAAAGACAGTGGCAGCAGAGGCCAGCTGTAACCTTTTTTTTTCCCAACTTGATTGTGTTCATGGTGCTTAATCACAGCAATGGAAACCTTAACTAGGAAACATTGTGAGTCACAGGAAAAAATTCAACTTTGGGATTCTGTTAGCAGCTCTTCTGATCACGGTCTTGGGCTGGATTTAGAATCTTTTACTTTTATTTTTGATATTTTTTATTATCAATTTTTTTCTTTGGCAATTGTAGGTGTATTTAAAGATCTATAACTCCTCCTGTTCACCTTTTCAAATCTTACCACTCTTATTACCCGCCCCTCTACCTACAAATCCCTTTCCCACATTCACATCTTTCATTTTTTTGTCTTGTTTTGTGACCGACTGAGTTTAACCAGGACTATCTGTGTGTCAATGGGGTTTGATGCTATACTTTGGAGCCCACAGAACTAGTAAATGCAAATTAAATAAATGAAACCAACTCCTTTCACAGAATCTACGGGAATCCAATAGTTCAGCATGAAGGATAGGGACCTATGAGCCTTTTCCCATTGGTGACTGTTCCTTGGATCAATATTATTTAGGATGAGTGCAGATGACCTCAGCTACTGTGAACTCATGATTGTGAAAGCTGTGCTGTGCACACATGACTTAACATACCTTTTATTTTCCTTCATCACTTTCACATCCTTCCTACTTTCTCTGCCCAAGTTTTCCATGGAGTATAGAGAGAATGCTATAAATGTCTTGTTTTGGGTTTAGCACTCAACTGTCATGTATTCTAGCCATTTTGCATAACAGGGCATCTTCACATTCACTTGTGTTCACTACAAAGAGCAACTTTCCTGATTAAGGTTGAGAAGAGCAGCATATGGGCATTTTTGATCAAGCAATAACATTTTGATATGGAAAACACTACAAAATAATATTACTTTTGTTTTTTTAGTAATTTTTTTCAGGGTTAAGGCTCTGAGAATGACTGAAGGGAGAAATTGGCTGTTAATCCTAGCATTTTCCTAAAGGTTTTTTAAAAAGCCATAATAGGTTATCGACATGATACAGAATTACGCAAATCACTTTGCTTGGTTTCAGATTCCAGGGAGTAATCACACTTTACTTCAGGGTTTGGGTATTCTGAGCCATTTGTTGCTCATGGAATCACAGGGACAGTCCACTTCAAGCTTCATAGAACCTAGTGACTCTCAAACTTTAGCATGCTTTACAAAAATTTGGGCAGGAGTATAAACATGGCTTGATAGCCTCACGCTTGCATGATTGGCGATGTTTGAATGAAAAGGATTAATAGAGAGACTCAGTGGACTTAGCTGATATTTTTTTGGAGGGGGGACTTGAAAAGCTTCCTATACAGTTTACCACCTAGCTTCTTTCAGTGTTTGAAACACCCTTAGACATCTTTACTGTCAATTTCTAATTTTCTGTGATGTATTACTTAGCTCCCAAATCACTAGGTCTCAGTATGTAAACCATATGGTCACTCATTAACTCTAGATTTATTTCTGGAAAAACCAACAGTTTGCTTTCTCAGTGAACTCCATGGCTTCTGGCTGACCTGGGTCTTTGTCGGTAAATCTGAACATCTGTTCATGTATATCTTGAGTGTTTACTGAATTTGTGCACGGCACATTTGCTGTTCATTCCATGCCTACGAGCAGTGGAAAACAAAATGGTCTCTGCTTTTATCATGCTTACATTAGGGAAGAAGACAAAAAAAAAAATAGTGGTTATGTGAAGGTAAATGAAATCATTTCAGACAATGATAAATGGAAAACAAGCAAAGGCTGCATAAAAGATTAAGAGAGTCTGGTCAGATAATGGCTTCCCTGGAAAGCACCATTTGAGATTAGTACACAGTGGGTTGTCCTTCTGTTCCTTATTCTGTGGATTTGTATATGAGGAGAAGGTAGGGCAAAGCCTCGAACACATGGGCACAGGGGAACATTTCCTGAGCAGAACACCAATGGTTTATGTTCTAAGATCAAGAATCGACAAATGGGACCTCATTTGTCAGATGCTGGCGAGGATGTAGAGAAAGAGGTACACTCCTCCATTGTTGGTGGGATTGCAAGCTGGTACAACCACTCTGAAAATCAGTTTGGTGGTTCCTCAGAAAATTGGACATAGTACTACCTAAGAACCCAGCAATACTCCTGGGCATATACCAGAAGATGCTCCAACATGGGATAAAGATACATGCTCCACTATGTTCATAGCAGCCTTATTTATAATAGCCAGAAGCTAGAAAGAACCCAGATGTCCTTCAACAGAGGAATGGATACAGAAAATATGGTCTATTTACACAATTGATTACTACTAGGCTTTTAAAAACAATGAATTCGTGACATTCTTAGGCAAATGGATGGAACTAGAATACATCATCCTGATTGAGGTAACCCAATAAATAACAAAAGAACACACATGGCATGTACTCACTGATAAGTGGATATTAGTCCCAATGTTCATAATACCTAAGATACAATTCACAGACCACATCAAACTCAAGAAGCAGGAAGACAAAAGTGTGAGTGCTTCGGTCCTTCTTAGGGGGAACAAAATACTCATAGGAGCAAATATGGAGAGAAATTGTGGCGCAGAGACTGAAAGAAAGACTGCCCCACCTGGGGATCCATCCCACATACAGTCACCAAGTGCAGACACTATTGTCTATGCCAAGAAGTGCATGCTAACAGGAGCCTGATATAGCTATCTCCTGAGAAGGTCTTCCAGAACCTGATAAATACAGAAGTGGATGCTCACAGTCATCCATTGGACTGAGCATGGGGTCCCCAATGGAGGAGTTAGAGAAAGGACTGAAGGAGCTGAAGGGTTTTGCAATCCCATAGGAAGAACAATAATATCAACCAACTAGACACCCCAGAGCTCCCAGGGACTAAACCACCAACCAAGAAGTACAGATGGAGTGACCCATGGCTTCAGTTATATGTGTAGCAGAGGATGGCCTTTTTATGCATCAGTGGGAAGAGAGGACCTTGGTCCTGTGAAGGCTTGATGCCCCAGTGTAGGGAAATGCCAAGGTGAGGAGGCAGAAGTAGGTGGGTGTGGGAACACCCTGATAGAAGCAGAGGGAAGGGGGATGGGATAGGGGGCTCCGGGCAGGGGAGGGCAGAAACCAGGAAAGGGGATAACATTTGAAATGTAAATAAAGAAAATATCCAGTAATAAAAACCAAAAAAGGAGAACCCCCCCAAAAAAGAGAGAGAAGTGAATATAGAGGAAACCCCCATTAAAATGGAAAGCAAATACGCTTTATAGTAAGGAAATTAATTTCCTAAATTAATAGTTCATACCATAACCAAAAGAAAAGTCATTACCAGTGAGATCATTGCAAGCTTTACATCTTCTTTGAACTATTGGGTTCTTACCTTGCTCACTTCACTTCTGGCTGTGGGCTGGGATCCTTCTTCTCCAATTCATTCTTGCCAATCTTTGAACCAACTTTCTATTACCACAGCTCATTGACCACATCACCAAAACTGAGATATACCAGCTTCATCTCCTCAATTACTGAAGAATGCCTCAGAACAATGCTCTGTGCATGAGTGTAGGTCATTTGATTTTTGCGTGGTTTATGGATGTGTACATTTGTGTGTGTGGGATCACTCATACTCACACATATAGATGTGAGAGGTTGGTATAAGTATGTTCTTCTCCATCACCTTTCAAACTTATTATTTTTAACACATTTTGATGTCACTGATAATTTATCTTTTCAGTTTATTCTTTGACAGTTTCATTCATGTATGCCATGCATGGCGATTATTATAACCTTTCTATTATTTCTCCTACCTATTTAACTACCATCCATCCACCTTATTTTCTGAATCAGAGTTTCTTATTGGAACTAATATCAATTTGGGGACTAGACTAGCTGGATATCAGATACCCAGGAATATCCTATCTCTGCTTTTCAAGGCTATGGTTACAAACCTTCTCTACAGTGTCTAGCTTTAAGGTATGTGACAAAGATCAAAATTCCCACCCTTATTCTTAGACTGTGAGCCCTTTAACCACCGAGCCATCTCCCTAGCCTAGAAGTGCCGGGGAAAATTTTAATCGGAGAAAATTTTTAATAGGAGAGCTTTTCATTTCTGAAATACTTTTTGAAGAAAACTTAAAAAAAATCTTTCCAAATTAATAGGAGTATATGTGTGCACAGGGGTGGAGGCGGGAGATGAGTTTATGTATGTGAGTACAGGTGCCTGGAGAAGCCAGAGTTCTATCAGTCAGTTGTGAACTCAGACGGTTGTGAATCAACCAATGTGAGTGTGAGTGTTGAAAACTGAACTCAGGTCCTCTGCTAAAGGCAGACCATGCCCTCTACTGCTGAAGCATCTTTCCAGCCTTTCCTATGAGGTCTTTCTTAGTCCAAAGAAAGCAACAAAGCAGCTCCAGAAAGGAAGGGATCATTTTGGCTCCCAGCAAATTCATCACGGTGGAGAAGGTGGAAGGTAGGAAGAGCTCATGACCATGTTGCAGAGTGGGGTTTCTTTTTCAGATCTTGACAGATCATAGGAGAAAGAGATGAATTCTGGCATATTTCTGATTTTCACACCTGGTTTTTCTTTTATTTGGCCTGGAACTTTCCTGCTGATAGGATGGCAAAACCTATATGCATGGCGTAGTTTCCTCCTTCCTTAATCTATGGAAAAGTCTTAATACATGTCTAGAGGTGTGTCTCTTAGGTATGCCTCTAACCAGTCAAATTGACAGTGAAGATTAACTACGGTATTTTCTCAATCTAGTTGCTATTTATCCAGAATGCAGCCCCCCAACACACAATGCTTTTTAATTTTTTTCTTTTTTAAAACAATGTTAAATTTGTATTAGATATTTTCTTCATTTACATTTCAGATTCTATCCCCTTTCCTAGTATCCTCTCTGAAAGTCCCCTATACCCTCCCTCCTCCCTGCTCCCCAACCCACCCACTCCCACTTCCTGGCCTTGGCATTCCCCTGTACTGGGGCATATACTCTTTGCAAGACCAAGGGCCACTCCTCCCATTGATGGCTGACGAGGCCATCCTCTGCTACATATGCAACTAGAGACACAAGCTCTGGGAGATGGGGGGACTGGTTAGTTCATATTGTTGTTCCTCCTACAGGGATACAGACCCCTTTAGCTCCTTGGGTACTTTCTCTAGCTCCTTCATTGGGGGCCCTGTGTTCCATCCAATAGCTGACTGTGAGCATCCACTTCTGTATTTGCCAGGCACTGGCATAGCCTCACAAGAGATAGCTATATCAGGGTCCTGTCAGCAAAATCTTGCTGGCATTTGCAATAGTGTCTGGGTTTGGTGGTTGTTTATGGGATGGATCCCAGGTGGGGCAGTCTCTTGATGGTCCTTTCTTCCATCTCAGCTCTGAACTTTGTCTCTGTAACTCCTTCCATGGGTATTTTGTTCCCCATTNTAAGAAGNAATGAAGTATTCACTCATTGGTCTTCCTTCTTGAGTTTCATGTGTTTTGCAAATTGTATCTTGGTTATTCTAAATTTTTGGGTTAATTTCCACTTATCAGTGAGTGCATACCATGTTCTTTTGTGATTGGGTTACCTCACTAAGCATGATATCCTCCAAATGCATCCATTTGCCTAAGAATTTCATAAATTCATTGTTTTTAATAGCTGAGTAGTACTCCATTGTGTAAAGGTACCATATTGTCTGTATCCTTTCCTCTGTTGTGGGACATCTGGATTCTTTTCAGCTTCTGGCTATTATAAATAAAGCTGCTATGAACATAGAGAAGCATGTGTCCTTATTCCATGTTGGAAGACCTTCTGGGTGTATGCCCAGGAGAGGAATTGCTTGATCTTCAGGTAGTACTATGTCCAATTTTCTGAGGAACCACCAAACTGATTTTCAGAGTGGTTGTATCAGCTTGCAATGCCACCAGCAATGGAGGAGTGTTCCTCTTTCTCCACATCCTTGACAGCATCTGCTGTCACCTGAATTTTTGATTTGCCATTGTGACTGGTGTCAGGTGGCATCTCAGAGTTGTTTTGATTTGCATTTCCCTGATGATTAAGGATGTTGAACATTTTTTTTTTCAGGTGCTTCTCATCCATTTGGTATTCCTCAGTTGAGAATTCTTTGTTTAGCTCTGTACCCTATTTTTTAATAGGCTTATTTGATTTTCTGGAGCTTCTATACTACTCATTTTTAAAACTCAAGTTGAATTAAGTTCAATACAAATCTCTTTGTTTTTAAAAATGACTTCGCCTTTCTCATCTGCTACAGTGTAATCATGTCTTTTCCTTGCGCATGCTCATGTAGACTAGCTTCCATTCATGTCAGTCACTTTTCTAAGCCTTCAAATACATGAAATCATTTAATGCTTAAACAATCCTAGGAGGCTGGGATTATAATTAATCCCACTTTCTAGATAATGAAATTAAGTCTCAGCACAGTGAAATGATTTGTTAAAGCACTAGGCTCTCATGTGTTACCAAGGTTTGAACACTGAGTGCTTAGCTCTGGAGTTTGTGTTCTGTGTCACTCTCCAGCAATGAGGCTAAACCCAGTATAGCCAAGTCTCCTTTTCATTTCACGGATGAATGAAATGTCTTGTCCTCAGGGTTACTGCCATCTCTGAGAGCTGCAGAGATGCTCTTGTGGGTCTTGCCATGTCATCCACCATATGCAGTGTATCTAACACATTCATGACTCCCATAAATATAAAAAGCAATCCATTGAGTATGTCATCTACCTACCTATCTATTGAACTATCCTCATCAATCTATTTATAAATGAAGTACTATCCATCATTTATGCATAGAGTCTGAGTCAAAAAGCTGAGGAGAATTTGACCATAGCTCAAGTTACACGCAAAGGTACCTGCCTGCCTGTTTCTTTCATTTCATTTGACCCTTTTTGTAATTCTTATTTTTTAATGAATTTTTTTTTTACTGAATAATGACTGACAGAAGATTCTATGGATGTCTTATACCTATATGTCTAAATGTGTATGTGTTTGCCATTGTTTAGTTTGTGGAAACAGGCTCTTATCAAGCCTGGCCTTGAACTTCATTGTTCCTTCCTACCCTTCCTAAATGCTATGGTGCCACCATGCATGGCAGCAATTATTTTATATTTTTAATTTTAATTAAGACATAATTATATTGTTTCCCCATTTCTTTTCGTTTCTACAGTTCTTTACACACATTCTAGCCTGCTCTCTTTCCAATTCATGATCTCCTTTTCTTTCATTATCATTTATATATACATCTATATTATACATTTACATAAATATTTAAATACAACCTGCTGAGTCCATTTGGTTTGGTATGTTTTCAGGGCTGAACACATGGTATTGGTAATTAAGTTAAGGGCCTCATACCTGAGGAAGAATAATTTCCATCTCCCAGAAGTTGTTAATTGCCTGTAGTTCTTTTTCTAGGGGTGGGGTCTTATGAGATTTCCAACTTCCATGCTAGTGTGTCTATTGATATTGTTATTGTTATTAATTAGGTAGCCATATCATAGCTCTCCTGCCATTTCTAGGAGGCATTATCTTGCAGCAGATATCCTTGGCCTATGGCTCTCACAATTCTCTTGCCCCTTCTGTAATGTTCCCTGAGCCTTAGGTGTTAGAGTTATTCTGTAATATATCTACTGGAGCTAGGCAGATCTTAGTAAGAAATATTAAGATGTGTGGTAAAGGCAGGTTAATTGAAGTCAGATTTCTTTCTAAGCAATGCTGATAGAAGCAGAGTAAGGGTTGACCGTTAGTGGAAGGAGTCATTTGATAGCTAGAATAATACCATAAATATTTGTAGTTAATATGTTCTTAACTAACAATCATGAGACACATACAAAGACACATCAGAGAAAGTCAGGGTGGTAGGGTTGATCCTATCAACCCAAGGGATTAGAAGAACATTTAAAAACATTTTCTGTTTTGGAGTATTAGGATCACATTTCTAAAGAATGTTACTTTATTGTCCTGGAAAGTTACTTGCCCACTTAGAGAGAAATGGATGCTATACAGTGAAAGTGTCTGAGTTGGCATCATAATGCCTAGTGTAGAGTAAAGAACATTTTGTCAAAACGAGTGGTCAATTCTTTTTAATTTCTTGAGCCAAATATTAATATTTTTTCATAAATATGCATTTAAGTGTAAAAATACATGAACATATATGTATTAATGAACAGTTATATATCTTACTCACTTCTACAGCTTGAAAAGTACTCCTAAAGGCTCGTTTGTTAAAAAGTTTGGTGCCCTGCATTGAGGGCTACTGTAAGATGTTGAAATTTTTAGAAGGTGGGGTCTATAGGGAGGGAATTGTGTTATTGAGGACACGCCATTGAAGTCCAGGATCTAAGCCTATCTTCTTCATCCCTTTTTACTTTTTCCATCCATTAACTTCCTACATGGATGCGTTTTCTTGTAGTCTGTAAAATAATAGGCCAACTGATCGGAGACTGAAACTTCCAAACCCTGAGCTGAGATAAGCCTTTCGTTCCTACGACTTGATTATTTTGGCTATCTTGCTACAGTACACAGAGATTTTGACTGGACTTACTATTCCATTATGGTAACATTCCTAGAGCAGATCTTCCAACAGTGGCACTAATTATACTTTGGTACAGATAGTGGTTTGCTGAGGGAGACTGTCCTGTGTATTGAAGGATGCTCAGCACAATGATAGTATGATTTATCCTCATTAGGTATCAGTGGGATAATTTCAGATGTGATGATAAAAAGTTGTTTCCAGGTAACATCATCTCATGTACTCCAGAGATTTCTTTTGAAAGCCATTGAGGTATAACAGTGACTACACCAAGAAGTTTTTTTTAATTGTTATTATCGTTGTTTAGTTTTTGTCTGCTCTACATGATAATTCAGTAGTTTTTACTTAATAGCTTTTTTCTTAAAATAGTTATTCTGAAGATACCATTTTTTTCTACTTTATACTACTGTATTATTTACTTTTTTGTTACTGTGATAAAATGCAATACCATGACAACTTATATAAGAAAGAATTTACATGGGCTATTGTTCCAAAAAGTTAGAGTCAATAAGGTCAAGGATAAGAGAGTGACAAACATCAAGCATACCAGCTGGAGCCAGAAGCTAAATGTTCACATCTTAAACCACAACCACAAATAAATAGAGCACAAAGTTTAAGCTCTCAATTCCTACCCCAGTGACATACTGTCTCTAGCAAGACCGTACCCCCTAAACATCCCCAAACAGCATCACTAATCATTCAAATATCAGAGTCTTTGAGGGAGAGGACTCATCCAAAACACAACTCCCAAACTTGGGTGATATATTTGAAGTCGTGCCAATGCTTCTTGATTGATGGTGAGGATTTGGGATCAAGCATAAGACTCTAAGATATTTTTTCAGAACAAGGACTGTATTCTGCTATTCAGCTCCTTTCTTGAGTTGATTTCTGTCTATCATCAATTACAGTGCACTGGTAATTGTTTATATAGACGCTCATTATAGTTTCCTATTCAGAAGTCATTATCCTCATCTTTTAAGCAGAGTTGCAGTAATCACATCCATATGACACTGGGGACACTTCTTTTGGCCACTCTATAGTGATCAGCATGGTTGTTACAATAATCTTAAAAGCAACAGAGAGATTCCTCACAAGGGAATAACTCACATGAATCAAATTGAATTATTACAGTAAACAGCATCCTTAAAACTCTCCCTGGAATGTAGTATTCAGCAAAAGTCATTACACTTGTATAGGCATTTCTTATATGCCTGTGGATATTGAAGAAAGAGCTCATTAAATAATACTATTTTTAATAGACACTGGAGATTTCTTTTTTTGGATATTTAAATATTTTGTACCATTTTAAAAATGTCTTTGCTTATCTAGATTTCGACAAAAGAAAGATAAGTCATGGCGGCATTAGGGGGATATTTCAAAATTGAAGTGTGTTTGTTTGTGACTCCTGTGGTATATGGATCACATTTGTACTCATTGCTTACGGAAGTCTCTGTAAATTTCTTTATTTACTCATGAGAGAGAATATTCTCAAAGATGATCTAGTTATTCAAGATTCTCCTGATGCTGGTACATAGCCTTGCTTATCACAGCTGGCTCATTTCACAAGCTGGGCTTGTCTGGGGAGGAAGGTGGGTGATTTATAACTTTCTTATTAGGTTCTGGACTTGAATGAATGTCCTGAGGCTTCGGCTCATGATTTATATTGGAAACCTGAGCTATGAATTCTGCTTTCTGGATCACACTCCTTCTTGTTGCTAGGTTCAGTCTTTGCTTCAGCGAGAAGGACATATCCAACAGCTTCCTCAGAGTACATGATACATGGCAGTGACCAACCTTCTGTCTGTTCTCTTTCTCAAATGCATTTTTTTTACACTCATCTTTACACTTGTATTTTAGTTCAGTTTGGATGAAGCAAAAAGGTCAATTCCATTATAATTTTTTGCTCATTTGGAAGAAAACAAACAAATGTAAAAACTAGTTGAATGTACTTTATGAAAAAACAGGGAGATTGATGTTAATGACTCAAGGAAGACCCAATCTAAATTTCTTTTTAAATTAATGGCTTTTGTCTATTAAATACTTTTATCTAAGAAGTCTAGATATTTATCAACTTGTGCCTAGATAGTCAGGGGAACAAAAGTTCTACCACGATTTATTTGGCAGTACAATAGTACATGTGTAGCCGCTAGGATCATGGTTCTCATCAGGCAACCTATCAGCTGTGAGACTTACAGTTCTTGTAGATTTTTTTTTTCATCTCCAATGAGATAAGCAGATTCTCTGTCAGAGTCAAAAATGGCTTTGCATTTTGCACTGATATTGTCTTTTGATACCCCCAAAATGCATAAGTATCTTTTATTAACTGCTTTTTAAACTTAAGAAATTAGTAGAGGGCATTTGGTTTCATCAAATTGTGACTGAAGCACAAGTCATTTATTGGCTCTTGTAAATATAAAAGGGAAATCACACCAATATTATTCCTACTCACAATAGCTATACTCTTGACTTTTTTGGGAATCACTCTGGGAATACCCATATAAGTTTAGTAACAAAAAAGGGAAAATATGCACTTAACTTCTCTTAGCTTTAGAAACTATTACATTAGTGCCATCTTAAAAACAGTCCAAATTTTCTCTATTGGAAAAATAGAAGGAAAGTTGAAGTTGTTTTCAGTTTGGCCAAAATTGTCAGTGGAAATAGTTTTTTTTTTTTTTTTTTTGAAGATAGTACATATGAACAGCTTGGAATGTATGGTTAGTGTAGGAAAGAAAACCACCTACAATGCAGTCAGAATGAACTTTCCTGTGAATACATTAAATGCAACCTGAGAGGAAACATTGACTCTTTCATGAGTTTTGTGACACATGTCAATGTGTAGCCTGCATAGTGGGTGAGATTGCTTTCTGCCTTTGCAGCATATGAATGTCAAACCTGAAACCTTTAATATTACAAAAGTTGACTCCACAGTATTAAATAAATCTTGCATAGATTATGACATTCATGCATTGCCTAAGAGTTCATCTTGAAGTTGGTGAGGTTCTGTAGTGTGCCTGCACCTTAGCTTTGTGTCATCACACACACACACACACACACACACACACACACACACACACACATTCATATATGCTAGCCCAGTTAAACAACATTTCATTGTAACCTTTTGAAACTCTTCAGTGTAATGACTAGCTGTGATATGAAGAAGTATACAAAAAAAAAAAAAAAAAACCAAAAACATTGGCAGACTTGTTCTCATGCTTCATTTACATGAGTCCCAGGACACAAATAGTAAGATATTAAAACTGGGTAAGACTGTCAAATGAGATTCACTCACCTGACACTTCTGTCACTTTAAATTGCTTTGTTGTTTATGCCATGGCTGCAATCTCATCCCTGTTACTCATTAATTGCTTAGTCAATGCAATTGTATCACAACAAGTTTATCAGAATTTTAAGAGAAAAACCCGTCTCTCACTGAGATATGAAATTACTTTGATGGATGGAAGGTGATTATTATCATTACATGTGACAAGCACACACACACACACAAATAATCTAGTTTTGAATTCCTTGGCAGAAGAGGCATAAAACAATTCTATTTGAAGTTTTCTGATAAACCCTTTTGGTCATGCAAGCAAGCCATCGAATTGCACCAAATAAAACAATTTTTGAGTGGCTATTAAAACACACACACACACACACACACACACACACACACACACACACACACACACTATGGTTATTTGCATATAACTTTGGAATATCTTTGTATTTGTGTGTGCAGTAACATTTGATGATGTGGAGTAATTCACTGTGGCATGGGAATCCTAAAGAAAAGTGACCATCTTTCTTACCAGTGTCCTCCAACTGCCAACTACTCCTTTCTAGGGGAAGGGGTAGACCCTTGCAAGCCCCTTCTTGCTCCCTACTGGAGTTCTGAATTAACTCCATTTTGTGTATAGCTTATGCAGGTAACCACAACTACTGTTGGTTCATGTGTGCAAATCTATGTTATTCCCAGAGGACAGCATTTCAGGCCTTCTTTCTGTGCCTCTGTTTTTGTTTTCTTTTATATTCTTTTCATACCATACTATATTATGTCTTCTGAGCTTTGCTGGTATGTGTGTGTGTGTGTGTGTGTGTGTGTGTGTGTGTATAGTATTGATATGCATGTCCCATTTACTATTGAACACCCACTATCATTTATTCTCAGTGTTTTGAACATAGCATGTCTCTGCTTCAACCATCACCCAATGCAATAAGAAGCTTCTCTTAGTAGGACCAGTAACAGCACAAATCTGTGGATATAAATATAAAATATTTAGAAGCTACTTTGACCACATTGCCATTAAAAAAAAACAACAAGAAACAAAAAACAAAAAACATTTCAATAGGTTTTTTCTGAGGTCCCACGATTTGCCTTAACTCCAATCACAGTAACCCCCATAAATGGTCTTGCATGTCGTCATCCAAGTATTGTAGCATGTAGTTTCCAGGCCTGAAAAGAACCATTGATATCTTTTCCCCCACATCATCCTGTTGATGGGGTCTGCCTGGCCTTAGAGGAATGACCTGAGATGGATCACAGAGTTGTACGAAGGCCAAAAGACTGATGATCACTGGTGTTTAATTCTAACTGTACAGGGTCTCAAGGCCAATGGCTTCTGAAAACTTAACACTCTCTTGCTAATTCTGTGGCTGAAAACCACTAGTTTTTGGCAATTAATGTGGCACTTAGCCTTGGGGAATTAGGTAAAGGATATACTGCTAGATCTAGGAGAGAGGCTCAGAGCTTATTCATTTGTGAACCAGGGAGAAAAGAAGTCACTCACATGGACAACACACACACTGGATAAAATGGAAAATGGCTATTACCTTTCTTTATTGCTGCCATTCTCTTTATAGCTGTTAGACAAAAAGAACTCTATGAAAGATAGAATTGCCTTATAGGTAAAATGTTACATAAAAGAGGAGTTACAGAAAGGTATCAATAATAAGTTTAAAGCAGTGTTTCATACTGTAAGCTCATTACAAGTTCAAAGCAACAGTTTTTACATGGCCTTGCCTTATAGTGCACACCCATGGCTTCATTCTTGGACCTGAATGTTTTTCCTTGAACATAAATTTGTTTCAAGCCTATGTTTTGCTGTAGTGTAATTTTGAAAGCTCATTGTATTCCTTATTATGCAGTCTTTACTTACTATTTTATGAGGCACATCCTATTCTTGATATTCACTTTATCTTTCTGGCAAATAACAAAACCATCTCTTAAAACTTTCTTCCTAAAATTATTTGAATCAAATCAAGGTTTCTATAAAATCATTAATTAATCTACATTGTATTAATTGATGAAAGTTCAGCTTTATGTTGATCTATAGGAACTCTGTTCAATAGGGTAGACTACTGCCCAGGTATCTTTAAGGTATGTAATAGTGACAGGAAGGGAATGAATTATCAGCTCCAAGAAGAAATCCTGAAATGGAGTCTCTTGAAACATTGCCTCTGAGAGCTCACCCATTATAAGCCATGCAAGGATGATGGGCCACCTCCAGGAAGGACACCTGCTAGCCATAGCCTTTCTTAGATGGCTCCTGACCGTCTGTGTAGCACCTTCTAGCCCCATGGTTACTAGCTACCAGTCAAAGATTTTCCTGGTTAGTTCAAGATTGATTTCTCAATGTCCTGCAACCAAAATATGCTATCTTCAACACTAGGTACTTACCAGATAGATACTGTAGGAAACCAAAATCAGTAGAAATAGTCTATTTGTTTGAAGTACCTCTATAGCAATCCCTGACCAACAACTCATAAGGAGGTCTTCTGTGCCTAGCAATAAGATTTTTAGTTAATAATGAATATTTTACAAAGGGGTGCAGCATTGTTCATTAATGTGCTACATTTCTGATCAAACTCCCTTTAAAATATGCATATATTATTTAATTTTATATTTTATTAATACATATTAATTTATTATATTTTATTATTATATTATTATCATTATTATATTACTATATTATTATTATATTATTTCTTTAACTCACCCATATCTATCCTTTTTCCTCATCTCTGCTTAAACTTTTAGCTCCCAGTATTTCCCCACACTTTCATATCATATTCATTACATAACCTTTACACCCAGCATGTACCATGTCATCAGAAGGCTTTTGTGCTTTTGTTTCCTGAGTTTAAAATGAAACTGGTTGTGTAATGGATATTTGGTACATCTGTGGTTGGTAAATTACTATGGATTAATCATGAATTCGCTTTCTACGTTCAGTGGCACAGTAAAACCCATTCATTCATATTAAAAATGATCTTCTTTCTCAGTTGAAAATTAAAATTATAATACCCTAACCTATTTCAGAGTGGTGAGGTGGGAAATAGATAACAAATTGAAAAGTGTTTGAAAACATTTAGCCATACAAACAAATAAGAAACACATTTTTAATTACAAAAACAAGATAAATATAAGAAGGTCTACTTTGTATAAGACACTGACAATTGTGTTTGAAGATACAAAATGAATGCATAGCTTGTAGCTATCACATTCTTAGATCAGAAATTACCCTGAGAATAATGATAAATGTGGTTTTTAATTAATTGGTTTTAACTAAGGTTATGTGTTCCTTTATCTAATACATGTTACAATCTAAATTTGATTCATGCAACAACTCATCTTTTCATTTATCCTGCAAATATCAATTTATCATAATGTTTTATATATATATATATATATATATATATATATATATATATATATATATTCTTGAACCATGGAGGTAGAGTGATTTAGAAGTTATTCAGACTCGGCCATGTGAAGTAAGAGTGTGACAGTTATATATACTCATGTTATAGGATAAAAAAAACCACAAAGACATAGTGTGGGAGGAGAAGTGGGATTGTTTTACTTTTCTCTTTCAGGGGACAGTTGGTATTATAGTCTTTGGTAAACATTATCATGTTCTATAATATAGCTTTTCTTCTGTAGGACCAGTGATCTCACAGAGCATGGTGAATGTTTTCAGTATTCTACCAATTCCCATTTCAACCACTTTACCATAACATAAACTTGATGTGATATACTCAAGCATATTTGGCCTCTTGGAAAACACTTCCCATGCTCCTACTCACTTTTTTAAGTAGATATTTACTTTATTTACATTTCAAATGCTATCCTGAAAGTTCGCTATACCCTCCCAGCATCCTGTTCCCCTACCCACCAACTCCCACTACTTGGCCCTGGCATTTCCCTGTACTGGGGCATATAAAGTTTGCAAGATCAAGGGGCCTCTCTTCCCAATGAAAACATATGCAGCTAGAGACCTGAGCTCTGGGGATACTGGTTAGTTCATATTGTTGTTCCTCCTATAGGGCTGCAGACCCCTTCAGCTCCTTGGGTACTTTCTCTAGCACCTTCATTGGGGGCTCTGTGTTCCATCCAATAGATGACTGTAAGCATTCACTTCTGTGTTTGCCAGGGACTGGCATAGCCTCACAAGAGTCCGCTATATCAGGGTTCCTTCAGCAAAATCTTGCTGGCATGTGCAATAGCATCTGGGTTTGGTGGCTGATTATGGGATGGATCCCCGGGTGGGGTAGTCTCTGGATAGTCCATCCTTTCATCTTAGCTCCTAACTTTGTCTCTGTAACTCCTTTCATGGGTATTTTGTTCCCTATTCTAAGGAGGAATGAAGTATCCACACCTTGGTCTTCCTTCTTTTGGGTTTTCTTGTGTTTGCAAATTGTATCTTGGGTATAAGTTTTTGGACTAATATCCACTTATCAGTAAGTGCATATCTAGTGACTTCTTTTGTGATTGGGTTACCTCACTAAGGGATGATATACTCCAGATACATCCATTTGCCCAAGAATTTCATAAATTCATTGTTTTTAATAGCTGAGTAGTACTCCATTGTGTAAATGTACCACATTTTCTGTAT
>NC_034602.1:68234120-68251582 GCF_900095145.1 Mus pahari
TTTGATGCTCGCTACTGGTTTGCTGTAGATTGCTTTTATTGTGTTTAGGTATGGACCTTGAATTCCTGATGTTTCCATGACTTTTATCATGAAGGGGTGTTGGATTTTGTCAAATGCTTTTTCAGCATCTAACGAGATGATCATGTGGTTTTTGTCCTTGAGTTTGTTTATATGGTGGATTACACTGATGGATTTCCTTATATTAAACCATCCCTGAATCCCTGGGATGAAGCCTACTTGGTCATGATGGATGATCGTTTTGATGTGTTCTTGGATTTGTTTTGCGAGAATTTTATTGAGTATTTTTTGCATTGATATTCATAAGGGAAATTGGTCTGAAGTTCTCTTTCTTTGTTGGATCTTTGTGTGGTTTAGGTATCAGAGTAATCATGGCTTCATAAACTAAATTGGCTAGAGTACCTTCTGTTTCTATTTTGTGGAATAGTTTGAGGAGCTCCTACTCACTCTTTAAGTATCTTGCCATCAATACCTTCCTCCAAGGAGACTTTACTGAACACAGTGAAAGCCACAAAGATCCTGTCTCCTGTGGCCAAGCGTATTCTATTATACTTATAATTTTATAATATTTGAGGATATGGAGCTTTGGTCATATGCTTTGCCAGCTGCCTTTGTAATGTGTTCTTGATTTGTATCAAGCAATCAGACATACTCTAAGTCTCACTTTGATGGAAGATAGTAAATGGGTTAAATGAAGAATATCGAGCAGTTAGTATCTCTTTAAGGAAGAAAAGTATTGTGTGTAGGTGTCAGTGTAGACATGGTATAGGCACTGATAGGATTATATGTGAGGAGCTGAATTTGTACTCTCTAGTCAATAATATTCACAGATCTTTTTTGACAGTGGTGTATTTTGTCAACGACTACATTATATAGATGATTTGGGCAGGAGAAGGCTCTTCTATACACATATTGTCATCTAATCCAACTTTAAGCAAATGACTTAATGTTCCCCAAGGAGTCCCATTATTCAAATCTGTGTAGTTCTGAAAGGAACGTTACTCATTGCATTTTGTTAGCTTCTTTTCATCATCTATATATGGTAGGAACAATAATAATAAAAACCCAAGCAGTGCACATTTCCAGTTAGCTGAACACATGTAGGTACTAGATGTCACCCTGTAAATTCCCATGTCAACCTGTGATGCATGTTCCTTCTCCTTTTTATTTTAGAAAACTAGAGCATAGAAAGGTTATGCACCTGAAGTCAAGTCAAATATGCAGTAACTAGGGAAGACTAAATCTGTGAAGCACTGTGGCACCTTTGATCACAAACACTAGTTTTATTTCACTAGATTCTTTCAAAATTGTGCCAAACTTACACTTTCAAATTCAAAACGAAATTGATAGCTCTAGAAAGTCTGTTTCTAAGGCACATGTAAAGGCGGGGTAAATTTACAAGTTATGTGTAAATAACAAAACAAAACAAAACAAAACAAAAAACAAAAAACAAGAACAGCAAAACAGTTTAACTTGATATGTTAAGGCCTGCATAAATTTTTACTTATATTGTTTTTCTTTTCCATATTATTATTAATTTCATGCTTAAAGGGATATTATATTCCCATATACATTTGTGTTCAAAGTAATTCATTATAAAATGGTAAGTAAAAATACATTATTAAAAATGGTTAATATTGTTTTGGTCACTCTGATTGTGGTTGTTAATATAAGTGGTTAGTCTAGGTAAGGCATGGATAAGAAGAGGAATACAAGCTACAGTTATTAGAGAACAGTAATATATACAGATAATGTTGGTAACAGAGGAAAGGACTAGCTAGACAGAATTCCAAAACCCGATTATCTCTGTAACATTCTTCTTGAGAAGGTAGCATGGATTGTAGTTGAGTCTCATGGATCCAATATGCAAGATTTAGACCTGAATGTTAGTTTAACCAATTTTCTTTGCTACACTTTACCACCTGTGATCTATAGGTGCCTATTCCCCAATAAGTAACACATTAACAGACTTGGACCCATTGAACTAACAGTTTTAGTTACCGTTAATTCATCATAAAAATAGGCCTAGTTGTAGAGAAACATATGGACTAAATACAAATCTTGATAAAGAAAATCTCTGGTAGAGATATAATTAGAAAAGACCTTGAAATTCAGACTTCTTCCTACTAACAATAATGTCCAGAGATACATTAGTTAATAGGCATAAGCATACAATAAACAACCAGTTTGACATTCCTTTTTGGGTTCAATAACTGGTATGGATTGCTGCCTATGTGCAAAACCTTCCCATTGATTTTTTTTTTTTTTGTAAGTTAAGAGCAGTTTAAAACTTACTAGTTCTAATTATCAAACAATAGGGATAAAAACATTTTATGGTTAGATGTAAATAATTGAAAATATGAGCAAGGAACCTGAGTATTTTAAAGCAAGACTTATATCAGGACTGACCTCAGTACTGGCCTAATGGTGTCAACATTCACTGAGTTCAAGATGCCACAGATTGCACATTGCCGATATCTTGATTTTATTGCAGCTGTTAATGTTGTCAACGAAAGAGACCATTCTGTTGCACTATTAGCTTTTGGATTAAAAGTCTGACATGGAGGCATACTATAGGCAGAGTTTAGGTCCATTATTTCTACCTACTTTCAAGGGAGCCATGTAAGCGAATATCATATTTTCAGACTTCTGGGGTAGGAATATATTTCTCCTGCAATGAAGTCTCACAGAGTATAAATGTGTCCTAGATAAGAAGGATGGTGAGATTCTAAGTGAACAAAAGAGTAATGATTGTCTAGTTTATGACATTTTCCCGTGATGATGTTTTGAATTGCTCTGGACTCTGGACTCATCAGAATATCCAGTTAAGTCATCTCTAAATTTGTTCCAAGGATTCTGACTTATGGTTTCTCTCTGTTGTTCATGTAATGGACTTTTCAGCGATATTGGCAGAATCTTGAATTATAGTTTCCTACAATTATTTATAGAGAGGTGGACATCAGTAACTTTATCTGTAGAGATTAAAATGCCTGGAGTTAATAAAAATATGTTTGTTATATCACCACTTGTGTACTTCTTGACTTAATGCCAGTATGAACATGGAGAGTTATCAATACTAAAACATCTGTTTATGAAGAAAATCAGGGATAGATTTTTCGAGTGTATTTTATTTAAACCATCTCTGCTCCTATTAAACTTTTATCTTTTAATTGTTCTCAAAGCCACTCCCTTCAATATGTTGACAGGTAACTTCACATTTCAGTATATATAGGACATTCTTGATTTAGAAGAAATTTTCTTTGATTAAATGTAACACAATAAATAAAACAAACACAAAACGTAAAACTAGAAGCTTTAGAACAAGTAGAGGATAATGTAGTGCGGTAAAGAACCAAGAGGTAAGTGTGAAAGGATACATTTAAATTACTTATGACATAGGAATTTTGATCATTAAAATAAATGAAAGTATGAAGTGTCAATACTATATATTCTCCAAAGACCAATTAAGCATTTTATTTAAAATGCTACGATGCTTTTCTCAAGGTACAGGTAGGTAGGTAGGTTGGTAGAAAAAAATTATGGATAGAGGAGATATAGATAGAGATAGAAATAGAGATAGAGATAGAAATAGAGATAGAGATAGAGATAGAGATAGAGATAGAGATAGAGATAGAGATAGAGATAGAGATAGAGATAGAGATAGAGATAGACACAGATACAGATATAGGTAGCCAGCCAATAGATGAATGAATAGATACATGAAGCTAACAATGAAGATGAAAGGTCAAGGAAGATAATTCTTGGGCAAACACAACCATAACAAATAGTATAATGATAGATACTCTTAAATATGTATCTGAAATCAAATAGTCAGGCAAATGGAGTTTCTTTTTGTTTTTACGTGGTACCTGTTCTGCAACATGGGTTCTTATATCAAGTTTCAAATAAGAGATCTGATAAATAAGACAATGAAACAGGCACTTCAGAAAAGGACACTATTAGTGACTTCAGCATGAAGAGAAACAAGGGCTAAGATGAAATGAATTGGAAAACCTCTCTCTCTCTCTCTCTCTCTCTCTCTCCTCTGTGTGTATGTATACACCTTTGTAAGTGTGAGAATGTGACACATATGGGAGAGGTAACAATAACAACCAAAGACAGTAAATATCATATTGAGATTTTGTCATGAAAATCCTCCTTTCCCTGAAGTCTATAATTCTGGACATTGTATTTTTAGCTTTTCTTTGTTATTATTACTTTAAAAAATAAACAATAATTAAAACATATCAAAGGTTAATTGTTCTTAGGTCTGTAAAAGGACATAGAATATTTTATTAAATACTATAGTGTAATAATTATTTAGTATATGCTAATAGGTTATTTTGGCTCCTTCGTACTTTTGTTCCTAAATTCTGTCTCCCTTTGCAAAATTTCTTTTTTTTAATTGGATATTTTCTCACAGTCAGCTATTGGATGGAACACAGGGCCCCCAATGGAGGAGCTAGAGAAAGTACCCAAGGAGCTGAAGGGGGCTGCATCCCTGTAGGTGGAACAACAATATGAACTAACCAGTAACCCCTGAGTTCGTGTCTCTAGCTGGATATGTAGCAGAAGATGACCTAATTGGCCATCATTGGGAGGAGAGGCCCCTTGGTCTTGCAAACTTTAGCACAGGGGAATGCCAGGGCCAAGAAGTGGGAGTGGGTGGGTAGGGAAGCAGGGGCGGGGGGTAGGGTATAGGGAACTTTAGGGATAGCATTTGAAATGTAAATAAAGAAAATATCTAAAAAAAATAAATTGGATATTTTCTTTATTTACATTTCAAATGTTATCTCCTTTCCTGGTTCCTCCCCTCCTGGAACCCCCCTATCCCATCTGCCCTCCACCTATTTCTATGAGAATGTTCCTCCACCCCCCCAACCCCCACCTACTTTCACCTCCTGCCTTCAATTCCCCTACACTGGGGCGTCTAGCCTTCACAGGACCAATGGCCTCTTCTCCCATTGATGCCTGACAAGACCATCCTCTGCTACATATGTAGCTGGAGTCATGTGTAGACCTTGGTTGGTGGCTTAGTCCCTGGGAGCTCTGGGGTGGCGGGGGGCACATCTGGTTGTTTGATACTGTTGTTGCCCTATGGGGTTGCAAACCCATTCAACTCACATGGATGTCCTCATCTCTCACACCATCTAACCTCTAAATACCCTGGGTGTCTTGAGGGTTAGATGCATCATTTCTGAATGAACACAGACCAGGAAGTTCTCTACTATATGTGTGTTGGGGGCCTCATATTAGCCAGTGTATGCTGTTTGTTTGGAGGTCCAGATTAATTGAGACTGCTGGTTCTCCTACAGGATTCTCTCATCTACAATATATCACCTATCTATATTTTATCCCTTTTATTATATGCATTGGTTAGTCAACGTCTCTAATGAGCTAACAAGTGCCTAGTATGAATATGTTTTAGGAACACTACACTTTGGTGTTTTTAAAAATAATTTAAATTCTAGAATATTATAATATACCAATGAATATTTTGTAGAAACAAGCCAAATGCTTTTCTACATATTGGCTGAATTCTCTTTTCTCCCTCAGCTTCACATATTTGCTTAATTTAAGCTCTAACTGCAAGACTAAGTTTCCATGATATTTCTTATCTCATGCAGTTTCTCTACCAAATTGCTTACAAAATTTGATTTAAATATATGAATTATGTATCTCAAAGAGTACCAGAGGGGTCCTGCTATCATCCTCTAGTTGGTACAAGGTAGTATCAAAAGACAACTAGCAGCATAAAGATACTGTTTAATAGAATGGAAACTAATTACATCATTTATCAAATTTCACCTAGCCCAAGAATCAAAATGGTAGAGGAAAACAATAAAACATTTAGTCCTCTCAAAAATATGGACTTTCTGGGATCAGAAAGGCCAAAGAATCTCCACTGAGACAGCATAATATCAGACATGAGATGCTCATTAAACTTGAAGCCCTTTAATTCCATTGACACTCTATATGGCTTCATGAGAACTGGCTTGATAACAATTCATCTCGTAATGGCGTAGCTTCTTAGTCAGGCTGTTGGATTTTGGAAGTGTTGAATGGTAAGCTAGTAAAACCCAGTGAATTAAGACCACAGCTAAACTAATCTTGTCTATCCACTGTGGAGTTTAGAGAAAAAGAGAATAAAAGTAATTTTCTGTTGAGAAAGATAGGAATTTCTTCCTTATCTTCTCCCCGTAGATATTTCCTTATTATTGAATACAAACATACGTAGCTATCTTCCAAAGGCCCAATGACTCTCCAGGTGCAGAATTTTACAGTTACAGGCAATGCTGCCAGTTGGTGGAAAGGGAAAAGTTCTAGTTTCTACTTGTTTCCTGTGAGATTTTGAAATACAACATCAAAGTATTAATTACAGTCAGGTTTGATGGAACCAAAGGGCAAAGCGTTGTGTTGATTCAGTCTCACAAGGGACTTGAGGTTTCTGTAAAATTTAATTAATTTTCTTTCTTCTGTAGGTTAAGTTACTGTACGTGGGGACTGGATTCCATCAACAAGAGTCTTTTCCCCCGACATTGAATGAGTTTTGTGAAATTGCCTTAGAGAATTTCTCAGCTGAAAAGGAGAAATGTGGGTTGGTAGGTTTTACAGTGTTCTTAAATACAGAAATTGTGAGTGTGTGAACACTAATCTCTTAAAACCCCGGGGAAATCATTTATAATTACTGGCTCCATTAATAGTGAATATAAATATTTTTGTCAGTAAGGACAGATTGTGCATATTTGCCGTTTTCACTATTAGTTTTTTTTGTGACTTTAGGCAAATCATCCAGGAGAAGGGATTTAATTATAGAAGGGTCTGTGCGCTTCCTCTCCTTCGCTGGCCAAGTGTGCATTGACTGTTCATGCTACTCTACTCATGAAGAAACACTGCTGCACCCAACATGAGCTCTGTTAAGACCTTGGATTTGAAAGAGCCTGCGTGTTAAAGTTGTAAATGCCTGTTTTAAATTTTGCTTGCTCTTTGAAAAGCACTAGTTTCTGTAGTTGTAATGTTAAGCTCATCAGCATAAATAAATTGATTCAACAACATGACACAAGCTTTATAATGTATTCTGTTAGATTCCATTATGTTTTGTCAGAAATTTATTTCTTGTTCTCTTTTCATGCTTTGGAATATCCTAAACATTATTTCTAAAAATATGCTGTGATACTTTAATTTCTTCTATTTAAAAAAATATTTGACCAGTTTATACATGTATATAATGTATTTTGGTCATTTTCTGTTTTTTTTCTTTATTTTTGAGATTATAGTATAATTACAATAATTTTATCTTGACTTTCCCCTCTCAAGCCCTCCTAAGTATTTCTCTTCTTCTAATTCATGGTCTCATCTTACATTTGTTGGTATTGCATACATTCATAAATACAGCCTCCTGCTCAGTTTGTTTTCATTGTTGACCACATATTAATCCCCATCAATCTCTCTCACCCCTCGATCTCTCATAGTGAAGGACTTTTTCTCAACAAGTTTGCCCCACATCCTATGTGATGTCTTTTTCTATTTCTTCTGATCCACTGAGTTTAACTATGGATGCTGTCATGAGAATGGTTGTGGAGTCATTTGCTGGGTTATAGAAAATTTATCAGTGGCGACTATGTTTGAATTAATGACATCCCCTTCTTTAGCAATTGTTTGCTACTTATAACCCATGAGGGGTTGGGTGGGATCTCATAAGTCAGTCCTTCCTTCATGATCATTTGTTGAGAAGCCCAATCTTGTGTCTGTATATGTGTGTGTGTGTGTGTGTGTGTGTGTGTGTGTGTGTATTGTGTGTATGTGTGTGTATAAGTGTATTGTGTGTGTGTATATGAGTGTATTGTGTGTATATGAGTATATTATGTGTATGAGTGTATTATGTGTATGTATATAAATATAGTGTATGTATATATGTGTGTATTGTGTGTATACATGTATATGAGTGAACATGTGTGTGTGTGGTGCTCATGGACATTGGAAGATGGAGGTGGAATTTCTAGAGCTGAAGTTACAGATAATTGTGAGTGGCCTGATATGGGTGTTGGAAACCAGCCTCAAATCTGTAAGAGCAAAACATGCTTTATAGGTATAAATTTAGTCCTCTTAAGTTTCTGGAATTGCTGTTAAAGATTGGAATCTTGTACAAAACATATAAAAAGGAAAAAATACCTTGAATTTACATTCTTTAGTATGAAGAGTACTTTTTTGTGGTTGGTGTTTACTTATAGTCAAACTAGGTATGTAAAGGGAATTTTTATTTTCAAATCTCAAATTGTGTTATTAAAAACCTTAAATTCTGATATATGATATATTACATATTCTGGTGAAAGGTTATGGATATTAGATATGGGTTGGTATATCATCAAAAAATGACAGACACTGATATACTTTCTTATATTTTTCTACTGAAAGTAAGCAAGCAAACAAACAAAACTCCACCCATTTCTATCCCTTGGCTCATATCTCATTAGGTTTTAATAAAAGCATTATTCCAACATTTTAACTTGACCTCTAGAATGTGTTAGAATGCTCCAATATGTTCAGAAAATTTTGTTCTTGTCAACATTTTTAATGCTTAGTTACACATTTGTCTTCTGATCACTAAGGTACCACTTAACAGAACTCAATAAATTATATTCACCAGTTATCTCAATACTAAAAATTTAATTAAAATTTAAAATTCATGTAGCAGACATCTAACGCTTTATAGGAATTTTTGAAAGCTCAATTGAAAGGGCAAAAGTAATTAAGAATTTATTTGCAAGGTGTTTAAATAGAAGCTTCTGAAATAAAGGCTTAATGTAGGTCAGGACTTAACACAACTGCCCTTGAACTTGCATGTAACAGAATATCCATTTATTATCGATCTAACACTTGCAGATTAGTACTCAGCAATTTTGCTTTTTAAAGATTCGTGAATGTTTATTTTATCATTTTTGATTTGTCTGGTAGTATCTGCATTCGTGTGTGTGTGTGTGTGTGTGTGTGTGTGTGTGTGTGTGCTATCAAAGGCAGGGAGGGGGCATCACATCACCTGAATCTTGAGTTATAGGTGGTTGTAATCTGTCATTTGGGAGCTGGAAATTAACACTATGGCCTCTGAAAGAGCAGTCAATGTTCCTAACCACTGAGTATAGTACTGCAAATTTGGGAAAATATGCTCTGATTTGCAATACGTCTGTCCACAAATGTTTAAGAACATTTTCAGTAGATAGCTTCAAAAGGAGAAATCTCTCACAGGACACAACCATGCCATTAAGTTGTTTATATAATAAACTAGAAGGACAATTGTAAATGTTCTTTTCAAAAGAATTATACTACATAATAAGCAATATTTAAAATTGATTAGGCCTATACATTTCTTAGGCCTATAAAATATGAACTTGAATGTTCATTCAGTGAGTACTCATTGGGTATCTATTGGATACTACTGCATTAAAAGCATATTGAAAAATAATCTATAGTTAATAAATGTAAGTAAAATTGTATTAGTTTTAAAAGTATTTGAATTAAGAGAGGAAATATGCAATTTGGATCTAACAAACAAACAAACAAACAAACAGATCAGATAATTAAAAAAAGGCTCAGAAAAAAATACAAAAGGACAAACTATGTGTGGGTGGTGCATAGTGCGAATGGACATCTTGAATAGTCTTTAGAATGTGAAATATAAGAAACATATGGGGCTGGAGAGATGGCTCAGTGGTTAAGGGCCTCTGCTCTTCCAGAGGTCCTGAGTTCTACTGAATTCCCAGTTCAATTCCCAGCAACCACATGGTGGCTCACAACCATCTGTAATAGGACCTAATGCCCTCTTCTGGATTGTCTGAATATATATTAAATAAATATTTTTTTAAAAAAATAAGAAACATGAAAGTTAGAGAAAATAAACCAAGTGTGTACCAGTTTGAAAAATATAGGGGAAGAAGCATGGAGGAAGTTTGGAATCAGCAGAAGTCTTGTCTGGAAGGCAGGTAAAGGACATCTGCTGGCGAATCAGAAAGTTCCTGCTATCGAAACTTGACTCCCTAGAATAGGGAATAAAATACCCATGGAAGGAGTTACAGAAACAAAGTTTGGAGCTAAGATGAAAGGACGGACCATCCAGAGACTGCCCCACCCGGGGGTCCATTCCATAATTAGCCACCAAATGCAGACATTATTGCATATGCCAGCAAGATTTTGCTGACAGGACCCTGATATAGCTGTCTCTTGTGAGGCTATGCCAGTGCCTGGCAAACACAGAAGTGTATGCTCACAGTCATCTATTGGATGGAACACATGGCCCCCAATAGAGGAGCTGAAGAAAGTACCCAAGGAGCTGAAGGGTTCTGCAACCCTATAGGTGGAATAACAATATGAACTAACCAGTACCCCCCCAGAGTCCGTGTCTCTAGCTGCATATGTAGCACAAGATTGCCTAGTCTGCCATCATTGGGAAGAAAGGCCCCTTGGTCTTGCAAACTTTATATGCCCCAGTACAGGGCAACGCCAGGGCCTAGAAGTAGGAGTGAGTGGGTAGGGGAGTAGGTCAGGGGGAGGGTATAGGGGGCTTTTGGGATAGCATTTGAAATATAAATGAAGAAAATATCTAATAAGAAAGTTTAAAAAAATAAAAAAAATAATTAATTGTTTTATTTATTAACATCCTACATTTTGTCCCCTCTTGGTCCCCCCTCTCAGAGTTCTTTCCCCTAACCCTCCCTCCACTTCACCTCTGAGAGGGTGCCCCCAACCCGTGCCTGGGTACCTCCTCTCTCTGTGGCACTAAGTATTAGCACATCCTCTTCCACTGAGGCCAGACAAGCAAGTGCTCAACTACACTTGTGCCTGGGGATTCAGAACAGCCTTTGGATGCTCTGGTTGGTTGATCTGTCTCTGGGAGTTCCCAGGGATACAGGTTAGTTGGCACTGTTTGTCTTCTTATGGGGTTGCCATCCCCTTCAGCTCCTTCAGTCCTGCCTTAAGTGTTCCATAGGGGTCTCGGACCTCAGTCCAATGCTTGGCTGTAAGTAGCTGCATCTGTCTGCAGCTGCTGGTAGAGACTCTCAGGATAGCCATGCAGGGCTCCTGTCTGCAAATACAGCATAGTAGCAGTAATAGTGTCAGAGATTGCTGCTTGCTTGTCAGTCCATGGGTCACTTGTCACCCATTCCTTCAGGCTCTGCTCCATTTTTGTTCCTGCACTTCTTTTCGACAGGAGCAATTTTGGGTCGAAAATTTTGTGGGTGGGTCTGTGTCCCCATCCCTCTATTAGGGGCCCAGTCTGACTACAGGAGGTGGTCTCCTTCAGGTTCCATATCCCCTCTTTCTGGTAATGTAACCCACATTGAGTCCTGGGAACCTTCCATATCCCAGGTCTCGGACTTTCTATAGGTTCCCTCCAACCCCCACCCACAGCTGCTGCATCTTTCCTCTCATCCTTCTGGTTCTCTGGGCCTCCTTCCTGTCTCTCCCTCTTCCTGATTCTGAACCCTCTTTCCCCTCCTTCTCCCCTCTCCCACCTAAGTCCTCCCTCTGCCTTTCATGATTATTTTGTTCTCCATTCTAAGTGTTATTTAAGCATCCTCACTTGGGCCTTCCTTGTTGTTTAACTTCTTAAGGTCTGTGGGGCATATCATAGGTATTCTATACTTTTTTTTTGACTAATATCCACATATCCCTAAGTACATACCATGCATGTTCTTTTGGGTCTGGGTTATCTCACTCAGGATGATATTTTCTAGTTCCATCTAAATTTGCCTGCAAGATCCCGAGGTTCCACCTTACACCAATCAGAGTGGCTATGATTATATATATATATTGCCACCACACCTTTAATCCCAGATGACCTTGAACTTGGAGATCTCCTTGTCTTAACTTTCTGGAATCCATAGCCACAATGTCTCAAGATTTCCATACCAAGGTCCAGNTCAGAAACTTCTATCTCCCAGCCTCCAGATTAGGGTCACTGGTGAGCTTTCCAATTCTGGATTGTAGATCATTGCAGATATAGTCAAGATGACAACTAGGAATAGCCACTACAGCTACTAAACATGAATTTGAAATGCTAGTTAAAACAATGTAATTAATTATGAATTATGCTATTTTTTAATTTTTTAGTAGAGATTTCTTTATTAATCTTTCAGATACTGTCATTAATTACTATCAGGCATTTATTTTACATAAAATCCTCCAGAGACCGAATTTATGTTTGAAAATGGGGCTAACTACATAACTAATGTAAAAGAAAATCTAATACTTAGTTTTACCACATAATCTGGGTTTATTAAAAATATAAACCTCATGTCCAATACTCTTCATTGAGTAATTACATATTATTTTTTTATCCTTAATGAAGCATTGAGATTGTTAAAGCATGCAGAGGAACAGAATTTGAGAACATAACACTATGTTAAAAAATGGAAGGAAAATGACATATGTAAAACCAGTGACCATAATATTTACCGCAAGTCTTATAGTTTCAAAGAATTGTGTCACAAAGTTACAAGTCTGCTTAGATTGTAGTTTTTCATTTCTGTTTATCATGCAAGGTACATTTTTGAGTGTTATTTACCTTAATTTAAAAACAATTACTATTGCACACTTTTTCTGATTGTCAGATATTAAGGATAAAATATTTAGTACACAATGGAAGCAAAATGAATGTTAACTTCCCTTGTATATTATAATAAATATAACCTCATAATATCTTTGTGAAATAGATATTATCCATTATTTATCATTTTCCTTGTCTATTAATCATAAATATAATCTCATAATATCCTTGTAAAATAGACATTATTCATTTGTTCTCCATATAAGATTTGGGTTTCTACTCAAATAGCCCTGCACTGTTACAGTAGAGGTAACAGAAAATAATGAAACAAAAAAACAATTTGTGTTTGTTTTGATTACAACAGTAAAAGTTGCAAGAAAAATTAATGTGAAGAGAAAAATAAGAATAATGTTTAGTATTTTTTAGAATTTCAATAATGAACTGAGAATAAGTATCATTTAGATAGGTTGGATTTACTTTGCTCTATAACATGGTATTCTCTTTTAATCTATACATTGATATTAGTCATATAAATCTGAGTTCCCATGAGAATTAGAAACAATAGGTTTGTTGGTTAGTTTCCTGTTAATGTGATAAACACCATTATTAAAAGCAAGTTTTGGAAGAAGTTTATTTTGGCTTACTGTTCCAGGGTAGGAGTTCATAATGGTGTTGGTGACATAGCAACATGGAACCTGAGCAGGAAACTGAGAAATCATAACCTCAACTGGAAACATGAAACATAAAGCAAACAGAAAGTGGGTCAAATCTATGGACTCCCAAAGTCCACACCAATGACATGCTTCTCGAGGAAGTCTGCACTAGATTCCTAAGCAGTACGACCAGCTGAGCCCAATGTTCAAATATTCAGACTTATAAAAAACGTTTCTCACTCAAATCATTACAAATAGGAAATCTTTTTTCCTTCCTTTCTATCTCCTCCCTCCCATTCCTTTGCCTTCATCCTTGCCCTCTCCTTCTTTCGGCCTCCCTTCCTCTCATAGACGTCATCGCTTGCGTCTTGAACCAGTAGAGAGACAGATAATTTTCTCCCTTAGGAAATCTCTTTCTCCCTTTAATACATTTAGCTCATTGCTCACTATATAAGATTCACCCAAATTATAGAGGATGGTATGCTTTACTTGAATTTTACTTTACATAATAGACATTTTGAAATCAAGTGGTAAAAAAAAAATTCCTGTAAGACAAGCATGATGTGACTTGAATTCTATCTCCAGATCCCATATATTGGGAAAGACAAAACTGACTCTCTCCCACAAGTTATTCTCTTACATCAAAACATGTGCAGTGGGAGCAATGTACCTACATTTGAACAAACACTTCACATATATACACACACATATACCACCACCACCACCAGCAGCACTACCACCAATAATACCACTACTACCACCATTGCCATAATTATACAGACAATGATAAGGATAATCTATAAAAAATAAGTTTGAGGTTAGATAGATCAGTGGTTAGGATAGACACTGCCTAAATAGAAGGTGAAAATTTGGTTTCCAGCACCTATGGTGGGTTTTTCTCAGGTGCCTAGAACTCTATAATCCTGAGTGAAATCCCAAATTCCTAACTTCCATAGGCACCAGCACTCACCTGCATATAACCACATATAGACATGTGCTCAGATACAGAGTTAAACACAATTAAATAAATTTAAAAAAGCAAAAGAATATGTACATCTCAAAATTACCATCATTGTAACATCTAGACTGGTGTTTAACCTCATATTTGGTTAATCTAACCTAACCTAAAAAAAGTTGATAGTACAATGAACTCACCTAATCATTTAATGCTAAGAAAAACTGATTCTGTTAATTATATTTTCTCTTTTCTTTTCTGTGTTTCCAGTAAATTTCTTAAGTTCAGCCTTTAATAGTTCCATATTTGTGAAGCTAAAAAAATTACATAGGATGAAATGGTGGTACTAGTGAGAGCTACAGAGAGATAATCTTTTGGAAGACATTTCAAAACTAAAATTTGTGATGTGCTAAGAAAAGCACATGGTGGCTTTAAAAATATTTTTATACAGTTTCACAAGACACATTTACTCCATATGAAGAATATTATAGCATACATTGGTTGCTAACCTCAGCCGACATTTATTCTCAACTATACAAGGACTTAAGAAATACAGCATTGTCGATACAGAACAATGAAAAATTCTCTTAAATATGAATAAATACAAAATTGGAAACACAAGTTTCTTTTTAAAAAAAGGAATAAGCTATAATCAGAGAGAGATTTGAAGAATATAATTTGGACCTAAAAATACTCTATTCGTAGACAGGATTGCATTTATGAGAAAATGTGAAGAAACAAACATTTCAAGAAATGGAAAATGAATAGATGCCATTGCCTGTTTTATTATGTTCACGCTTCCTTGTCTGGTTCCTTTTGACTGCTCAGTCCTAAGTTTATAAAAAAAGCTTCTCTAAATAGATAAGTATTCTCTGTGATTGTTTGTGAGAAAAGCTTTCTTCACCTGAAATGCAAGCTTATATTTGCATAGATGTCAAGGCTTTTAAAACATGTTTTAGATAATTACATCAAGTCATAAAATGAGCTTACTGTAGGAAAAAGATAATTCATACCTTGCTTGCTTTTAACCACTTCAGATACAATTGAACTCAGCCCACTCAAGACCTTGTTTGCTTCCTTACTTGCTCCACATGGCATTGTTTTGTATAATGTAAGATAACTAGTGCTAACCTCTGTTATTCAAGATGATCATTAAATATTATCTTCCCGTAGGAACTGCTGGAGAAAAAGTTAAATTAGAAGAAAGTTTCCCCAACAATTTCTAAACCTAGAACACCATGAGGATTGTTGACAGGGTCCTTTATAAATAGCAAATACCCTTCATACTTTGCCTGACAACAGCAGACAGATGAGTGGAAAATGGGGAAGCTGGGAAAAGTTAATGTCGAACATGTAATTTTTTTTTCTGAAATTACAATTCTGAAATTAAGCTATCACAGCAGAACCAAACATGTTATACTAACGGACAAAAAGAAAACAATGTTGGGAATGGCTTTCTCATTGGCCACAGTGCAGTTATTTAAGTTCTTCGATTCTCCCCCTTCTCAGTGCTAGGATTCTTGTCTGGTTTGAATCTGCACAACTCTTGTGCATGCTGTCACAGTCTCTGTGAGTTTATATGTGTATCAATTCTCTTGTATCTGGAGTCATTCACTACTTCTGACTCATAATCTTGAACATGGGTCTCCGGGCCTTGAGGGAAGAGTTTTGGTGATCTATCTCTAAACTTGGAGTTCATTATTTCAGGTGGACTGGCCGGCCAGTAAGTCCCCAGAATCTGCCTGTCTCTACCTCCCAGTGCTAGGACTATAGATATAGAACACTGTTGGGCACTGGGCATGTGGGAGCCCTAGAGGCAGCTCCGTCTGCCCCGGTGCTGAAGGGAAAAGGTGAAAGGGGAGAAGGTGCTGGGTGGTTCCCACACGGTCGAGAGTCTCTGACCTGGCCTGGTGTCTAGAAATGCTGAGAGGCCTTCCTGAGGGAGATTAGACTCTACTCTTTAGGCGAAGGTCTATTCCATCGCTTCAGCATGGCGAGCTAGATGGAAGGAGGCAGTCTATGGTTTTAGAGCTTTATTGTAGAAAAGGAGATAGAGATAGAGAGAGAGAGAGAGAGAGAGAGAGAGAGAGACAGACAGACAGACAGACAGACAGACAGACACACACACACACACACACACACAGAGACAGTGACAGAGACAGAGACAGAGACGTAAAGAGGCAGAGGGTGGCCATGGCCATGTGGAGAGTGGGGAGAAGGGAGGAAGAGAGAGGAAGCAAGAGGGCTAAAGCAAGAGAAGCAAGAGAGAGACAAGATAGGCAAGAGAGAGAGAAAGGAGGGGCCAAGCAACCCTTTTTATAGTGGGCTGGGCTGCCTTGTTGATACAGGGTAACTGTGGGGAGGAGCATACCTGACTATTGCCAGGTGACTGTGAGGGTGGAGTCTGGCCAGAGAATGATGGAGTTGAGGGCTCATGGTATCAGGTGTTTGTGTCTGGGGGCTAGCTCACTGTTTTGTCCCTGATAGGATTTTCTACTGGGTCTCTGGAGTAAGCCTCACTCGACCAGAACACAAATTGCCTTTCATGGTCCCACAGGACACCACACCTAGTGTGACATTTTATGTGCAGTTGGAAATTCAAGATTAGGTCCTCAAGCTTATACAGGAAGCATCATACCCACTGAACTTAGCACGAAAACTCAACTTTGAAAGCATTTCATCTGAAATTTTAGTATTTTATGTTTACTTCTTAATTTTTATATCCTAAAATATGAAAGATGCTTTTACTTAAGGTAAACTGAGGGACATTTAAAAAATATTACTGTGTGTCTTTTCTGTTTCTTTTAGAGTGTGTGTATGGACAAGTTGTGGCAAATGTTCTCTAATTTTAGTTATGATTAGATTTTTTAATTGAAAAATTAAAAATTAAGTTGTAATTGGCATTGCATTCTTTAAAAAACATATTACTTTCAAAAAGGAAATTTATAGAGAAGTGAGTCAAAACTACAGTGTGTAGACAGATTATATATTTCCATAAGTTTCGAAAATGACCCAAGAATTGAAACTGTTGGTGTGAGCTCATTTTGTTTTAGTTTTGATCTAATTTAATATGTTTTTATTTTATTTTTTTTTACATAGGTAGTCTCTCTCTTTAACACACACACACACACGGGGGGGGGGGAGAAATGGGTAGAGTTAATTAAGGACATTTACTACTTTTCTTGTTTCACTCCTCCCCCTCTGACTCTGTGGTCCTTTGATGGAATTCTCACAGTAGATCTCTCTCTCTCTCTCTCTCTCTCTCTCTCTCTCTCTCTCTCTCTCTCTCTCTCTC
>NC_034602.1:68251603-68256993 GCF_900095145.1 Mus pahari
ATTCTCACAGTAGATCTCTCTCTCTCTCTCTCTCTCTCTCTCTCTCTCTCTCTCTCTCTCTCTCTCTCCCTCTCCTTCTCTCTCTTTCTCTGCATATAATGTAGGTTTCAGATCTGGGTTCATTTTAGATATACACTTTTACAGTCTTTATCTATACTAGACTACAGAAACTACAGGGCAAAACATATATTTTAGACTAATCTATTTTAGAGTGCCTTTAAATTGTATCCAACATAACAGTTTTATTAAATTCCTTGATACAAAGTCTAGCTGAATTATCCTGTGATCTACAATTCTCAGGTGAAGAGACAAAAATCCCATCAAGCTGAGGAGATGGAATCTAATTCCCACAGAACAAAATGTGCTTTTAATAAACTGTGACAAGAAAGGCTAGAAAAAGAAAAACGTTTAGGAGGCAAAAGATCCAGGTTCAGACTAATGAAAACATTCAATCCAGGTGTCACAACAAAATAAAACAGAAAAGAATATGGGTACTGGTCTCGTAAGAATACACATCACTGGCCAGGGCAAACTCGCCGGGAAGAGCAGTGAATCTTGGATAAACATTTATCTTACAAAGAAACACAGCGAGGTGGCTAAAGGAACACACTTTGAATGTAGCTTCACAATGAAAGCATCCTCGCAGAAACGGGACATGTTTTACAGTATGGAATGTTACCACTGCTACATTACACACCATACGTGCATGCACATATATAGATCCTCTACACAGCAGAAAGAATATGTGGTTGTGAGCAGCTTTTGTTTTCCAGATTATGGGGCTTTTTGAAACTGAAATTAAGTATTCTGATTACAAGAAACAGAGTTGTATAGAGATAAAGAAATATATTGGAACTTAAAATAAAGTAGAAATAAAGACAAAGTGTCTCACATCCTTGATATTTACTACTGATCTCTGCGTGCTGTCTGTTTGTGTCATTCTTTATATTTTCATAAGTTGTTTTGCATAATTAAGGCGATTTTCTTTTACCTAATGTTGAATCTTTTTCTTTTCATATAACTGAGTAATTAGGTTTCCAAGAATATTTTACAAGTGCACATTTTAGTGTAAAGCAAAATGCAAAATCTGTAGATCTTTGTGTACAGTTGAGGTGTTCCCCCATCTAGTTTAGCACATTCCTTGGTGTCTTCCCTCTTCCCCTCACATGTGGGTAGTCATGTTGATGAGCCTTTATTAGTGCCTTCTGATATTAACAGGAGGCATAATCTCACAGCAAATTCTCTGATCCTCTGGCTCTTAACAGTCTTTCTCCATTTATAGTCTTGCTCCCCTGACCCCCTTCCATGATGTCCCTTAGGTATAGGTTGTTTCTTTGGATTTAACCATTAGGACTTGGCTCCTATATTTTGATTGATTGTGACCTTTGTAATAACCTTGGTATAATCCCGGATAAATGTAGTTTCTATATCAATATATAAATTCTGTACTAATGTAAGAAATTGTAACTTCAATATTGCATCAACTACAAAGATTTATATCAATGTAAGATTATGGCTACACAATGCTTTGTTTGGGAACAAATTTAATAATCCATTTCATCTATTTCCTCCCTGTTCAAAATTATTACCATTTCCAAATTATCCCTTAAAATGACAGCCTATCTATAATTTGTAAAAATGATCATAACCAGATACCTAAACCCAAGGAATCAGGCCACCAACTCTCCATGGCTTCTTCCTGGTAAACAGGGGTAATGATAAATTCTTTAAAGGGGTGGAGAGGGGTAGGAAATCTAGAAATTTTATTTACACTTAAGAAAGCTAGCTTTAGCATCTGTTATACAGTCTCTGTATGCTTGACTAAAATTCTGACTGGATTGATCTAAAAGGATGGTTGAGACAAGATCATCTGGAATCAGTAGCAATTTCTGAAGCAGTTCAGGATAAAAGAATCTGGACACCATCAGGAAGCCTGGGGCTGGAACAGCAGTTCAGTTCAGCGTCTTTGAGGATGAATCTTGTCAAAGCTGTACATTCTGTAATATATGAATCTCACAACCAAAATCCGAATACCATTAAAATATTCATATGGATTGTGCAAGGTGCACAGATCAGTTAAGGATAGAATTTTGCCCCTTGTTTGAGCAGGTGAAAGACAATTGTCTTTATTTGTGAATCAATTTTATCAATAGCCAATTGTAATAAATCTTCATTCATGCCATGTGAAGGAGGGCATGAAAAATCTTAAGCACTTCTTAATCGACAAGGTTTATCGTTTCGTTTTAGCTGAAGATTTGGCCAGAGACATTTTTTTTTTTCAAGAAACTATTTCTTGGTCCACAGTCTTTCTTTCTTTCTTTCTTTCTTTCTTTCTTTCTTTCTTTCTTTCTTTCTTTCTTTCTTTCTTTCTTTCCAATGTTTTTTTTTCTTTTTTTTCACATTTTTTTTTATTAAGTATTTACTTCAAAATTCCTCGCAAATGGATGGATCTGGAGGGTATCATCCTGAGGTAACCCAGTCACAAAAGAACTCACATAATATGCACTCACTGATAAGTGGGTATTAGCCCTGAAACCTAGAATACCTAAGATACAATTTGTAAAGCACATGAAACTCAAGAAGAAGGAAGACCAAAATGTGGAGACTTTGCCCCTTCTTAGAATTGGGAACAAAACTCCCATGGAAGGAGTTACAGAGACAAAGTTTGGAGCTGAGATGAAAGGATGGACCATCCAAAAACTGTCCCACCCAGGGGTCCATCTCATAATCAGCCACCAAATGCAGACACTATTGCATACACCAGCAATATTTTGCTGAAAGTACCCTGATATAGCTGTCTCTTGTGAGGCCAGAGACATTTTTACCTCTAAGCCGGTTACTGGCGTGTTCCCATGGCGATGAAACAGCAGATCGAGTTACCTGTCCTGATTGATTTTTCTAGAATTTTTTGAGATCTTCAGGGGGTCTTCCCCTGTCATATCTGATCCATATTATTCTGGAAGGGGTCCGAAGTCTTCTCTCTTTTACTGTCAACACAAATACAGAGTCACTATCCCAAAATAGCATGTAATTGGTAATCGTTAAAGGTATAGCTTGACTTTTCTCCCAGAGGAATTTTAATATAACCACTAAACTCATAACCATACTCATTTTATAATTAAAACAACTCGAAGCAATTAAAGCAGTCAAAACAAATATTCCACGTTGAGGCAGTGCTTTTTTGCTGACCCCTGCCTTGACCTACATCAAGGCCTAAATTATTTATACATCTATGTATACTTAAGTCCACCCTACTAGGGAGATTAATCTCTCTGTAGGTACATATTATAGTATGCCCCTTTCTCTTTATATAATTCGCAAGGTCTAAGTCTCTATTGTCTGGGATATGTTAGGCTTTCTATCCACTGCTTTTGATCTATTTTTTTTAAAATATCAAATGCCTCAATATACATCTCTGCATTTAATTTTAATTAAATCTCCTTCAACTTACTGTATTAGCCTATTAACAGGCTCTATTTTTGTTGTAACAGGGCAGGAAATCCAAGAAATCCCATGTGGACCCATTTGTCAATTTTTCCTGGCAACAAATTTCTTCAAAGCATGTTTTTCATTCACTCTCTCTACCTTTTCCTTTCTATACAGCTTAATATCTCTGTATATTTAAGAACCTTTAAACAGTTACCATTATACATTCTTCTATTCTTAAAAACAATTAAATAAAAATTTGAAAATCTCTGTCCTTTGATTGTTTGCTTATAGGAAGCAGGCTGTGTGTACGATCTGTCTCTCTCTGATGCTCACATTGTCTTCCTCCTAGTATCAGCACTTGCTCTTTGTACAGCAGGCACTCCCAGCTTCTCTCCTTAAGCTCTTTATATCTCCTTTGAACCATGGAAATCCCTACATGGCTTCGGCAAAATCTCTATATTCCCTTCTATCCTTAAAAACAATTAAGTCAGATTTATAAATCTCTGTCCTTTATTTATATGTTGGCTGGAGGCAGGCAGCATTTATTTTCTGTTTCTTACTGTATTCCTCCTAGCAGGCAGCCAGGGTGAATCCCTGTGTTCCTTTGTTCTAGGTTTTGTTTTTGTTTGGCTGCATGTGTGGGAACCATGGGACTCATGACTTGGCTCCCTGAAAAACTAAATCTCCCTCCTCCTAAAGTATATCATTGAATGTTTGTATTCCATCTGATAATTTCTAAATAATTCTGAAAATGAATTCTTGTCCCATAATGGGCACCATCAGTAGTAGTGAGTTTGTACTACACCTCTTTGGCTCCTGGTAGATAGCATGAAATACCCATCCAGGAGCTATCTTTGTATCTGAAAATGAAATACATACATGCATTCGCTTATTTTAAAAATGCCCCAATTACCTCAAAGGTTAGGCACTTTTAAACCTTCCCCTAATACCCAAGTCCCAATCAATGAAGTGGCCAGTGGCCACCCACCTAAATTCTCAAATGGCTCATTGGCTTTCTCTCTTGCAGCAGTCCTCTTCTGTCACCCACCACATCCTGGCAATCCCCTTCCTCTTTCCCCCATCATCCTAGCCCAGACAAGTCTAGGGGTCCAGCCCTGTCTCAGCCATTTGCCATTGGCATCTTTATTGATGGATCAAAAACCAACTGGGGACAAGGACCTCTAGCATTTTTGCACATGCAGATTTCCAATTGAATCAAAGTGTTAGAGCCAATCTCCAACAACTGTTGGTAAAGCCAGACTTATGTGGGCACTGTTCAAGTAACTAAAGTTGATGCTGTTGATAATTGCCATGCTTGTATTGGATCTGCAAAATGACATTTTGCTGCCTTTTACCTCATCTGCTTATTTGTGTACATTTCCACCTCCTTTTACACAATGCCCTCTGTACTTTAGAGGTGATATTAAAAATGTTTTATTTAGGGCTGGACCCACAAACTTTACTAGTTTCTCTGCATCATGGGAAGCCATGACCCTCATATTCATCATGGCACACTTTATAGAGAGACTGATTGATCAAGGGTAGGATTTGCTTTTGTCTCTGAGTGTTAGACATATGTATGTAGAAACAGTTTGTTGCTATGTCAGTTTATTGAACCATCAATAATAAGCACTCTATGTCGGCCTGTTATTGCTCCAAAGCTAAGTTGTTAGCTGTACTCACAGTGCCAGGCATTGAACCCCATCTCCATGGAGTAAGCCTCAAATCTGGTCAAGGGCAATTAGCTGTACAGCTGTCTAGCCACGGTTTCACAGTAGGGCATATCTTGCCTTACATGCAGTTTCTTTCTTCTCTCTTACATATAAATTTAGTTAAGTTTCTTCTTTTCTTTTTTTTTTCTTTTTTTTTTTTTTTTTTTTTTATTTTTTTGCTATGTGGTGGCCTGACTATCTAATTCATACTTTCACTGTAGATCATAATTTATTTTCTGAGAACATACA
>NC_034602.1:68256999-68263347 GCF_900095145.1 Mus pahari
AGCTAAGTTGTTAGCTGTACTCACAGTGCCAGGCATTGAACCCCATCTCCATGGAGTAAGCCTCAAATCTGGTCAAGGGCAATTAGCTGTACAGCAGTCTTGCCCTTGTCTCTCAGTAGGGTCAACATTGCATGACATTCAGTCCTTTTATTTTCGCATACATATAATTCTTTTCTTTTTTCTTTCCTTCTCTTTTCTTTTCTTTTCTTTTCCTTTTTTTTTTTTTTTTTTTTTTTTTTTGCTATGTGGTAGCTTGACTATATAATTCATACTTTCACTGTAGATCATAATTTATTTTCTGAGAACATACATGTTTTACATCAAGGATAAAATGTTCTGAATTCTTTGGTTTATATTACCAATTGTTTTCCAGATGATCCTTAATTCTCACAGTATTTATAAAGTATTCCTTTTTCTAGGACTGAGCTAACATTGATAATCATTTTCAATCTTTCCTATCATATTAGATTCTGAAATTTTTTCATTTAACTTTAATTTATTCTAAGTTAAACTGACATGACAACATTATAATATAATTTTTGCCCACTATTTCAAGTACTTGTTTTCCCTTTTAAATTTTCCTTGGATAATTTATTCTTTCCACTTCCTATTGGGTTTTTATAGAGTGATTTCCCCAGTTTTTGTCACTTATGGCTTTTACTTTTCTCTTTTCTGCTTTCTCTGATAGCAATTGTATTATTCTATCGATCAACATTCTGAAACTGTGGTGATTCCTGAGACAAAACACTTATAAACAGAAAAAGTGCACTACAGTGATCACTTTCAGAGGTTCATCCGTGGCCACCTGGATCTTCCCTCATTAGTGTGTCCGAATATCAAGGCAAGCAGAGTATGGGGGAACAAAGCTGTTTTCTTTATGGCAACCAAGAAGCAGAGAAAGAGTCAAATTGGGAAGAGATATCTCAGTACCCTTTCAAGGATATACCCCCAACAACTCAGCCTCTTCTAGCATGCCCCAATTCATAAAGGTGCTTCCATCTCCCAGTAGGTCTTGTAGACAGCCATATCTTTGCATGGAGTCCTTTGAGGATCATTTAGTATAAAACTGTAGACTATGTACATACTTGTTTTATTTAGATTATATTTCAGCTTTAAAATTTTTGGAATTCCTTATTGAAGTTTCCAACTGTAGTGTGTATTCTTATATCTTTTTTTCTCTTGTTTTAACAATATGCTGTGGTTAATTGTAGGGTTACAGGGGGTCCTGTGTCCATGGTGGACCATAGAGCAGTCCCAGGACACAGCTCTGGAGGTGGGGATGTGAAGTTTGAGGCACAGGACCACTGGAGGTGGCTCAGGGGTCCCTGGAAGGAGGCTGGGACTATTAGGTTCTCAGGCTCTCCGGCATCCAGGTGTTGCTGGACACTGTGGAAGAGCTGAGAACAGAGTGGGGGGCCCACTGGCTGGATATAGCCCAGGGCTGAGGGGGAAGAAAGGGGTAGTTCTGGCTGGTCCTGCAGGGGAAGAGAGTCCTTGGTTTGATGGTGTTTGGCTTGAGCTTGGCTTAGCTTGGAGGCTGGGAGCAGAGAGAGTCCTTCTACCCTGATTAGATGGTGGCTCTGTAGGCCAAGAAGGCCTTCTCCATGGTTCCCCACAGTGGATTCTGATGAAAAGAGACAGTCCATGGTTTTAAGGCATTTCTTGTCATGTGAGAAGTGGATGAGTAAAACCATACCCCACTTCTCAGTGTGGGCTACAGTTTAAATACCTTTTGCAGGGAGGAGTATCTGGGAAAGAAAGCTTATTGGGTAAGCCCTTCGGGCCTTACGTACCTCATTAAAATGGAGATCTGTCTTGAGCCCAAGTGACCATAGGTCATGTCCTCTACCTGTGGAGGGACTGGCGCCATTTCCCTTATGTAACTGATGGCCACAAATCTATGGAGGGCTGCAGCTATTGACAGGGGCCTGGTGTCCAGGAATCAAGCAAAATGCATACCATTCCTGCAGGATCACTAGGGTTTTGAGCCTTAGCTCAACTAGGAACAAGGATACCTTTCAAGGTCCCATAGTGCTTGGTGCTTGGGTAATACTTTTTCTGTGACTGTCACTTTTCAGCGTGTTTGTTATGCTAAATGCTATGTTAAAGTTTGTTATGTTAAATCCTCACAGGAATCCAAAGAGTAGGTCATATTTCTTGCCTTCAATTAAACTTACTCAGGACACAATTGGACACAAGTTCAATTATTGTAGTGTGCATCTGGAATGTCTCTTGAAAGTTCAAGGCTTGGAAAATTCAATTGATGTATTGGGAGGTGTGGCAATTTGAAATGATTGAATTTAACTGAAGGAAATACATTACTGGCAAGCATACTATTGATAGATGTATTAGGGCCTTATGCTTTCCTCTCCTTGCTGATAGAGAGGAAATTAGCTGATCGACTATACCACATACTCTCCACTATGATGCTATACCTTACCACAGGGGCCAGGAGTAATGGAGAAAAATGTCGTTGGACTAAATCTTTAAAACTGTGACCCAAAATAAGCTGCTCATTTTTACATTAATTTTCTCAAATATTTTATCATACCGATAAAAGATGACTCACACACCAGTACAAACAACTTGGCTCCTGTCTCCGTGGTCTTTTGACACATGTCAAAATTCAGTAGTCAACAGTTCATGACTAGTGTATCTTCTTCATTTGTTGGGTCTTTAATCATGTTATTCCCTCTTTATTCTACTGTTAAACCAGTGTAGGTTGATGGATGTGGCTGAACTCTGTGAGTTATAAATAAGAAATGATATAATTTTTCTACTTTTTTTAATCCCTCTCCATCTCTCTCCCTCTCCTTATCCTTCGCCCACTGCTCTCTCTTGCTTGCTCACGTGTGTGTGTGTGTGTGTGTGTGTGTGTGTGTGTGTGTGTGTGTGTGTGTGTGATCATGTATGCATGTTTGTGTGTGAGGGATATGCTTGTGTGGAGAATGGAAGTTACTTTGTGGGATCTCTCTCTATTGCTTCCCCACCTCACCTTTCCAGATAAAGTCTCACTGGTTGCCTGGATAGGAAAGGTGGCCTTGGGTCCTCTACATGCCCTCTGCAGCACTGGGATTGTGGGTGCATGCAACTGTGCTCAACTGTTGATGTGAGTGCTGAGGAACCACTCATGATTATGCAGCAAGTGGTTTGAGTCAGTTGTCTCACCTCAGCAATAAGAACATAATCGTTGTCTTTTTCTCAAACAAGTGCAAGGCAGTTTCATCAAGATCTGTTCTTATTACAGTGATATTAAAGCAACCGTCCTCTTCACAGATCATTATCTGGGAGCGAGGTTTAGTTGAAAGAAATTGAGTCATGCCTCTCCTCTCTTTTCTTTTTCAGTACCTCCTATTTCTCACTGCTGATGGAGCCCAGCGACCTTGTCTCCTTAGCAGGTGTGTTAAGACAGCACTCACTGTCTATGTAACCTAGTCTATTTGTAACTACTTTTGTAACAGTCTATTAGACTTGCTTTAAAGCCATATGACCTTATCCAACTTCAGGTGGAAGGGCAGGCTACACTGCATCTCTGGTCTATCTAATGTGCTTTCAGCCATGGAACTTTGGAGTAGATGTGGGGACCTGGAGCCTCAGCCAATCTATTGAACACACAGAAAATCAGCTGCAAAATGAGGTTCCCATTTCTACTCTCCATTCCTGATTTCTGTCAGTGATAATCCCAGGAGACTCTTGATATCAGGAGACAAAGTTTGTTTTTATGGTAGTGTTTCAGTTTCTCTCTCTGTTCTCTCTCCTCCCCTACCCAGTGTGTGTATGTTTGTGTGTGTGTGTGTGTGTGTGTGTGTGTGTGTGTGTCTGTCTGTCTGTCTGTCTGTCTGTCTGTCTGTCTGTCTGTCTGTCTGTCTCTGTCTCTCTGGCTCTGTGTGTGTGTTTCTTGTCTGTAGTTTACACACAGTGATGAGGCTGTGAAGGGCTTGGCTGGCATGGTAGTGAGAGTTTAATGAGTCAGCTTCATGGTAATCAGTTTTTAGCTGCTTTCAATCACTTTAATCATTTTAGGCAATCACATATATGCTATCATTTCACTTTAATTTTCATCCCAAATTCCGATATGAGTTAGCCAGAAAAAAATCATGTTCTACATTTTAATTTTATTGTTCACTAGCCATAACCTCTGGCTTATGCACTTCACTGACATGTGTCTGTGTGTGTATCTTATTTTACCATTTATTTATATTGTGTGCATAAAAGGAAATGACATATTTTTGAGGCATTTAAATTGTTGGTGAGTGAGGTCTCATAGACTTCCAACCATCATAGACTGTTGCCAACCTCATTGGTTACTTTTAAGAATTCTATTGCTGAGAGCACCACATACTTCATCATAGAACAATGGGAAATCTGGCTGTACTGACTTGAAATTCTCATTCCTACTGGATAGCTTTTGTAGTGCTAAGAGGTGCCTGGATGCTACTGGGGGACAAAATTCGCCATTGGTATTACCCAGCTGTGGAGCTACCTGGAAAGATATTCCTACCTGTGTAATAAAAGCAAGAAAATCATAGAGATAATCAATTACTTTCTGATTAAGGAAATTAAGGACCTCTCCATAAGATGGAAATCTGTAGTTGGCCTCATTGTCAAGAACTTATGGCTAAATAGTCATTGGTCCTAGTGTGAACCTATTACTAATTTCCTGGTATCTTTATATGGAGAGATTAATGTACCTCTTAACTTTCATTAGAAAGTCTGTATTTTCAGTAGATAGTGGTTAATGAAGGGACCCCAAATTTATCAAGGTGCAGAAATTAAGCGACCATGGAATGCTCAGTCCCCCTAAAACATCTACATCACCATCCTTTTTTTAAGGGTCAGAGATCATTAAGGAAGGTAGTGGAAAGAGTATAAGAACCAGAAAGGTAGAAGATGATAAGGAAACATAAATATATCTATGGACATTATACACATATGAATGCAGTGTTTGTGACAGGATGCCCAAATATCAGATGGAGGGGGGATATGAGCATGAGTTCTATCCCTAGCTATGAAGCTATTGGCAACTGATAGCTGATGGGAGACAGACAGACAGACAGACAGACAGACGGACAGACGGACAGATCAATTGATAGAGAGATGATATTTAACTAGCTAGCTAGCTAGTTTTAAAAGTGTAACCTCTGGGAAGTCAACTTCTCTCCATTGGAAAGCCACAGCTCTAAGAATATATAGGCAGGACAAATTTGATTTGATGTGTAACAAACCAAAAGGACAGGGCATAAATTTGAATAAAAAAGGAAATATTGATCTGAAAGAAGTTGGGGAAATATGTGAATTTGATCAAAACATATTCATTGTATAAAATCCTTAAAGAATTATTAAATCATAAAAGGAACATATATATGAGTATACATCTTTAACCACAGCCTTTGGGAGGCAGAGGCAGGGAATTTTTCAATTTGGAGGCCATCATGGTCTATGTAGTGAGTTTCAGACCAGTCAGAACCATACACTGAGACACTATCTCAAAATGAAAATATGTGTATGACAATGCAAAATGATAGGAATGGTGTTTTTCCTATGTTTATGAGATTTTACTCCAGAATTTTGCAACCCTGAATAGGAGTTTTCCATATGAGACTTGTCTTTCCAAGAGAGTAATCATGAATCCTGTATGCTCAGTGAATGGAGTAGAGCCATAATGGGGGTGAGGAATGGCCAGTGAGTCAGAGAAGAGTGGAATGGAGAATGTGCTGAAATCACTCCTGATGGCTGTCATGTGACATATTAATAACACGTGCATGCTCTCAGCTACCTGTATGAAGCTGCTGTTCCTGGCCAAGAAACAGTGAAATATTAGGAGACAGTTTGTGAACCTGCTCTTCTCAGTTCTCTGCCAACTCTGCTTCAATCACTGTATTCTACATCTTTGTAAATAGCAATTTCATTCTTCAGGCATCTAAGTCCCCAAATTTTTCCTACCTCATCTCATATGTAAGCCATCAAGAAACCTTTGTATTCAATGTTTAAATACATCCAGGAGTTAAACATTTTCATCTCTACTACCACCATGCTGTGGCTAATCCCTATCAGATAGGTATTTCTTTTTCTCTATTATTTTTGTATTCTCAACATAATTGTCTTAGTCAGGGTTTCTATTCCTGCACAAACATCATGACCAAGAAGCAAGTTGGGGAGGAAAGGGTTTATCTGGCTTACATTTCCATACTGCTTTTGATCACCAAAGGATGCAGGACTGGAACTCAAGCAGGTCAGAAAGCAGGAGCTGATGCAAAAGCCATGGAGGGATTTCTTTACTGGCTTGCTTCCCCTGGCTTGCTCAGCCTGCTCTCTTATAGAATCCAAGACTACCAGCCCAGAAATGGT
>NC_034602.1:68264742-68268021 GCF_900095145.1 Mus pahari
CAGCTGGATCTCATGGGAGCATTTCCCCAACTAAAGCTCCTTTCTCTGTGATAACTCCATCTGTGTCAAGTTGACACAAAGATAGCCAGTACAATAATAGATAAACAAACTTAAAATGCAAGACAACACATGCCCTTTCTCTGTTCAGAATCCTTTGAGTGGCTCTGTACTTTCCATCTAGTGTAAGGTCTTCCAGTGTGTTCCTAGAATTCAAAGACTATCTGCTCTGTTTCTATAATTCTATAATTTGATTATGCTAATATATAATATTCAGTAGATTACAAGAAGTATTTGATGCATAATGAAATGCATTCCTCAGAGTCTTTATTAGGACTATTGTATGAATCAGTGCATATAAAGCACTTAAAAGAGTGTTTGCCACAGAAGTCCTCCATAAACTTCACACATAGCTATTATTCTATTATGATTAATGTCCTGGAAGCAAAAAAGCATGGAAATTATTATTTCTCCAGTTAAAGGAAGAAGGAATTACAGTGTAGTAAAATCAAAAGGCTTTCTAAAAGTCATTGCTAGAATGTGTGAAGTAATGTCTGCAGAAATTCAATCTAACATTTCTTCAGTGTCTTATATTTCTAACAGATTGACATCCAATATAATTTACTTGAAAATACAGTAGATTCATCCTTTTTCACATTTTTTGATTTAAAATTTCTTAGAATAAAAGTTTCAAAAATTCTGTGACCTTTAATTGAAATATTGTACTAATGTAAATATAATCATATATGTGTCTTTTCATGTCTCCTAAAACTAATCTAAAAGTATAATTATATGCTTTTTTATTTTGTACCATAATACATTCATAACTATGCAAGTAAACAAATGCATAATACCATGACCTGGTAATCTTTATATGCATTGATCTTTAATATTTGTTTAAATTAATGACTCATATAGCAATGCCTTAGGTTTCGATTGCTCTGGTAAAAGACTGTGTTGCAAAGAAATGTGGGGAAGAGAGATCTTCTTTCACCTTATATTTTTCCATCCTCCATGACAGAAAATCAGGGCAGACACTGGAGGCAGGGACAGGAACCGAGAGAGGAAGACTGCTTATTGTCTTGTTCTTTCTGGCTTGCTCATTTTATTTTCTCGTACATTCGAGAATCACCAAGGCTTCTTCTCATCAATTACCAATCCAAACAATTCTCTGCAGACTCACCTACAGGCCAGTAATAGGAGGATATTGTTTCAACTGAGGTCCTGCCTTCTCAGCTGACTTTAGTTTGTATAAAGTTGACAAAAATCTAACCAACACACACTTTCTGTTTTTAAATAAATTTATTTTCATTTTTTGTTTATCATCCCCATCTCCTCCCATACCTGATCCTGCTTTAAAGTAAAAAACTCCCACAGTTTATATCTTTGTTTTCTTATGATTGTTCTTGAGTAATAATTTTTGCTGTTGTGATTTACATTTATTTGTGTTGCTGTCCTTCCCACAATTGAATCCCGTACATGATATTAAAAAATACATTTCACAAAACAGCCACTTCCTTCACAAGGTACCATTCATATAAGTAAAAACACAGTTCAATAGCTGTGTTCCAACTAATAAGAACAATATTTATGTACTGTGTTTTTACTAAGGCCATTTCTTGACTGCTAGAAATTAAAACAAAATACCCCCTAGCAAATGGAAGCAAAATGATCAACTGAATGTAAGCAACTCTTAGGGTAAGTCTATTTGGGAAGTCCATTCCACTTATCTATATACCCTTGAGTGTGCTGCAAGATTACATAGCATTTGCATTAATTTAAAAATATCGGTGTGCTGGGAAGCCAGCATTGCTGTATTCTTTTATGTTAGCTTAGATTTACTCTATTCACTGACTGCTAGGTTATCAGGGATAATGATCATGTTAGACAAGGTGAATGGCTATTTTTCAAGGGATGAATGGTTGTATTTTTATTTTCAACTACTGCATCTCAGATGAGAATAAAAATCAAATCCTAGATCTATTTTTTAGCACTGGTGATGTGTAGTTAAGGGCACTGCCCTGAAGCAGAGATCTTACAATAGAGGCAGAAAGTTGGTGGGACCAGTTCTTCCAGCTCTAGATCCTCCCAAAGTATTAGAAGTCTTAGTTTCCAAGAAATTGCTCTAATAATTTGCTTCAATTTAACCACTTACATTCAGGCTTCTATTTCTTTTTATTCTTTTCCAAATGGCAGAGAAGATGTCCAGTCCCAAGACCTAAAATGGCAGAAGAACAAAGCCCAAGGCTTCACCCAATATTTCAGGTGCTGAATAATGGGGGAAGCTTGGTGCTTTTCAAGAATCAGAGATGACTTCCACCAGGAGTGCCTAAATGATATGGCATTTTAAATACAAGCTAGACATTTGAACATTGTTTCTTTCTTTCAAAACCTATTGCTGTATGCAAAACTAAGGTGGAATTTCTTCGTTAGTAGCTTATTGCACATTAGCATTTCCCCTGAAGTATTAAATACCTCATGTGTCCTATTTCCCATTCAACTCTGAGACATTCCACAAGATCTATACATCACACTACATCTAATTTTTTTCTTTTCATGTTTAATCTTCTGTAGTTATAGATTATTTATTGTGATTAAAATGAGCTTACATTTATCATGAGAAATTGATGTGGCATGGAGCAAGAAGAAAGACTTTCATGTTGCTAATTTCATACTGAAGCAATGTGGTAGCTACCTCCACTGGTACTTCTAGGCATTTGCCCATTGAGTATGCTTTAACTATGGAATCAATTGGCATAGGAAAGAGCTTTCAGAGGTAAAAATCAAAGCCAAATTAACTCTCAAGTGTGATTTAAATAATGTGTTTGGTGAAATTTACAGATAGTCTAGAGAGAATGTTATAGGCTGTAACATAGTCTTCTCTTTTAGTTGTTTATTTACTATTGTTCTTAGGTCATATTTTTAACCTTTTATCATAGGTTATCAGGGATAATGATCTTGTTAGACAAGATATGGAAAGTATACTATAAAGTGTGTTACTTAAAGGTCGCAATCATATTAAAACCTAGAAGTCTAAAGCAATCAGTTCTACTTCATGGTCAGCACTCACCATTCTCATGGTTCATGATAGAAAAACCAGGCCAGGATACACAATTTAGTGCTAGTAGGTGAGCACAGTGGAGTGATTTGGTTATTTTCTTCACTTTTTTTTCCATATCTCTCCTCTTCTCTTCTCTTCTCTTCTCTTCTCTTCTCTTCTCTTCTCTTCTCTTCTCTTCTCTTCTCTTCTCTTCTCTTCTCTTCTCTTCTCCTCTCCTCTCC
>NC_034602.1:68268166-68270666 GCF_900095145.1 Mus pahari
CCATCCTCCTTCCCCCTGCTTCTATGAGGGTGCTCATCCACCCTCCCACTCACTCCTGCCTCCAAGTTCTGGCATTCCCCTACACTGGGGCATGAAGCCTTCCCAGGACCAAGAGCCTCTCCTCCCAGTGATGCTCCACAAGGCCAACCTCTGCTACATATGTGGCTGGAGCCATGAGACCCTCTATGTGTACTCTTTGGTTGGTAGTTTAGTCCCTGGGAGCTCTGGGCAGTCTGGTTGGTTGATATTGTTTTTCCTATGTGTTGCAAACCCTTTCAGCTCCTTCAGTCCTCTCTCAAACTCCTCCATTGGGAGCCTCATGTTCAGTCCAATGGTTGACTGTGAGCATCTGCCTCTGTATTTGCCAGGCTCTGGAAGAGCCTCTCAGGAGACAGCTATATCAAGCTCCTGTCAGCAAGCACTTCTTGGCATCCACAATACTGTCTGGGTTTGGTGTCTCTATATGGGATGGATCCCCAGGTGGGGCAGTCTCTGGATGTCCTTTTCTTCAGTCTCTGCTCCACACTTTGTCTCCATATTTCCTCCCGTGAGTATTTTGTTCCCTATTCTGAGAAGTACTGAAGCATTTTCTAACTTGTATCCACAGAATTGAACATTTTGATGCTGATGAAAATAGAAGTGAGCCCAGTCTCTGACAGATACACAGTGCAGGGTAATTAGTTTACGAGGATGTATTCTTAGAAAGGAATTGATGTAGTTATCTTTGGACCCCGCATAACTCTCATGAGATCAGGCCGCTATAAAACAGTGAGGCATATCTCCAAGTCTCTCTTTAGCTTTTTTTCAGGCTCTGTGATACTGTCACACATCCTCATACACTTGTGATTCCCCCTAACCCCATGGAGCCTTCCCCCTAGCTGTGTAAGGGCAGTAGCACATCTTTGAACCTCCAGAATCAGGTATTTTGTTTTCGCTCTGAGAGAATGAGACATTTTCATTGTCTGGGAAAGCTGTGTTCAACTGTTTAAAACGTTTTACCTTTCCTTCTATCAACTGATGAAAAGGCAGGTGTAAGCTGTTCCTAGTGGGCCTGCTGAGTAACACAGGCTTTGAGCATTAAAAGAAATAACTGATAGAGAGGCAAGCGGAAAAACAAAAATCAGAAAATTCAGAATTGAATGCAAGAAAAATAGTATTTAAACTAATGAGGTGTACTGGATAACAAAGCATGGGCCTTGTTTTCCTCCTGCCTTCAATGGACCTTGAATTTACCTCTTTAAACACATATTTCACAGTTTGAGCAGGTTGTAAAAAATCACAGTATTTGACCTTTAAAACTAATGATAAGGGCAGACGGTGGTTTAGTTACCAGGGATATGATTTTATTAAAAATATCTATGGAAGTTTGGTTTCCTATTAGCACTGGTAAAGCTGCATTTTCTCAGATTTATAAACCATAAATATTCTTTGCAACTTTTTAGATGTTTTATTTTGTCCAGTATACGATAACTCTTCTTAACATGTCTAAACAATAAATCTGAAGTAATACAGCTTCAGGGTAAGGCTATCATATCCTGTGCTGAGTGGTGCTCTCTACATCAACTGCTTTACGTATGATATATACTTTATTATAATATATAGGGATTTGTTCTTTAAGTTTATTTATTTGTTTTTGAATGAACTCAAATTCCCCACTTTATTATATTTCAAAAGCAGAAGCCGATTAAACGTAAGTCTTACTATGCTGTTGCTTCAAAACTGCTTTCTGTTTCAGATTCACTTTTTCTACTATTGTGCATGTTTTATCCTAAAGAAGTTTCAGATGAGATCATTGGTACAAATCTCAGGAAGGATATGTTGTCCTTCTCTTTGGATTCTAAGTTCTATTGGAAGGCTAGGTCATCAGCTATACAGTCATATACTAAGTGGTTTTCATTTGCTATACAATAGAATATACTGACTGCCTTTCATTTCGACAGACCTGGGTTTTGGAGCTTATGCTCTGCATATTATGTGCATATTAGTATGGATTCCCTCTCTTTCAGGCCATCGGCTCGCCTTGGTAGCTTCTCTTTCTGGCCTATGGGACACATGAGCAGGCTCTGGACTGAGAACTGTAGGCAAAAAGGGTATTCAAATACTGTAGGCAAAAAGGGTATTCACATACTGTAGGCAAAAAGGTATTCACATACTGTAGGCAAAAAGGGTATTCACATACTGTAGGCAAAAAGGGTATTCACATACTGGATTCAGTATCCACTTTCCTTTACTTACCAGATAGATTTTTCAGGATCTATGGGATTAATAGACAGAAGTAGCTACAGGCTCTATGGGACAGATACTCAGAAGTAGCTAAAGTCCTGGGGACAAATTTCCATGAACATTTATAACTTCAGTGAAATAGTGATATAATTTTGAAACAAGTGGTCATTAAGTATGTGAGGTTGTCTGTTAAAAGAGAGTAAGTGTACACCAACACACATAGAGACATAGTAGTTAAAATTGTGTTTCTGCTGACATATACATACAGATATACATA
>NC_034602.1:68273166-68295958 GCF_900095145.1 Mus pahari
GGCTCATAGTATCAGAGAGCCCATTTCACCATGGTAAAAAGTCCTTGGTAGAGCATCACAATTACCATCATGGTGGGCCAGGACATACAGAGTGAGACAGGAAGCAGATCAGTTTCCAAGGAGTCACCCATGCATACTTCCTTTAGATATGACATGAATCAGAAAGTTTCTACAAACTTACCAGATAGCACTACTCAATGAGAATCACGTTTTCAAGACCTGAGTCAGGGACTGGGCATTTGACAAATACAGACTTCCTGATGGGGATTCCCTCTTTCTATTAAGGATGTTTACAATAAGTAATGAACTAACACAGCTAGCAACTAATTTAGCTGGAAGCTTATAGCAAAAATGCTACATTTGGAAGCATTTCTCTCTTTATATGGCTGTTGTCTCAGGCAGTTCAGCATACAGGTATATCTGCCCTATGATGACAATTTACACATCAACTTTGATAGAATATATAGTAGAAGTGTTAAAGAAAGATGTTCAGAAACAAAGTGTTAGCTAGCTCTCTTTAGAATTGTCATTCAATGTTTCCATTTTATTCTATTGGAGTCCTTTATAAGGAAGGTGAATGCAAATGTATCTCTGTGTTATAGGGAAAATTTGGCCTTTAAGGTTTTGACAGTCTAAAATTTCTTAATAATGAAATTCATAATTGATATGCAATGCAATGCATTTTCTTGGACATATATGTGAGCAAATATGAGATAAATTTGCATGGGCCAATGCTTTCTGTGACCTTGTTCTCAAAGCCTTTTAGAAAGGCTTCTATGAGTTGGCAGATCACACAGAGCATCTTTGAATGCATATGTGAGATTGTTCATGATATTAGTGATTCAGTTACACCAAATGTACGTCGTTTCACTCGCCAAAAGCTTTTAACGGAGGATGTCTGCTATGGGTGATATTCCCCAGGTCTGGAGCAATTGAGCACCTTATTTTTCTACTTATTATTTCTGGACCTTTGGAGTTTAGTAAAAATTCAGAATTCCTTAAATGCCTTGGTTGAATTGCTTTTAACCTACTTGGAAGGCAACAGTAAGAGATGCTCTGTACAATGAAGCCTTGGTCTCTCTGGCATACTTAAGGAAGACTCCCATATACTGGTTTGTAATAAAACATACATGTATGTGACTTTTCTGTGTTTAGTTTAATGGGGGATGAAAAGAGAGGAAGGCTAGTACCATGATGGACAGGATTCTATCTGGACTTCAGCTTGGCCTAAAGATTGAGTCCTCATGGTATATAAAAAGTGAGCCCTGTTTTCATTTTATCTGGCTTATTTATTCATTAAGCCAGTTCAGTGATAATTCAAAGCAATGCACATATATGTATATGCTGTATATGTACTTGTGTATTTGAAAATGAGGGAGACTTGCTGGGCTGGGGTAAATCGGGGGGATATACCTGGTCAGGGTATTGATAGGATTCTTGAGTCCACATGGCCATGGTCATCCACGTCTACATCAGGAGGTCACAGGGGATGCTGAGAGGCTTGTCAACAGGTGTTTTAAAGTGTGCATGCATGCCTGTGCGCGTGCATGTGTGTGTGTGTGTGTGTGTGTGTGTGTGTATGTACATGTTTCTGTGAGTATATGCCTGTGCGTGTACAATAAAGAGTACTTTATAGAGAATGCAATTTCTAGAATTAGGTAGGAGATAGAGTACAAGCAATTAGAATACTTTGGGTTCTAAATGATTGCTCTTACCTTGTAAGGTGTCTCTTTAGAAGTCTCATTTGTCAACAGTATGTTCTGTTTCTACACTCCTACAATCATGTGTTTATGTGTTCTTCAAGTATTTTATGTTTGTTTTATATTTTTAGCTTATACACATGTATTAATAAAAGAGAATTGTAGTGAAATAGCCAATAAACAAAACATATCCATCAGTCCTAGACCCCTTGATTATCCTTCTCTGTTAACAATGTATCCTTTATCCTTTCCCATTGAATTGCATATAAGATACTTAGTTCTACACATACAGACTTCTTATTTGACAGGAACAATATCAGTGCCTGGCTTATCGTCTCTGATTCCTTTCTCTGACTTTTGAATTTTAAGTAAGATTCACCTGCATTTTTAACCCAAACTAGCTAGGGTTAGGTGAATAAATTGATGTTTACTAACCTCAGTTTCTGCTCTCCAGGAATGGGTCATGCCTAAAAATTTAACTAGAAAGTAAATGGAACTTTTGTAGAGTATTGAAAGTCTCTGATCAAGCAACCATAACAAACTTATTAAATTAATAGGAATTCCCTTGGGTTGAGTTTTAGAGGCTCTGCTTCTGGCCTTGTGATCTGTTGAGAGGTCATTGCATCATATTCCAAGGGTTTCTCTATACCTCTAGCCATTCTGTTCTTAGCAGTTCTCTAGGGTACCCCAGAAAAAACATAGGACTCCTCAAAATAAGAAATCTCCTTCCCTTGGCCTTGTTGGGCATCAGAGGCAGGAGAGGCCCTTGGTCCTGTGAAGGCTCAATGCCCCAGTGTAGGGGAATGCCAGGGTAGGGAGGCAGGAGTGGGTGGGTGGGTGGGGGAACACCCTTCATAGAAGCATGGGGAGGGGGATGGGATAGGGGGTTCCTGGGGAGGGGAAATGGGAAATTTGAAATGTAAATAAAGAAAATATCCAATAAAAAAAGAAAAACAAAGAAATCTACTTCCTGTTATCTCTGACATTATTGTCATTTCTCTTTGTATAAAAATTACTATTTTCTTGTCAGATTATGGGTTCTATCTTCTGTTTTTAAATTACTGATGATGTCATATGTCATAAACATCCACTGTGATTCAAAATGCATAATAAAACATGATTTTAAAGCATGACATCTGTGTGAAGGTGGTGATAAGAATTAACAAACAGCTTGAGTGACTTGGAATTTTCATTTTCTCCGTTGGGAATGGGACTTAAGGGCTTGGAAGAGCTGCAGTATATTACAGAATCATGGGGTGATTTCTGCTTTTCTAAGAATTTGTTCACATTTATAGCAAATAATGTATGCCTATCTGTAGCTTAGGAGAAAATTTATAGAAATACAACTTGTTTATGAAAGCTTTTTTAAAAATCATGTTTATATATTACTTTAAGTTTTAAGATCACATTTTTCCTCAAAGACAGAAAAATCTAAAGTAAATAACTATGTATAAACAGTTGGAACCTCTTCCCAACAATTATGAGAGAGAAAGAGACAATTAAATCAGGATTGCCTGCATACACATAATAGCACATAAAAGTTTTTTCTGAATATTAGGCTAATAAATTAATTCAAAAACCAAAATTGAAATGAAAACCTGAAATAGATACACAGCCATTCCAATACCTTCTTTCAGAGATTTGAATTCCATTGAACATTGGTTAATATGAATATTGCTTATCTGCTCACAGTTATACACAGATAAAAGAATTCTAGAACAAAGTTGTTGGAAATATGCATTTTTACTTTATATATCTGAAAATTCAGAACTTCATGGATATAATCTGCCATACAGGAAATAAGAACAGGTCACAAAAAATGAGCAGAATCTTTTGCCTAGAAATTAAATGAGAAACTTGAATATGACTGGACAATGCAGTATTTTCCATATTTTCAATTATGAAAATGAACTCATCTCCATGATATTTGTATTTTGGAGTTCAATTCTGGGGTAGGCAAGCAGGGAGAAGTTTGCATTATGCTTTATTATTGTGAGTTATGCTTCTTCTAGAATAGACTTGTACTAGCCACAGGTAGATGATAATAAAACTCTAATAATGATGATTTCAATTTTCCAAAGTAGAGATTGAGTTCATATAACCTCATAAAGAGATGTCCTCCACTGGCATTACATAGAGGGAGATTAATAAGCACATTTATGGGTACAAGCATCATTTCATGCATTTGTTATGCTCTCATTGAGACTAGTGGCAAGGCGGAATCCCTGGGAGTTGTCTTAATGGGTGATCTAAACCTACACTTCATATGTTTTTACTTTATCCCAGATTTGATCTCTCTCCCCCCGCTGTGTGTGTGTGTGTGTGTGTGTGTNTGTGTGTGTGTGTGTGTGTGTTCGTGTGTGTGTGTTCGTGTGTGTGTTCGTGTGTGTGTGTGTGTGTATGTGTGTGTGTGTGTGTGTGTGTGTGTGTTTTAGTGAAAGGCCTACTGTATATTCACTAGTGTCTTCCTCAAATTCTAAAGGACAATTGTAAAATTATTTTTATGTACATAAAACTCAGCAGTGTACATTTAATACACTGGAGGACAGTTGTTTCACCTTTGCCCTTTTCAAGTTGGCAGTGTAAGCCACAGATTTTTGGACCCAGGACCTTGCCTCCCCAGTGGCTGCAGATCTCATCATATCTGTCTTTGTAATTGGTCCCGATAGAGTCTACTACTAGCTCAACCAGAGTGCCTTTGTCTTCCCAGGTAACGTGTGTGAAATTAACAGTGATGCTTGCCTTCCTGTGGATCAGAAGCAAAGTCAGAGTCCAGGTCATTTGACAGCTTAAAGGCCAACACTGTGGTCAATGTTTATTCATGTACTACTTTTTCCTCCCTGACATGTTTTGCCTGATCAATAACTATGTTCCACTGTGTTGATTTGAACACAGTTTTCCCAGTCTCCAAGCTTTGCAATGGTTAGAGTCTGGAACTCAAAATACATCCAAGTTTATTTCACCAGAATTTTTTCTTTACCCTTGAAACTTTATTAAATGCCCATTCCATTTTTCTCCTTCCTATCTCATACAAATGGTCTAACAGCATCAAAATAATTACTTGCTGTTTTATTTATTAATTCATTTGTTCCTTTGTGCATTTTACCCTGTGTTATAAAATCTATGATAGAAATCAGGTTGAACTTGTCTGCAACTATCACCACCTCCTTGTTCTTTTCCTTCTACTCCTTTTTATCTACCACCTTCTCCTCCTTCTTCTTCCCCTTCTAATCTTTCTCCTTATTTCTCCAGGCCAGCGTTGTCTCACAGAATCCTTCCTACCTAAACAACACAAGTACTGATATTGCATTTTGCAGGTGTGAGAAATAATGCGCAGTTTAGCAGACTTTTTAAAAGTACAAATTGTATCTTAGTTTGAATTTTCTAGTAGCTGCTTCTTAAGAGAATCTGTCAAATTAGACATTAGACAAATACTTGGTGAAATTTAAGCAAGAAAAAGATTAAAGGTTTCAGTGCAAGTGGTAATAAATGAATGGAATTCAGTTTGATGACTTTATCCAAGCCCAGGCATATATTAACTAGGTGGAATAAAATAGCTTGCACTATGACTGGGGTTAAGCACCTATGGCTAGATAGGTCAGTCATAAACCCTAAGAGAGGACGTACTACTATCACTCTGCTAAACTGACATGGCATTAAATTGACTCCTAATGATCTCTCATTATACCTATAGATAAATGCATCTCTCAACCCTCATCTGAGAAACTCTTTTTTGAGATAGATGATAGTTAATACAAGGAACCACAACTATTCATTATGAAGAGAGCAAGACACTGAGGGGTACAAAGGCCTAAATGGGACATCTCAGGATTATTCTTTCTTCCTAAGGATCAATGATCCCTTAGGAAGAGGGACTGAAAAGATTATAAGAATCAGAGTATTAATTGACTAATGAAACAGTGTTATAAAGATAACAGGGCAGTTGTACATATTATCAGCTATGACAATATACATATAACCACCAATTAAAGATCAAGCCTGACACATCCCCAGTGTGAGGAACAGAGGTTAACATGAAATCCCATGCCCTAGCTAAGAGGTTATTAGTGATTAATAGCTTAGGGGGATGAGAGTGTCAGTTACCTTTAAGGATCTTGCCACTTGTAAGTTGTCTATACTCCAATGGAAGGCCACTTATGAACAACACAAATTGTATTTGATATGTTCTTTAAAAGGCCACAAATTTGCAAATTCTTTGTTTAGCTCTGTACTCCATTTTTTTTTAGTAGAGTTGTTTGATTTTCCGGAGTATAACTTTTTTAGTCCTTTGTATATGTTGGAAATTAGCCCTCTATAGGATTTGGGCTTGGTAAAGATCTTTTCCTAATCTGTTGGTTGCCTTTTTACCTTATCGATAGTATTCTTTGCCTTACAGAAGCTTTGCAATTTTATCAGGTCCCATTTGTCGATTTTTGATCTTACAGCACAAGTCATTGGTGTTCTGTTCAGGAATTTTTTTCCCTGTGCCCATATGTTCAAAGCTCTTCCCCACTTTCTCCTCTATAAGTTTCAGTGTCTCTGGTTTTATGTGGAGTTCCTTAATCCACTTAGACTTGAGCTTTGCACAAGGAGATAAGCATGGATCAATTCTCATTCTTCTACATGATAGCCACCAGTTGAGCCAACACCATTTGTTGAAAATGTTGTCTTTTTTTTCCACTGGATGGTTTTAGCTCCTTTGTCAAAGATCAGTGACCATAGGTATGGGGTTCATTTCTGGGTCATCAATTCTATTCCATTGATCTATCTGTCTCTGTACCAGTACCATGCAGATTTTATCACAATTACTCTGTAATACAGCTTAAAAACAGGGATGGTGATTTCATCAGTGTATCTTTTATTGTTGAGAATAGTTTTTGCTATCCTAAGTTTTTTGTTATTCCAGATGAATTGCAAATTGCCCTTTCTCACTCTTTGAAGAAATGAGTTGGAATTTTGATGGGGATTTCATCAAATCTATAGATTGCTTTCAGCTAAGAAGTACCTAAAAAAATGTTCAACATTCTATTTATCCAGGAAATGCAAATCAAAACATCCCTGAGATTCTACCTCACACCAGTCAGAATGATTAAGATCAAAAACTCAGGTGACAGTAGATGCTGGCAAGGATGTAGAGAAAGATGAACACTCCTCCATTGCTGGTAGGATTACAAGTTGGTACAACCACTCTGGAAATCACTTTGGTGCTTCCTCTGAAAATTGGACATAGTACTACTGGAGGATCCAGCAATTCCACTCCTGGGCATATACCCAGAAGATGTTCCAACTTGTAATAAGGACACATGCTCCACTAAGTTCATAGCAGCCTTATTTATAATAGCCAGAAGCTGGAATGAACCCAGATGTCCCTCCACAGAGGAATGGACACAGAAAATGTAGTACATTTAAACAATGGAATACTGCTTATCTATTAAGAACAATGAATTTATGAAATTCTTAGGCAAATGGATGGATCTGAAGGATATCATCCTGAGTGAGGTAACCCAATCACAAAAGAACACACATGATATGCACTCACTGATTAGTTGATATTAGCTCAGAAGCTCAGAATACCCAAGATACAATTCTCAAAAAATCATGAAACTCAAGAAGAAGAAAGACCAAAGGGTGGATACTATGATACTTCTTAGATTGGGGATCAAAATACCCATGGAAGGAGTTACAGAGACAAAATTTGGAGTAGACACTGAAGGAATGACCATCCAGAGACTGCCACACCTGGGGATCCATTCCATAAAAACCCCACCAAAACCAGACACTATTGTGGATGTCTACAAGAGCTTGCTGACAGGAGCCAGATATTGCTGTCTCCTGAGAGGCTCTGCCAGTGCCTGACGAATACTGAAATGTATGCTCACAGCCATCCATTGGACTGAGCACAGGGTTCCCAACGAAGAACATAGAGGAAGTACTCAAGTAGCTGAATGGGTTTGCAGCCTCATTAGGAACAATATGAACTAACCAGTACCCCCAGAGCTCCCTGGGACTAAACCATCAACCAAAGAAAACACATGGTAGGACACATGACTCCAGCTACATATGTAGCTGAGGATGGCCTAATTGGTCATCAACGGGAGGAGAGGCCCTTGTACCTGTGAAAGTTCTATGCCCCGTATAGGGGGATGCTATAGCCAGGAAGTGGGAGTGGGTAGATTGGCGAGCAGAGGGAGAGAAAGGTTAGGGGTGATTTGGAGTGGAAACCAGGAACGGGGACAACATTTGAAATATAAATAAAGAAAATATCTAAAAATAAAAAAGCCTACAGTTGGGCAGGTAGGGAAAAAGGTGGTTCTGTGAGAAATGGAGAGACAGGATGAATTTGATGAGACTGCTGTACACAAATTTCAAGGAATTATTAAAAACGAGCAACTATAGCTTTTTCATTGCCATATGTATAAATCCAGACCTCTTCTTTGCTATCTCTGTTTCACTGTGTATGATTTCTCTCACTAGCATCTCAATGGACATTTATCCCCACACTTAGTTGATTCCAATATCATGAAGTACGCCATGAACTGGTCCAGGTGTGCTTGCCCTTGTACATTGAACAAACTAGTTAATATATTTCCCACCTTGATCTTTTTACATGTATGGGAATGAAGATAAGCAGGTAAAGGTTATTTTTTTTCATGTTTTTCTATGGTTGTCTTAGTTCTTTTTCCATTGCTGTGAAGAGTCACCAGAACCAAGGCCACTTATAAAAGAGAACATTTAATTGTGAGTTTGATTGCTTTCATAAAACCCAGGATTATCACTCATGATAATTATGGTGATGATCCTGCCTGCTGGCATGGGCTTTTGAAACTTCAAAACTCACCATCAGTAATATACCTCCTCTCAAAAGTTCACAAAACCTAATCCTCCCCAAACAATTTTACCTACTGCAGAACAAACGGGTACCATCTCACACAAACCACCAGAGTGATCTTTCTGTTTGTGCCAGTCTCATAGGCTTTGGTACATCACCCTGCAAAATCGCTGCAGTGTATCACATGAACATATATGAATGTGCATTTCCACTGAGTTAGAAGTACATTTTTTGGCTTTAACTCATATATTAATTTTGGCATGTAAAAATACCCATCAATTGAATGACAGAGACTTGAAGCAAAACAAATAAGTCACTACAGAAACAATATTTTGATACTATGATCAGTACTTTCTTTCTAACAGTAATCATGTGTGCCTTTTCTTTGGACCAGTTGGTTCTGTGACACCTGTATAATGTGTTTTTTTCCTCACAATAGCTTTTAGTGCCCAGCTTTTGTCAAGTGTAAGTCTGCTTTATCATTTGAGGTTCTGGGTCGCTGACATAATTTTTGTGAGAACTCTCACTGAGTTTGGACAACTCCAGTTTATATACAAAAGATGCTATTAGTCACGTATCAGATTCTTCTCCGCTTAGGATCTGCTGACCATGCAGCACAACTTACGATATCCCCAGTTTTACAGCTGCTACTTTTTCCTGCTTTCGTGTAGCTAGGCAGAGAAGTCGTTCTCTTGACCTAGACCAATCTAGATGCTATCTCCTGTCATGAAACATCCCACATATGTCAACCTGGCTTGCTCAAATTACCCTAAATACCTTGCTTGAGAAATGTTTAATTATGTATGGCTATTTGGGGATGGGTTTGTTCAGGAATCTTTTGAAATTTTGATTAATTTAGAGGTAAGGCACCAGAAGTTATTTATTCAAATATTCTTTTAAAAGATGTTTGTATACAAATCAAAAGTGGAACAGAATGGCAGAGCAAAGGTCAAGAATTCTTGTTGCTTATTATGAAAGATTTAGCTTCCTCTTCTGTAATAGAATCTAATATAGGTACCATATGCCTGTCTCAAAGTCCTATGACACTAAGATGCCAGGATTTGTCAATAAATTAAGTAAAACAAAGCAATCAGATTCTCTAACTTATGTGTAACTCTTCTTTTTCTTTGACCCAAGAGTATCACGACTTTTATCTCTGTTCATGAAATGACAGTAGGCTTATTTCTTAAACTAAAAGTCATGGAAAACTGTAATAGAAGACCCTTCATAGTTATTCATAGATGGCTAGGTAGCCCTCGTAGGCATATGGCTAAACTCTAGTTCACAGCCCCTGCTGAAGTTTTGTGTGTCTGTGTGGCTAATATCTGGGTCACAAATGGAGTGGAGACAGATGGACCCAGATGGATAGGTTTGCTCTTTCTTTTTCTGCTTCCGAGGGGTGGAAGACCGAGTACAGAAGCTGCAAGTTCAAGGTGATGGCAGAGTTATCCAGGAGGGATGACTCTAGGTCCTAATAGGATCCAGAGATCTGGAGACCTTTACTTCATTCTGAAGAGTCTACTGTGGAAAGAAAATTATTCATTAATGGTTTTCAGATTTCTATGTTACTTTTCTATAACAGTAAAATGTCTTACTATACACAATGGGAAAATTCATTTAAAGTACTTTTACTGTTAAAATAAATGTAAATTGTACTTATAAGCTTATTATACTGGGTTGATTGTAATTCTGACCTGGCTTTCAGGGGGAATTAATTATCATTCCCTCTCCAATTAAGACTAACTAATTTCTCTTCTCAGTCCTGGTGCTTCAATCATTTCTGTCTTCCTCTTCTTTTCCCTCATGTATTTCCCCGCTTTTTTCATCATTTTGAATGATCCTTCAGGGGATCACCTAGTCACTGTTTCCAGAGAGGTGAGGGGCAATCTCCTGCTCCAATTGGCAGAGTCCTAAATGTGTATTCCTCTTCTCATTCCTACAGACTTTTCAGCTTTCCCCCATTATCTGCACTGTGTGTAAGTCGAATTGTGTGAGCAAATAGTAACAAGAAAAGGCCTTTCCTATTTGACTGTTACATGAAGTTACTGTTCCGTTGTAGATCATTTATGTACTTAAGATATGCAGCTTCCTCCTTGCAGGATATATGTCTTCACAGAGGTGGTGCAATCCATATCTAAGTGTATTGACCATTTCCTCAGTAAATGCCTATACAGTGCCTATGCAGTCATAGGCTCTGAAGTACAGAGGAAGCAATAAAGAACATGTTGAGAGTCACATTTAGACTCCACATATTTAGGGAGGGAAGGAACTATATGTAAATATGGTGAATAAGAACTCAGACAATACTTTCTTCATAAGAAAATAAAATGAAAATGAGAGATGTGGTATGTTGGAGACATTGGTCTGTGGCCATAAATAAGGCCCACAGTCCCACAGAGTAGCTCATATGTGAGCAGAGACATGACATAGGGAAGCGAGTGAGCTGTGTCTGTCTTAGAGGAGAGTTTAGAGCTTAGAGATAATAAATGCATTGCCCCGGAGCATGGTTATTTTGGGTTATTCATAGAGCAAGAGAGAGTCTCAAGAAACCAAAACGGGGGAAGAATAAAAGGAGAAGAGGGCCAAGAATTCTTGATTTCCCGAACTGTTTTGACAATTCTACTTTAATCTATGGTTCTGCCTTTGACTCTGAGAAAATTGGAAAGTCAGTGAGAGGTGAGCATTTCAGTGGTGTGGTTTGTACTTTAACAGGGTCAGCCTTGTGTACAGAAACAACGAGAAAACTTGAGAGGTGTTTGCGATACTTTCAGTGTAACTTGGATTGGGTATTAAGAAATGGAGATAACCAAACAACCCAGCCTGATGGTAGTACCGAAGCTTTAAGCTGACAGCAGGGCCCTATTGCCAAGGAAAATATCCACACAACTCATTGGATATAGCATGGTCAAAGTTGGCTGCATGGACACTTCATTCCTACCTTCTAGTCTCTTTGGTAGGAGAAAGTGTTCTGCAGGCTACAGAAAGAGAAAGGAAACATGGACACCAACCCAGCCACAAATCATTTAACCTGCAATCTGTTCTGCCTGTCAGATGTGCTGTGGAGGACGGTGACACAAAAGATGTGGGAGTGGACACCCAATGTCTGATTTAACTTGAAGCTTACCCTACAAGAAGGAGACCGTGCCTGACACTTCTTGGATGGCCAGGAACTAGAGAATATATTGCCTAGAGATACAGGCTTTAAGACAAAACATAGCTGGTCTTTTAAAAAGAAATCAATGAAATATTCCTAAGAGTATTCTTCTGTATTTCCATATCAGTCCTGGCCAGTCATCAGAGAAGCTTCTCCGGAAGCAGAGGGGAGCAGATGCAGAGACCCACATTCAGACATCATGCAGTGTTGAAATCGGAGATCTCCATCAGTTCCTCCCCTTGAAGCTCTTGGAATCCCATGGAAGAGGGGGATGGAAGATTGTAGGAGACGGAGAGGATGGAGAACACCAGGAGAGCCCAATGCACTGAACTAGGCAGGGCTCCCACGGACTCACAGAGACTGACTATGTAAGCATGGGGGAGGCCTGAATGGGTCTATACCAGGTCCTCTGCATTTATTTTATAGATGGTAAATTGATATTTCTAGGAGTGGGACTCCTAACAGTAGGAGCAGATTTGTCTTGACTGTTTTGCCTGCTCTTTGGACTCTTTTCTCTTGCCTTGACCAGCGTCAGTCTGAGTGTTTTTGCTTTATCTTGTATATTGCCCTATCTTGTTTTGTCATATTTGGTTGTCATCCTTTGGAGGCCTGTTTTTTGTTGTTGTTGTTGTTGTTGTTGTTGTTGTTGTTTTGTTTTGTTTTTGTCTTTTTTTTGGTTTTTTTGTTTTTTTGTTTTTTTTTTTTTTTAATAAGAAAAGGAGGGGGAATAGATTAGGGGAGAGGGAAAATAGGGAGGTAAACTTAGAGGAGCTGATGGAGGAGGATCTGTAGTAGAGACATATAAGAGAGAAGAGTCTATTTTCAATAAATAAAAAAGAGAAAGTGTATGATAAAATGTTCATATTTGTCATATATGTTAAAGTTATAGTTTATTGTGTTTTCTGATGGAATATCTATGAAATATGAGAAAAAGAAAAAAAGGCAGAGAAGACTACCATGTCCTTAACACCAGGAAGGAAGAATAGAATTGTCATCAGCTGGAACTTCAATGAAAGTTAGAAGGGGAAGATGCAAGTTTTGTGTTTACAATTTGAAATTTGTTATACTGAAGAGAATTTTATGGGACTACATCAAATAACTGGGTATATGCAAGTCTAAAATCTGGGTCAAAATCTATGATTGGAAATGCAAGTTTTATAGTTGTAAGTGCAAAGATAATTCTTTGAGCATGATGCTACGTGAATATTCCAAAAGAGCAGGCATAGGTTACAATGGCAAGAGTCTGTTGAGGTCCTGCTGCACTTTCATATTAATATGTCAGAGGTATGAGAATAGGGCAGAGCTTTTCCCCAAATCTATTAAATATATAATTCACGTGTTTGAAAGGGAACTATGGAATCAGCTTTATCAAAATGCTATTGATTAAATAAAGAAGATTTGAGCTAAAAATTCACCTTTGAATTGACAATGTGAGGGTCATTGATGGTAATGTAATCACATTTTTAATAGAACTGAAAAAGATTTATAATGACTATGAGATAGGATGAGAAATCAAGACAAAAATATGCATAATTCAAGGGTTTTTTTTTTTTTGCTATGAAAGAGAAAACAGGGCAGTACTTAAAAGATGTATGAAATTAGAGAATGATTTCTAAATCCAACATGTTATATATGTCTATTTGCATATTTCACAGGGAGAAATAAATAGATATTGAGGGAGAGAGGCAAGAGAATCGATGGAAAATATAAGTGGGAAAGTTGTAGGATCATGAATCAAATAGAAATTAATTGACAAGACCAATGGAATATGCACTATCAGTAACACATCCAAGTTGAGCAAGCAGAGAAGGAGAAGGAAGCGATGGGAGGTCAGGAAAGCCTTCTTGACGAAGCGTGATTGGATGTGAATGTTGAAAGATGAGGAAGAATTTCTTATAGATCAGCAGTTCTCAATGAAATAATGTTATGGTTGGGGGCTCACCACAATCTGAGCAACTGTATTAAAGGGTTGAAGTGTTAGGAGCTTGAGAACCACTGCTGTAGAATTTATCCTACTTTCTGGTACTTTTGGGAAGATGAGAAAGCCTGGCTCACTGAGAGGTGAAAGCAGATTAGACTAAAGATGTTAACAGAACCATATTATTATACACTTTAATATTAAGGAGTTGGCGTTTTATACTAAGCCATGATGCTTAATATTGTCGACTTGCCAGGAGGTAGAATATCCTAGGACACAAGTCTCTGGGGCATGTCTGGGAGTGATTATCTATACTAGGTTACCATATGGCTATGCTTGTGAGAGATCCTATTGATGACACTAATTAAGTTGAGAAGACCCACCTTAATAGTAAGGTTGTAATGTTTTTGAGAGTAAGAGTAAAAGAACATTAAGTTTGGTACATAGGCAGAATGGGGAGGACCTGGGAGGAGGTGGGGAAGAGAGTATTTTCACAATCTATCTCGTGAAATATATTAAAAATAGAAATAAAAACATGGGGAAAGATTAAGAGGCCTAAACCCACACAGAATTACAGACAAATAAGGAATGCCGAAAGCCAGGGGAATAGTCTTCCAGTGAAGAGCACACCAATTGTTTATCCAATATTAAGTAATTAGTCTGAAAACATACATACATACCAGTAACTTTATATAGACTGGACGGGTTGTATTTATGTATTTCAGAATATTTTATTATTATGTGTATTACATGTATATGTACATATAACAAATATACATGTATGTTTGTATATCGCATATGTGTATATGCAATATATAATACTCACATAACAACAATTAATAAAAAAAAGGCCATGGATTTGAAAGAGAGTCTGAAGGGGCAGATGGGAGGGTTTGGAAGGAGAAAGGGGAAGGAGTAAAAGATGTAGTTATATTATAATCTCAGAAAAAAAATCTGATTTAAAAAGTAAAATGCAGAGATATCGTCCCCCATGACTAGGTCCTAGACTGCGCAACTGAGGATGTCAACTGATCATGATCTATGGTCATGCTCTGCCTGCTGACTAAAGATAAAACAGGATCAGTGCTGTTTCTATCTTCAGCTTCCAGGATATCCCCATCATAACTGAGTACACACTTAAACTGTGGGCCAAATTATACCCTCTCACAGGTAAGTTGTTTTTGCCAGGGAACTTTATCACAGCAATAGGAAAAGTAACTAAGACCGAAAATTGGTCCAAGGGAACAGGGTCATAGCTATAATAAGACAAATCATGTGACTGATTTGAGGCTGCTTTATAGGAGGAATATAGAAGAGTGTAGAACACGGTGCTAGAAGAGTCCTTGAGGGTTCTATGTAGAGTTTAATGGGCCATTACAGTAGAACTTGGAAGACAGGGATAGATACCAAGGCACATTTAGACTGTGGAAGGACAACTCATGAGTTAGCAGAGGCATTCAAATTCAAGTACTCTCTCAAGAACTGGCTATGCAACACTTATACAATATTCTGACAAAGAGCATCACGGACTTAACTCACATTCTGAGAGTTTGAGTTGGATGAGGTTAAATTAAAGATAGTAGATTGGTTTCTTCTGCAGCAGATTTTAAAATAGGAAAGTATTCAGACTCTGGAATGGCTACAGTTTATTGATCTCATCTATGTTTATAGTGAGAAAGCATTGATAGAAAGCAGATATATATCAAAGATGTACATTTTGTCAAAGAAACAATGTGAACAAGTTTAGCATTACTAGGAGGCAGTTTGAACACAGCTGTAACTGTTAATGTGATTAGCAACATTGTGGGAAACAAAACCTGGTTAGGACAACAGAAAAGGTGTCTTGAGAACAAGATCCCACACACCAAAGGTTCTATTTCATAAAAATGCAAATTCATTTTCAATAGGAAGAACCTAAACGGACACTGAGTCCCCATGGAAAAGAATCCCTGCTCTGCAGTCACAGCTGCCAACATCTGTGTTACTCCAGGGTCTGCACATAGAAGCTAATGCAACCATGGTCCAAGATGGACAAGATCCATCTTGAACTGGCAGCAAAAATTGGGACTATTGCCTACATGCTTCTCATTTCACACACATGAAAGATGTATTATTGATGGGAGACATTGGATCTTACATTATGGCTCCAGAGAGTCACTGAAGCCAAGCGATTTGTGAAAGCTTCATAGTCTCGTAGAAGCCCTAGGAGGCCACTACATAAATATGTGACAATAAAGCACATTGAACACACTGTATAACAGAGGATATATAGATTCCAGGACCATTGGCCATCCCGAGAAGAAAGGTGCAGGTATGAGGTACAATTACTTATTAGAAAGAGGCTATGTGATGCAGTTGGCAGAGCTAGAGGGATGAAACCCCATACACCACTAGGATCCCAGAAGATTATTTTACAAGCTCCTGATGCCAGAATCACAAGCTCCAGATGCCAGAGTCAGAGCTGATGGTCTGGTGACTGCTCTGCTAAGTTTGATCTTTGTGTGGTTTGGTCTTTGCTATGTCTTCTTTTTTGAAGAGAACATGTTTATTCTGTACCATTACATTCTGGACATAGGTAAATTGTGTTTTTGTGTTTAAGGGCTCCACCGTTGAAAGGATGTCTTGAGTTTCTGTTGATATTTAGATTTTAGACTTTTAAACAATGTTGAGAGTTTTTAAACTACGGGAGCATCTAAAATCAGACTAAATATATAATATTTTGCACTGTAAAGTGGGTGGGAGCCTATCTGAATGAGAGGTGAAAGGTTTTGGCTTAAAAGTGCTGTCAAAAGGGAGGTCAAAGTGACACTGGTGGAGTTTCAACTTGATAGTATCTAGAATCACATGTGATATAAGCTACTGGGCATGTTTATGAAGCTAACTGTTTAGTCAGTTGATGTAGGAAAAACTACTCTAAAACTGAACAGAATTAATCCCTGGTGTCAGACTTCAGACTTCATGAAAGGAGGAAGTGAACTGAGCATGAACAATCACTATGCTTGGATTGACTGCAGGCACAACATGATAGCTAGCGGCCTTAAGTTCCCTTTGCTAGTGAGTGCTCCCCCTTAATCATGGACTGGATCCTCCAATCTGAGGGAATAGACTCTTTCTCTCTTAAGCTGCTTCTCTCAGGATATAATATTGATACATGAACATACACAACTGAGAGAGAGAGAGAGAGAGAGAGAGAGAGAGAGAGAGAGAGAGAGAGCGAGAGAGAGAGCTGGAGGACTATGTAATAAGGACATTGACATTCTAGATTCGATCTTAGTACTACTGTTGTAGTCATAATATGGGAGATCTGTGGGGGCAAGTTTAGGTGAGATTGATGTATAGTGACCTAAGAATGTAGAAGAAGGTTGGGGAGGTTGACTCCACTATTGCACAGGAGTGAATCTGGTGATATTTAACCATGTAACTTGCTAAGTTACAATAAATATAGAAAGTACTGGAGAAAGCCAGAACCTTGGGTTCTTACTAGGTTGTAAACTCATGCGATGAACAGAACTAGAAAACACAGGCAGGGAAGATGTTCAAGTGAAGGCCAGGTCTTGTTTAGCTTCATTATAAGAGGGGCCTGCGGTGAGTCAAGGTGGATATGGCCAGCAGAATACCAGAAAGAGATACTGGAGCTCAGAAGGGCCATCAGACTGGATATGGGCTTGAGCACTGCCTATGTGTTTTCAATAGTTGAAATTCCAATGCAAATAGACTAAAAGGCTGTGAGTTAGACCCACAGCATACATTTCAATTGCCCAGAAATCAATTATTTAGCATCAATGAGCTACAAATTTTCTAATCTTTTTATAGAGAAAAATCGTAGATCTTAAAAGGACTAATACTTTAGGTGAATATTTATTTGAGATTTAAATATACAGAGAGAGGAACTGTGGAGGTGGATCAATTGGCAAAGTTGCCAAGCAGTCCGGAGGACCTCAGTTCATATTTCCTACACTCTTACCAAAAATCAGATGGGCATCACATTCCTTTAATGGTGAGGCAGGGGTGGGAGGGTCCTGGGGAACAAGACTTGCCAAATGAATGATCGCTAGTTTCTGTGAGAGGCTTCACTTCCAAGAGTAATATGGAGGGAAGCAGAGATACCCATTGACTTAGTATTTCATCAACAATGATTCATGAGAGAACACATTCAGTGGACTCCATGCTTCCACATTTGAATTTTTATCTTGTCCCATGGAATGGACATGTACCACACTGTCTGGATATGCTGGGAAGTTGCCATAAGCTATAACTCCCCATCAGCCATGCCTTTATAAGGACGAATAACAACTCATTAACTATACTGTGGTCTGTTGCTAGTGCATTTCTGATTGTAGGTACTGGATATATTATGAAAGATATTTAGAATTGTTATCATAAAATAAAGGGTTGTGCTGATTTTGTCCAGTGGTGGGCTAAGGAAAATATGCTCACCATTGTAATGTAGTCTAGAATAAGCCAGGGAATATTGTAGTTTCAGTGTGCTAGATGTATTTACCATCTTTAGTTTACAAGGCATTTATTGGGCTAAAACTTTATTATAAGTTGAAGGATTTGTTTAATGTCAGCTATTTACATATATATATATATATATATGTATGGATCTATCTACCTATCTATGTGTCAGAGAAGAGACCTGCTTTTTTTTTTTCTTGAGGGAATTGAAGAAAGAGAAGTAGATTGGTGGGAAGGGAGGTGCGGGAGGAAAATTGGAAGGGGGTAGGAAGGGGAAACTGGCTGAAATATATTTTTTAAATTAGATATGTTTTTAATTTACATTTCAAATGTTATCCCCTTTCCTGGTTTACCCTCCAAAAAACCCATACCCTCTGCCCTGCTCACCAACCCACTCACTACTGCTTCATGACCCTGGCATTTACCTACACTGGGGCATAGAGCCTTCACAAGACCAAGGGCCTCTCCTCCCAATGCTGACTGACTAGGCCATCCTCTGCTACATATACAACTGGAGCCATTAGTCCCACCATGTGTTTTCTTTGGTTGGTGGTTTAGTCCTTGGGAGCTCTGGGGGTACTGGTTAGTTCATACTGTTGTTCCTCCTATGAGGCTGCAAACCCCTTCAGCTCCTTGAGCACTTTCTCTAGGGTCCCTCATTGGGGACCCTGTGTATCCACTTCTGTATTTGACAGGCACTGGAAGAGCCTCTCAGGAGACAGCTATATCAGGCTTCTGTCAGCAAGCACTTGTTGGGATCCACAATAGTGTCTGGGTTTGGTGATTGTATATGGGATGTATGCCCAGGTGGAACAGTCTCTGGATGGTCATTCCTTCGGTCTCTGCTCCACACTTTGTCTGTGTAACTCCTTCCATGTTTATTTTGTACCCCCTACTAAGAATGATTGAACTATCCACACTTTGGTATTCTTTTGATCCATTCTTATCTCCTTGTACAAAGCTCAAGTCCAGGTAGATCAAGGACCTCCATATAAAACCAGAGACACTGAAACTTATAGAAGAGAACGTGGGGAAGAGCCTCGAACATATGGGCACAGGGGGAAAATTCCTGGACAGAACACCAATGGCCTGTGCTATAAGATCAAGAATCGACAAATGGGACCTCATAAAATTGCAAAGCTTCTGTAAGGCAAAGGACACTGTCAATAAGACAAAAAGGCAACCAACAGATGGGGAAAAGATCTTTACCACTCCTAAACACGATAGAGGGCTAATATCCAATCTATACAAAGAACTCAAAAAGTTAGACTCCAGAGAACCAAATAAACCTATTAAAAATGGGGTACAGGGCTAAACAAAGAATTCTCAACTGAGGAATACCAAAGGGCTGAGAAGAACCTACAAAAAGTTCAACATCCTTAGTTATCAGGGAAATGCAAATGAAAATAACCCTGAGATTCCACCTTACACCAATCAGAATGGCTAAGATAAAAAACTCAGGTGACAGCAGATGCTGACAAGGATGTGGAGAAAGAGGAACACTCCTCCATTACTGGTGGGATTGCAAGCTGGTACAACCACTTTGGAAATCTGTTTAGTATTCCTCAGAAAATTAGACATAGTACTAACTGAGGAGTTCTTTAACACTATGTGTGTCTGTGTGTGTATATGTCTCTCTCTCTCTCTCTCTCTCTCTCTCTCTCTCTCTCTCTCTCTCTCTGTGTGTGTGTGTGTGTGTGTGTGTGTGTGTCTGTATCTGTGTGTGCCTGTGTGTGTGCAATACCCAGAAATACCACTCCTGGGCATATACCAGAAGATTCTCCAACATGTAATAAGGACACATGCTCTACTATGTTCATAGCAGCCTTATTTATAATAACCAGAAGCTGGAAAGAACCCAGATGTCCCTCAAGAGGATACAGAAAACGTAATACATTTACACAATGGAGTACTACTCAGCTATTAAAAACAATGAGTTTATGAAATTCTCAGGCAAATGGATGGATCTGGAGGATATCAGTCTGAGTTAGGTCACCCCATCACAAAAGAACATATACGATATTCACTCACTGCTAAGTGGATGTTAGCCCAGAAGCTTGGAATACCTAAGATACAATTCGCAAAACTCATGAAACTCAAGAAGAAGGAAGGTGAAATGTATTGTATGAGAGATAAATAAAAACAAATACATCAAAGTCATCTATTACTACTACTACTACTACTACTACTACTACTACTACTACTACTATTTGCACACACACACACACACACACACACACACACGCAGGCACGCACACAGGCACACACACAGGCACACAGACATACACACAGACACACACACAGACACACACACACAGATACACAAAGACACACACACACATAGTGTTAAAGAATGCATTGCATTTTTTTTCTGAGAGAATAATCATGGAGCAGAGTTACTTTCACTCTGCTTGACAGGCACACTGTGGTGGCAGTACTCAGTATTTGTTTGTTACCCAAAGAGGCTCTGCACACTTTAAGAAATGCCATTCAGTTTGTGATATTTGGATTCTTACTATATTACAATTCTTACCAATTTATTTCCATAGACCTAGATTCTTCAGAATGAAAGAAGTGACATGTTTCACAGGCGACAAGGAAGTGCTGGAATGCCTCTCCTGACTCCTCAGGTCTTCTTTTTCTGTGACAGATCTTGCTGTGTCTCTCCCAGCATCAGAATTGGGGAGACAAGGTAAGGAACCTCAAGATTCATCCTGACACTATGTATTTAATGATACTCTGCTATTTTTTTTAAAGGAAAGTCCACATTTTGGAATGATATTCAACTTAACCAATGCTATGCAAACAGAATTTATTAGACTTATAGCAGCTGATATTAAAAAAATTATGGGTTCCCAGGATATGAATACAACAGAGGCTGCTGACATTTATCTTTAAGTGATAAAGAGTCAAACTCCAAAGTCTTTGCCAGTGTCTCTTGCTTTTCTTAGCTCGTCTCTTTCCTTTCTTATTAGAGCACCACAAATTGAAACTGTTGCTTCTCTCCCAGGGAACCACAAGCTCGTGCATTGAAATTCTTCTGCAGAAAAATGACTTCATGCAGATACTCCCCTCACCTCCGTGAATTGTTTCTAGCTTCCATTCTAACATGAACAAGCTGCTTCTGATATGAAACTGGATACCAAATTGTCAGTTTATGGACAAAAAAATGTGCATTTAGCTGGCCATGCTGCTTAGTGGGCGACATGCTTTCCTACTCTGCCTGAATCCAGAGGTGGATCCACAGCATCAAATGGACCAGAGGTGGATCCACAGCATCAAATGGACCAGAGGTGGATCCACAGCATCAAATGGACCAGAGGTGGATCCACAGCACCAAATGGACCAGAGCTGGAATCACAGCACCAAATGGACCAGAGCTGCATCCACAGCATCAAATGGACCAGAGCTGGATCCACAGCATCAAATGGACCAGAGCTGGAACCACAGCATCAAATGGACAAGAGCTGGATCCACAGCATCAAATGGACCAGAGCTGGATCCACAGCACCAAATGGACCAGAGCTGGAATCACAGCACAAAATGGACCAGAGCTGCATCCACAGCATCAAATGGACCAGGTGTTGTGGTACATGTCTCTAGCCCTACAACCCCAGTCCTCAGGAGGTGCCAACAGGAGAATAAGAATTTCAATGTCATCCTTGACTAATAAGGGATTTTAAACCAGCCTGAGCTACTTGAGATCTTGTATTAAACTAACAAACAAATGGGCAAAACAATACAAAAAGTTAATAAAGCCATTTGGATTTTTTTCCTGAAAAATAAAAATAAAAATAAAAACAAAAACAAAAAACAAAACAAAAAATAAAAACTGCAGTGTATAGCAGTTATATGAAGAAGACAAAAGTTCTCAAGATCTAATTTGAAATATGTGAATTTGTTAAGCCAGATAATCATTATAGCTTATTTTCACATCTAAAAGTTGACACTGATACTTGTGGTCCATACATTTGCATCAGGGGAAATGTTAAAATAACACATGTAAAGTCATAAAGTTTCAAAGGAAAACAATCTAGAGCACTTCTGCATGCAGAACAGAATGAGATACACATGAAAACAATAAAAATGATGCTCCAAAATAGAGAATCACATTTATATACAGTAAAGGGCATATGCCCATTTTTATTAATTCCATCACCCAGGAAAAATATATTCAAAAATAATCTAACATGATAATCAGGCAGTAAGGTCAGACCCAAGTGTTGTGAAGGATAAAACACATGCACGTGAGTGCACACACACACACACACACACACACACACACACACACACACACACGTGCACCCCCCCACACACACACACACTTTAGTTGGACCAATAAAAGAGAACTCCCATACCTGATGAACAGCTTCAGTGAAGTAGCTGGATATAAAATTAACTCAAACAAATCTGTGTCCTTTCTCTACACAAAGGATAAACAGGGTGAGAAAGAAATTATGGAAACAACACCCTTCACAATAGTCACAAATAATATAAAATACCTTGGTGTGACTCTAACTAAGGAAGTGAAAAGATCTGTATGATAAGAACTTCAAGTCTCTGAATAAAGAAATCACAGAAAATCTCAGAAGCTGGAAAGATCTCCCATGCTCATAGATTGGCAGGATCAATATAGTCAAAATGGCTATCTTGCTGAAAGTAATATACAGATTCAATGCAATCCCCATCAAAATTTCAACTCAATTCTTCACTGAATTAGAAAGGGCAATTTG
>NC_034602.1:68297803-68299470 GCF_900095145.1 Mus pahari
CCATCCTTTCATCTTAGCTCTAAATTTTGTCTCTGTACCCGTATCCTTTCATGAGTATTTTGTTCCTTTCTCTAAGGAGGAATGAAGTATCCACACGATGGTCATCCTTCTTGGTTTTCTTGTGTTTTGCAAAATGTATCTTGGGTATTATATGACCCAGCATAGGGGAAGGCCAGGGCCAAGTAGTGGAAGTTGGTGGGTAGGGGAGTAGGGGCGGGGGGGGTATAGGAAACTTTTGGGATAGCATTTGAAATGTAAATAAAGAAAATAATAATAAAATATTAATGACTCTCAGGAACAAAATAAAAATAATTAAATTGTTTCTCTAATTTTTTTCTCCCCAAACCCTACTATATAACCCTCTTTGCTCTTTTCAAATTTATGAATGGTCTCTTTCTACATTAATTATTGTTATATACATACGAAAGTTTTAAAAATTAAAAACAACCTTATATTTTCAAACAGTTTACTGTATTACATCATCTTAAAATCACACTTCAAACTAGGTTTTTTGTATCTTTCTTAGCTTGTCCAATTTATTACTAAAACTGTTGTTGGAAAGATTCCTACAAACAATTCATGTATCAGATAGGAAATAACGACAATATACAACTAGGAGAAGACCATAAAAGTTAATCCAAAAACACTTTTTTTTGTTTTGAGACAGTTCCCACTCTGTAGTCCTGGCTGGTCAGTAACTTACCTTATAGACCAGACTGGCATCAAACTCACAGAGATCTGCCTGTCTCTATCTCCTGTTTCTTGGAATTAGAGCTATGCATTACAACACCTGCCCAGTCTGTATACTTTCAAATCAACTGTTCTCATGAGTATAGTTTTGTAACATACATGACTATAGAGATAATGTTTTTTTTCCTAGCTTATCAATGGCAATTCCTTTTCTATCATTGAGAACTAACTTATAGAAGGCACATGAGTACATGAGTTCATACTGATTAGATATAGATAGATATAGATACAGATATAGATACAGATACACATACATGTACAGATATACATATAGATATAATCTGCCATTGCAGAGCTTGGTTTAATGCCCTATAAATATAGTTCTTCATTGTGACTTCCACCAAAGAGTTGAGAGTGGAGTTTAAACATATCAACTGCATTGTTATGATGCCATATTCCTGATAGAAAAGAAAACTTTATAGTCATCACTTCTCATTGATATTTATGTTTATATTAGATGAAAAGAATTATTTTCAGAAAAACTTCTGACTTTATAGTTTTCAAATCATGTTCTTCTACCAACATGCATTTTATATTAGAAGTGTCAGGCAATGGTCTTTAGATGATGGTATGTTTGGACCTACATTGTGGGTAGCTTGTAGAATTTATTACTAAAACTGTTGTTGGAAAGATTCCTACAAACAATTCATGTATCAGATAGGAAATAATAACAATATGCAACTAGGAGAAGACCATAAAAGTTAATCCAATAATCTCAAAGGAAATAAGTCTTCTTTTTTAAGGTTTTCTTTTCTTTTTATTATTCTCTTCCTTCCTTCCTTCCTTCTTCCTTCCTTCCTTCCTTCCTTCCTTCCTTCCTTCCTTCCTTCCTTCCTTCCTTCCTTCCTCCCTCACTCCCTTCCTCCTCCTCCTCCCTCCTCCTCCTCCTCTTCCTCCTCCTCCTCTTTCTTCTTCTT
>NC_034602.1:68299530-68303633 GCF_900095145.1 Mus pahari
TCTCTCTCTCTCTCTCTCTCTCTCTCTCTCTCTCTCTCTCTCTCTCTCTCTCTTTTCAAGTCCACCCTTGGACTGTTCCACATCCCAAACTTCTTCCCTGCTCCCTGTCTCCAAGAGGATGTCCCCTGCCCCTGCTCCTAACACCAGACTTCTAACCCCCCTGGGTCCTCCAGTCTCCTGAGGGTTAGATGTATCTTCTCTGACTGAACCCAAAGCTGGCAGTCCTCTGCTGTATATATGTTGGGGGTCTCATATCAGCTGGTATATGCTTCCTGGTTGGTGATCCAGTATCTAAGAGATCTCGGGGGGTCTAAGTTAATTGAGTCTGCTGGTCCTCCTACAGGGTTAGCCCCCTTCTCAGCTTCTTCCAGCTTTTCCCTAATTTAAACACAATGAAATTCTGTTCATTGGTTGGGTGCAAATATCTGCATCTGACTCTTTCAGAGGCTTTTGGAGGGCAGACATACTAGGTCCCTTTTTGTGAGTGCTCCATAGCCTCAGTCATAGTGTCAGGCCTTGAAGCCTCCCCTTGATCTTGATTCCACTTTGGGCCTGCTGCTCCACTTATTTTTCCTCGGGATCTTTTCCATTTCCTTCCCTGCAGTTCTTTCAGACAGGAACAATTCTGGGTCAGAGTTTGGACTGTGGGAGAGATGGCTCAGAGGTTAAGAGCACTGAGTGCTCTTCCAAAGGTCCTGAGTTAATTCCCAGCAACCACATGGTGACTCACAACTATCTCTAATGGAATCATATGCCCTCTTCTGGTGTGTCTGAAGACAGCTACAGTGTATTCATGTACACTACATCAATCAATCAATCAATCAATCAATCAATCAATCAATAATTTCTTTAAAAAAGCACATACATCTTAATCTCAAGTTCTCATTAGCCCCTGTTCAGAGATATTATGTACCCTAAATGATGGGGAAATAGATGAGTAACAGAGGCAAAATAGAAACACAAAGCAAAGTAGCCACTCATGATCAAAATTCCTATTCAGTAAGGTAGCATTGCATAAAATAATGAGCAAACAAACATGTGGCTGAAACTCTTCCTAGGCAAGGATGTCTATAGCTGAAAATCCCGAAGTTAAATATTTATGACTTCTTGGTAATTCTGGGTGTCTTGGACAGACTCTTTTACTCTAGAGCATGTGCATGCCTTGTAGGTGACAAAATGTCAATGAAAACTAGTACTGCTGTGCTAGCATTTCACCAGCTGTGTGACTTAAAACTTACATCTCTGGCCTCAAGGTGCTGGCAGAGCCCTCCTGCCCATCCCTGCTCTAGAAGACAGTCCTTCTATGTGTCATTTAGTAACTCCCAGCTTCAGGCACTTCTTTGCTTGTGACCACCTAACTCCAATTCCTGCTTTTCTCACGTGGTCTTCCATTTCTTATGGGTAGCCTAATTTCAGATTTAAGGACCACTTCAAAACCTAGGGTATTAACAACTCAAGGTCTGTAGTTATGTCCCCCTAAATCTTTTAGCCAAATAAAATTATATTATTATATTCATAGTTTCTGGGAGTTGATATGAATATACTTTATAACGGATCACTGTTTAGGCGTAGCACTTGGGAACAGCCAGAAAACTTATCCTAAATGACAGTAGTTGTGAAGGAAACAATGTTGTTCCTATGTCAATTGATCATTCACTAGTTGCCTAAAGTTTGAGATTCAGTTATTCTTTGGAATTTTAAACCAAGAAGTTTTAAAATACAATCACTACTTTTATATCTAACTTTTAATTCGGGGCAGGAGAATGCTAGGGCACTGAGGCAGGATTGGGTGGGCAGGTGGGGGAGCACCCTTATAGAGGCAGGGGAGGAGGAGGTGATAGGGGCCTTGTGGAGGGGAAACTGGGAAGGGAGATAACATTTGAAATGTAAACAAATAAATTAACCAATAAAAATGAAGAAAAGAAACACAATTTCTAGTGATGTTCATTACAGTGAATATGGTATAAAATTCAAGAGGGAATACAGGGGTCCCAGAAAACATTAGAAATGGACAATTCAATTACAAAGGCAATAAGGATGGGGTGGTTTTGTAATGTGTTTTCGTTCAATAGAACGTGGGTCCCCTTTGAAAACATTTATCAGTAGGAGGTGCAAGTTCAGATGTGTTCTCAAATGGATGCTATGGGGTAGCACTATCTATCTGGTGCTGCAGGATCTCTGAGTTAAAGCCACATTAAAACAAGTTTACGAGGCTTGCAGGTGAGTGGTACAGCAAGATTACAGTCAAATCCAGGGATATATTGCCAGGATGTGGATGTCCATGAAAAATCACAATTGCAGAATAGTGTGAGGATGTGCACAAAAACATCCCCATCTGAGACCCTCTGAGCAATTCATCTGCAGCATGCACTGGATCAATCTCCACAGTCAGGTGGAAGGTTGACGAGGACTGTACGTAGATGGGAGCACGAGGAAGCATAAACTCCTCAGTGTCTGGCTTTCCTTCACGCTGGGCTAATTGGCAACCATGGGTACCTCATTCTTGTAAAGCATTTGCTTCTAAAATCTTCATGGCTTTAAAAAGTTAAGATGCTTTGTTAATCATTGGCAGACTCTTTTTGTTGTTGTTGTTGTTCTGTAATAGCCCAGCTTCAAAATGAAAGCACGCTGGGTGCATCCATTTGTAGATTCTGTGCATGGTGAGTATAAGACAGCTGAATGGTTTTGGAATCTTAGACCAAGCAGGATTTAATGTCAGTTCAGGTCACTTCTTTTTCATCTGTACTTTATTATTTTATAAGATCATCAAGAATATATTAATGTTATTTTGTGCTGAGAATGATTTTTGCTCCTATTGTTTCTGTTGTGTTTATTATTTGTGTCTATGTGTGTGCACTTGAGTGTGCACGTGCGTTCACCTGTAGGTGCATGGAAGGAGACCACAGGAAGATATTGATCATCCTCCTTGATTACTTCCAATTTTAATTCTTGAATTTTCAGGGTCTGTTTGAACCTGGAGCTCAGTGAATAGCTGGGTCCGTCTGTCTCTGCCTGAGCCTCTGTTCCAAATCCGAGGTTACAGTTGTAAACTCTCACCGTGCCAAGGATCTAAACTCATACAGTTTCTCATGTATGTACAGTCAGGATTCTTATCCACTGAGCCAGCTCCCAGGCACTTTAATTTACATTTTAAAAACTTATTGTTTAGAGATTGAGAGAACAAAGGTTTAAAGAAAATTTATATTTTGTATATTTCTACATTCATTTTTATACAAATATTTATGAAACTCTAAATATATGCACAGTGTTGCCCTGAACTTCATTTGGCTTAAAATCAAGTTTAAATAGATATACATGCCTACAGGAATGAATTTTTTTAAAGATAAATGATAGACAGAATTATTTGTTGACCTTTAATCTTTAAGTGTATTTTAATTCTCATTTAAAAAAAATTCAATTCAACTTCACACTTATTTTGATGTATGTATTCATGTGTGTTTTTGCACATATGTCACAGACAACTTGAATGGAGATAACATTTCTCTTCTTGCACCTTCTTTATTCTGGGAATTGAACCCAGGTCATCAAGCTTGGTGTCAAGGCCCCTTTCCTTCTAGTCTACCTCACCAATCTTATTCAAATATTTACAAATCCTGTTCTCTCTAGAGATCAAGACAATTAAATTTAAGGTGTACTTAGGCAAGTCCTCTCAGAATGCTTACCCAGGGTGGCATGAGAGTACAAAGAGATCAGAAATATGTGCACAGGGTGGAGTAAGATTGTAGGCCATGTATTAACAAGATGGTGTGAGAGTGCAGAGAAAGCATAAAAATCAGTGCGTGCATTGAAGATATCTTTTTGGAACAACCAACACTCAACATAAATTAGAATAATGCATTTGAGTTGGACATCTGAATACGTAACGGGAAGATCTAGTCTGGAAGCTACCCCAAAAAGGTATTGTTGTTTGATAATGCATAAGCATGTTCAAAATATAGGTGATTTCACAGTTAATATTTATAGCACCTTTATATATGTTTTACAATCTTTGCTAGTAAATCTCAGACCTTAGATTTGCTGCTGAAATAATCAAAATGAAAGAGAGTAAAAGGAACACACACACACACACACACACACACACA
>NC_034602.1:68303643-68335212 GCF_900095145.1 Mus pahari
AGAGAGAGAGAGAGAGAGAGAGAGAGAGAGAGAGAGAGAGAGAAACAACATGCCACAAGACTCAATAGGATTATGTGTAGGAATTAGTTTTGAAAGCTATACACTTTAAAGCCTCACATTTCTCCTCATGGTCCATAGCCAGAAAGTGATGTTGGAGTCACTGTACAATGAACTTTCCAAAAGATGCACACATCAATGTACAGGGCTCAATAAAATTGTCTGCTAAATGTGCAATGTTGGCCGAAAAACAAATAGGATGAATTTTCTTAATGGTGTTTCTCAGAGAAGCAAGTTTTTCTTGCCATCATTTTAAGAAACACATTTGATGTTGGGGAAAGAAAGAATAAAATTGTATTGTGAACTTGGAATTGGAATGTGTAAAAAATAATCCCAGCACTGGAAGCGAGGCACACAATTATGAGAAAATATAATTGTGGGAAGATCATAACATTTTTTTTCTGTAATATATGACACAGTATATGGAAGGGAGTGAATAAATGACAAAGCAGAACTCAAATGAATTAATTATCAATATATATTTACATGCAATGGCTCAATTGGCCTCTGTCTGAGAATACTGTATAATAACTTCAATAGAGAAGTTTGGAACACAACTTCTGCAACTGTCATTTATGACCATTTACTTCATGGGGCTTTGGGAAGGTGCAATAAATATAAAAGAAATTTCACCCTGCTATATAACCCAACAAAATTAGGTGCTTTAATAGGTTAAGCGAGTCAGTGCTAAATCAATACAAAAATAGATGATTTGGGTTCATAGGCTGGTCAGCCAAGTTTATTTCCCAGGTATAGGACTCCCTACAAAAAAAGCAATTAATATGCTCCCCGAATCAGGAGGGTACCTTGATAGGCAAGAGAGAGCATGGAAATAGATCATCTGAGAGGCAGATTTCATCTGATAGGTACCATTCCCTACACTGAAGACCCAAATCAATCCACAGGATGTTTTGTTAAACACCAGGTAATGAGCTTCTTCTCTCCAAACTGTAGGAACCACACAGAACTGTAGTAAGAGCATTGTGAAATTTCCCGAGAGTCATAAAGAGATGTTGGCCCCACATTTTTGCCAATAACAGTATTATCTGGGTCTATTAGGACATATCCAATTTTGTAGGTCACAGGTTTTAGTGGATCCTGCCTTGCCTTAATTCAATTGTATTTTACAATCTTTTTCAGACCAACTGGGATGTACCTATTCCAAACCCTCTTAACACACACAGTTGACCATGGTGCACTTGGGTCCTAACTGTGCTTCCCAATAACAGAGAAAGGGTTATGGAGCTGTATACCCCTAAGAACCCTTAATGAGCAAGAAAGGGTATTCTGAGAAACAAGAACAGCATGTGCGAAGACCCAGAGTCCATGCAGATCCGTGGACTGCATGTGTATCAAAGAGGCAGGGGGTAACGTTGGTAAAGTTGGGAGTCAGGTGTCAGAATCTTGGCAGGTATTATTTCATGTTTAAGTTTACATAGATGTTCTTCTTGTTTTTGTTTGTTTTGGTTTCTTTTCTTCTTTTGCTTGTTCGTTTGTTTTGTCCCAAAGATAATGAATCCTTGAAGGACTTTGAAGGACTTTGGCAAGGAATGTGACCATTGCAATTTTCTTGATCCTACAGGATTCACTGCCCTTGACATATTCTGAGTTAAGTCTTAGTGAACTGCTCCTGACAAATATGGTTAACTAAGCAGACAAAGGATGTGGAAAAAAAGATATACAGTTGTACAAAATTATATTGATTTTGTTACTAATTAATGTGCATTTCTTATTATTCCTTTTCCAAACTCTGAGGGTAGAAGAATATGTGATTGCCCTAATTACTAGTCAAAGTCATTAATGTTCAATTGTGATCTGTCGGAGGCCAAGACATGTTGCAGAGTTAGAATTCTGACATTATTAAGGACAGTTTTAAGCTCACTCTTCTCAATAATTCTCCAAACACTGATGCCAGACACTCTAGAATAACGGTTCTCAACTTATGAGTTGAGAGCACTTTGAGTGTTGAATGATATGCAGAGGGGTCACATATCAGATATTCTACATGTCAGATATTTATAATATGATTTGTAACAGTAACAACATTACAGTTATGAAGTAGCTATGAAAATAATTTTTTCGCCGAGGATCACAACAACATGAGGAACTGTATTAAAGGGCTGAAGCAGTACCAAGATTGAAAAACACTGGGTTAGAATATGGAGTGCTCACCTGTGACATTTTAGAGTGAAGGAGGAGGACACAGAATTGGATAAACTTTATTTTTACGCAATATTGCTAGAGAAAATAAATGTTATTTCAGAAGTTGAATGGAATTTGCTAATAGTTCTGTAATAAATAAATATTGCAGAAGATTATCTTATGAAGAATTTGTACATATATATTTATATAGAAAAGCAAGCAGAGTTGCTGAGGTAACCCTGTTTTTCAGAAAACTTACGGGACTTTTAAATGACAGCTTGATAGGAAAATATGCCAAGAGGAAAATATGTCTGAGACTGGAAATACAAGAAATACCAGTCATCTCTGTTATCAATGAAAGAGAGGCAAATTAAAACCACAATAGATGCTACATAATGCTCACCCTACCTTTTAAGATCATCTTCCCAGAAAACTCCAAACACTTGTGAACATTTTGACGTGAGAAATATCAAACTCAGACCTTTGGTTTGCATCACTTCTGGCTCCACATACCTCAATGGCCTCCCCTTTAGATGCCTGTTTGAATTAGAGGTTTCTCTTATTCAAAATGGGTGCTCCACTGACTTCTAAGACTTGAGTTCTCATCTGTTTCAACTGCCTTCTCAGCATGCACCATCTGACATCTTACAAGGTGGTTGATGTTGTCTGAAATGTGCTATTGCTTGTCGAATGTTCTAGAAGAGAAGCTTAATGAATGCCCATGGATTTGTTCATTTTGACTTAAAATATGGTCCTGGTTCCCAGAAACATCCCAGTGTAGAGTATATATAAAATTATATGGCTGGGTGAAAGCAGGAACTGAGAAGACCAGAGAACAGGACACAGTATCAGGCAGCAGGAATCAATATCATGCTAGCAGGTGATAGGGATAAATATCGGGCCCAAGAAAGAGAATGGCTGTATAAAGAATATAAAAACAGTGCTGTTGTAGTAACTGGGAACATGGACAAATCAAGCTGTTCTTTAATTTCTATAATTAGTTATAAGTGACATAAATCCCTTGAAACAAAGTGAAAACTTTGAAATCTTTACTAAAAATCATTTTTATAACTGGAGATTATCGGGGGGGAATGCAGATATGTTGTCAACATCACATTAAACATGACTTACATGGAAAAGCACCATAAATATAAGTGAAGCCATAAGCCACGCTCTATAGAGATGTTACAGCACATAAGGGACATGGAATTAGCATCCAATGTAAAAAAAAAAAAAGTTTAAAGCTACACATCAAAGAGAAAATGACAACTTGATAGGAAAATGTGTCAACAAGAAAATATGTCTGAGAACTGAAAATACAAGAAATACCAGTCATCTCTGTTATCAGTGAAGGAGAGGCAAATTAAAACCACAGTAAGATGCTACTTAGTGCTCACCCCACCAGCATGATAAAAATGAAAATGTCTGACAATGTCAATCTTTGACAATAATGGGAAGCATAATTAAAGCTTCTGACTACATAGTTGGTTTAAATTAAAATAGCACATAGAGGAACTTTTAGAATTATTGATAGAATTTTCCATTAAGTCATATTAATTTAAAATAAGTAATAAAATATGATTAAAGGCACACATTCAGTTCTGCAATCCTGTCTAACCTAGAGTGGAGGAATTCTCTGCTGCCTTGGTGCTGATGCACAGAAGTGGCAAGTGAAATGTGGTCGGAGTGGCATGTTTCAAGTCCAAGCCATGGGGTGGTGAGTTACTGTTCAAGTCTCCACTCACTGTTTCTTCCAAAGCTCTTCTGAAGTTCTAGTAATGAGAAGTCGCTTATGTGACAAGGACATTCAGAATGCTGAGCAGCACACTGTCCTTCAGAGTCCTCTGTACTGCTTTATGGTAGGCAAATTCTCAAGGGTTGTGCATTAGAATACTGTGATTTTAGAATTCTTAGTTGCTACTGCAAAACTGGTTTAGCTTGACCAACAGTCTCTGTAATCCAAAAGGTATATGTCCTATGCATTTACTTTAGGGACATTGTTATACATGTATAGGAGAAGATAATCATAATTGTTTTAAAAAATAAATGACTGTAAGGTACAAATTTAGAGAAAGCTTAATATCCACTAAAACAATAGGAGGTACATTGTGCTCTTGTCAGTGCAGTGGAGGATCAGTGAAAGTCAATGGATCCATCTGTTTTTTAATTTACATTAATTTTAATAGCTTTTTATTAATGGAAACATTTATGATGAGGAGACCATGTGAAATAGCCTGCATTTCTATATATTTATATGTGTCAAGATCATATACACACATGTGTAAAGTTGTATTTCTATTTGTCAGACATAGATATTTGCTTCAAACTCATCAGGAATACATAAAGGCATCAAGTACCAGGTTCAAGAGAGTGACTCTGAGGATAAACACAGATATAATGTCTTAAAGTAGGTAGTGGTGATAATCCCATTTCTGATGCTGGGTAGATGTCTGAAGATGTATATTATTTTTCTTATTTTATACTCTTAATAAAATTACTAATTATTTACATGAATGCAAAGCAGTTAACTAGTTATGGGATAAATCTAAGAGTCATTGTTGTACTATGGATTATCTAAGTAAAAGAAGAAACTGTAGAGAATAAACATATTATTAGTAAGATAATTTTAAGTAAAGTTAGATGTCTTCTTAGGAAACTTCGTAGAACATGTCACCAAAGTTGATTAGTTGGCATTATGTAGAAATGGAGAAATTTTATAAGATTATAAGGGAGGAGAAAGTATTAATGTACATAAAATATGTTGATATAATACACATTTTATTATATTTAATGAAAGTATAAAAGCTGAAAAAAACCTCCACAAATTTCCATGGATTGACTCTACAGTCATGATTCTTTGTTAGTTTGGTATTACAGTGTGTTGAGGTGGGCACGATGGTGCACGCCTTTAATCCCAGCACCCAGGAGGCAGAGGCAGGCGGATTTCTGAGTTCAAGGCCAGCCTGGTCTACAAAGTGAGTTACAGGACATCCAGGGCTATACAGAGAAACCAGTCTCAAATAAACCAAAACAAACAAACAAACAAACAAACAAACAAAAAGACATCAGCAAACACTGTTTTGATCAGTTTTGAGCAGCAAACAGTCTTTTGTTTATCAACTTAGAGAATAAGAGACTTAAGTATCTTCATTTTTGGTTTGGGTTTTTTCAAGTTCCTGTTTATCATCTTTTCCTTTCACCTGGGGAAAAGCAAAAGAATCAGGTAAGTCAGGAAGAATTCAGAGGTGAACTATGAAGATCATGATGGTATCATTGGACCACATTCCAGAGCCCCAATCACAGAAGCATATACTACTAACTTCAACTGCGAGAGTAAAAGTAGTCTGCTGAATACCGAGCCAATCTTTGACACACCTTATCAAAAATGAGAAGCTGGGGAGCTAATAATCAGTAATGAATCATCTAATTCAAACCCAGAGTTTTTATGAGCGCCAATGACAACATACATAGAATATTTAGTGTTTCATATCACAAATAAGCCCTCAGTGATGCAACAGTGCAGCAAAGTGACTTTGGGGTGGTAAAGCTCCTCTATCTATCTATCTATCTATCATCTATCTATCTATCTATCTATCTATCTATCTATCTATCTATCTATCTATCTATCTATCTATCTATCTATTTATCTATCTATCTTACTTATCTATCTACTTATCTATCTATCTATCTATCTATCTATCTATCTATCTATCTATCTATCTATCTTACTTATCTATCTACTTATCTATCTATCTATCTATCTATCTATCTATCTATCTATCTATCTATCTATCTAACTATCTACCTACCTACCTACCTACCTACCTNCCTATCTATCTATCTATCTATCTATCTATCTATCTATCTATCTATCTATCTACCTACCTACCTATCTATCTACCTACCTACCTACCAATATATCACCTGTTATATCTGTCTGTCTATGCATGGACAATTAAATGAAATTGACTAATAATGGGGGAATCAGAGATAGAACTGGGCATCTCTTGTCACCAAATGAAGCTTCCAATACTACTGACACTGGGTTACATTGGCGTCCCACTGGAACTCTCTATCAACCCAGGCTTTTGCCAAAACTATAATTTGTTCTGCACAAACTGACAGTAAGGCCCCATTGCTAAGGACAACATCTACTCAACTCATTGATCATGGAGAAGTACAACTGGTGCCTACATAGAACCCTACATGCAAATGTATTTGGTATATGAAAGTATATGAAAATTATATGAAAGTATTTTGCACACTATCAAAAACACTATCAAAAACAAACATAAACACCAACCCAACCATAAACTGTTGTCCTTCCTGCAAGATATGATAGTACAAAGATGGCATAAAGCTTGGGAAAGTAACCAATCAGTTCTCCATTTGACTTAAGACCCTCTCCATGAAATAGAACCTTTCTTTGTCAGGGTTTTATTTCTGTTTAATTGGGGATAGCCTAAGTTTCATGGGTATAGTCCATTATCCTCATAACAGGAAACACTGCAATAGGCAGGCAAACATGGTGCTGAAGAAGGAGCTGGGATTTCTACATCTTTATCTACAGGCAGCAGAAGACTGTATCATACTGGGCATAGCTTAGGTATATATAAGATCTCAAAGCCAACCTCCATAGTGACACATTTCCTCCAACAAGGCCACACCTACTCTAATAGGGCCATACTTCCTAATAGTGCCACTCCCTGTGGGCTTAGTATTGAAATACATTAACCTATAGGGTTTATTCCTATTCAAACCATCATAGAACCCATACTTGACACTGCTTGAGTTATCCAAAATTGGACTATATAGCCCAGGTAAAACTCAATACTATTTTCTATTAAAGGAACATATCAATGAAAGTACTCCTAATGGCATTCTGTGATACTCAAGGATCAGCAGCATCTTGCTCAGCCATCATCAGAGAAGTTTCCTCTTGCAGGAGATAGGAACAAATACAGAACTCCACAACTAGACATTATATAGTCAGAGAGCTTGGCAAAACAAAGACCTAAGCAAGATGCCTCCATCAAATACCTCCCATCAGAGCTCAGGTAACATTGCTGAAGAAGAGGAAGAAAGAGGATTAAAGCCACAGGAGATGGTAGACACCAACAAACCCCTCTAAGTGAACATGATTCATTACTATAATAACTCTCAGATACTTGGGCAGCATGTACAGGGCTTGCACTAGATGGAGCATTAGAGCTAAAAGAAGAAGGGATGTCATTACCCCATCCCCAATGCAGAAGCAATCTCGAACTGAGAAACACTTGCAAATAAAAATTCAGTTTCCTTTAAGGGAGTCTTACTAGGGAAACAGCTACTCCTTAGAGTAGGTTGCATGCCCAGCAGTAGACAGCCAACAGAAAACATACCCAATGGCATTGTTGGAGGTTCCTTGCCCCATAATATAGTGTCAGGGATTTTTCCCTTATTTTTTTTAACCATCTTATTACTTTTATTTTAATTTAATAATATGTGTATATAAACACACACACACACACACACACGTTCTTTATTTTTACCCTTTAAGCTCCTTGTATATATCTTAGTGATTCCTGTTTAGTGCTTTTACAGAATTCCTGAGTGTGGGGGGAAGTGGGACTCTATTTCTTGTGCCTTTGCTTTGTCTCCTTTGCTTCTGTTTGTTTGTTTTAGTCTGTGCTAATCTACCAGCTTTGGTTTTCTTCTTCTTATATTTTATTAGTATCCCTTGGAAGCCTGTGAATTTTCTAATGAGAGACAGCAAAGGGGTTAGATCCAGAGGAGAAGGAAGATGAGGAGGAACTGGGAGGAACACAGGAAGGGAAAATTGAAATTATGATATAGTTTGGGGAAAAACTATTTTACATAGGAAAAAGACTTTAAACATGTGAAAGTATTTTTTAAAAACAGACGAATGGAAGATGACATATAATTAAAGTATACTATATTTAAAGACAAATAAGAAAGTAAATAAATTAGAAAGTTTATTTCTATTAATTCTTGGCAATTATATTTGGACTCCAGGATTCACATGGTGCAAAGAGAGAACAAACTTCCAAAAAGTTTTGCTGTGGTTTTCATATATATGCTGAGTCAGGTGCATGTGTGTATGTACACACACTAATTAAAAAAAAAACAAAAAACCCTAGGCTTTAATTAAGTCATCACTGGAAAATGGAATGTTACTGGAGAATACTGAACTTGATGTTATCCTATCTTAGACTAGTCTTGTACTGACTTCACTGGTTATGAAGTTGTGAGCAAGAAACTGAATTCGTCTCTACTAACTCTGGACTGAGCAGACGGTACAAGAAAGGACCAGGAAAGGACTAGTTTCTCCTCAGCCCTGCAGATGCTCTTTCAGACTCATAGTTCATGCTTGGGGAGGTTCAAATTCCTTTGGAAGCAGTATTTCTAGGTTTGAAAATGGTTCTAAAGTTCACCTGGCACTTCTTAGTGGTGATATAAGACTGATAACACCCTACCAAATCATTTAAATAGGTGTGATTATGTCAGAATTTAACTAATAGCTTAACAGTTTTGTTTATACAGTTTAGGGTGAAAACTTTAGGAGCTCCTAATACATTTCAAACCCCAATATTTAGCCTTATTGTTACAAATGAGTTAGTATAGCCATAGGCTACTCTACATTCCCTACTTTACGTATAAATCTGATTATTACTATTTACTTACCACTCCAAATTCTTGCTCATCTAACCCTTGGCCACTATATAATCATGATAGATTGTGACACAGAGTTGCTTGTGGTGGAGGCAGTGATCTCCTTTGATTTCTCTGAAAAATTATTATGATGAATCACACTTGTCAATGGTTTTAGAATAAGACAAATCCAAAACTAATTTAGTATCTGCAATCCAGATGTAATTGGCTATGTACCATAAATCTTCCATGAGAATGTTCTCCAGTTCTGTTTCTGTCAATAAACAAAAGCGTTCTTCATAGTTCACTCCCCAAGAAAAACAATGAGATACAATTAGAAGAGAAGAGAAAGCTGATGTGAATCTAACAATACCAGAAAATTCCTGGGTCAAATTGGCTGCACAAATGAATCTTTGCTACCTTAAGATGTGTAAATTGCAAGTCTTTGCTTTTGATTTAGGGGCTCAATATTTTGAGATAGCCATAAAATATTTTACCTTCATGCTCAATTTAGCAATTAAACAATGCAATGAAGTGCTGTAGAAACTGAAGATTACTTACATCTTATTTGTTTCTAAGTTTCTGTAAATTCACTCAGAAAATATTGAGAGTGATAATCGTTATCGCTGTGCAATAAATATATGATTTTGATGTTTTGTTTTATTGACTGCTGAGCTGTTTGGCCATGCATAAGCTACGGTGCAAATAAAATACAGATATTGGTTTAAAATTATATGTGAACTAGATAGCTTTTCCCTAGAATAAACTAATTTCAACTCTTATATTAGAGAGGGTATGTGAAAATACATAAGAAGTTTGTGTGTGTGTGTGTGTGTGTGTGTGTGTGTGAGAGAGAGAGAGANGACCACCGTGTGGCCAGACACTGATGGTGGAAGTTCAGCAGTCTTATGTATTGAGTCATCTCAGAGGTAGCTGTGTTAGAGCACGGGGGGGGGGGTGTGTGTGTGTGTGTGTGAGAGAGAGAGAGAGAGAGAGAGAGAGAGAGAGAGAGAGAGAGAGAGAGAGAGAGAGAGAGAGAGATGTCTGTAAAATGAGTTTCCGTTTTTGAAAATGACAGTTAGCTAAGGAATTCTACTACTTCTATATGGAATTATTCATTATGTTTCTTTTGTCTGTGGTGTATCAGTGATACTTTCTTTTACATACAAATACAGCACTATCCATCATGTGAAATTTCTGCATATTTATAATATATCCTAAATACAAATTAAGACACCTAGGCCAATTAAATTACAGGAAGCATAATATACCTCTCCTCAGAATAAAAGCATATATGTATGGGATGAAATGTGTTGAGTTAAAAATCCTATTCCTTTCTCCCATAGTACATTAGCTTGTGCTGTTCTTCATCTACTCCATGACTCTAAATGAAGCACACACAAAAACATCATTAATAACACTTAGCACTTATATAGTGAATTTCATCTTCATGGTTCTGAAAAGACATGTTAAATAATTAATGCATATTTAAAGAAGCCAGCAGAAGTATATAACTCAAATCTGTATGAGGATCATATATTTTATTATTATATTTTTGATGATGCAGATTAATTTGTTCCTAAAGAATATTTTTTTACCTTGTCATATAAGAGAAATAATGTTCATGGCAGGCAAGTATATGAGGCTATAACTTGTTTTTACAGATGATTAAATGCTCAGTTGAAGCTGAGGCTTTGATGACTGTTGGAGCCATTTATGACCTCATATACTAGTCTGCTGAGGGACATTAGACCTTAAATAACATCATCCATGTGGTTTTACTCAAAGGAGAAGAAAGAAAATAAAATGTCCTTTCAGATGTAAAAAAAACACATATAACAAACCCTATGGAAATGTTATAAATACACACAGATGAAATTATATTTAGTGAAGTTCTGCAATAGATTTGGGAGCTAGGGTATCACTTGATGGCTGTCTGGGCAGCCCTGGGACAGAAAAGTTATGAAGAAATTCTTTTATCTACAGTCATAAAAGGAGAATAGATTTTGTAACAGGCCCTGGCATCAGTCACTGTTGTATGGAGCACTCAAGATTCATACACAGAGACTGTGTGCTTACATTGCTTATCTGATTACACTGAACATGAACATAGATTCTTTAGCTTGACAACCTGACAAAACATATCTAAGAATGCCATTGGATGGCCAGTTTGGTGCAAGGATCTAAACAAAGGGTGGGAAAATGTGACCAGGGAGCTCTGCAGAAGCCAAAGGAAACTGCACACATCACTTTTCAATGCATCTCACAGAACAAATATATTATTGATTCTCAGGTTGTCATTTAAACATATTCCATAGGACTCTCTTCTATCCTATGATATTACTGACTTTTATGTATACACCTGAATTCAAATTTCTCTGATAAAAAATGAAGAGGAGATGGCTAGGAGGAACGGAATTTGCAAAAGAATGTGAAAGATGAACTTAAAATAATAGGTGTAGGAAAAAGTATAAGAAATAAATGAAAAGACTGTGTTGTCTAAAGTATATTCTGTGCATATAATGGAATGCCATAGTGAAAATTTCTGGTTTCATGAAGTAATACATGACAATGAAATCATCATAAATAGCATAATATGTGTTGGGATTAAGTATCTTTATAATAAGAAGATAGTGAATTATATGCCATGCCTTATTTACTCATAGCAGTCCTATCAAGAAAACGTGATTATTACTAATTTATAGATTAAGAAACTGAGATGTTAAAGTACTGGTTTGGATAGTAAAACTCCTTCACAGGTGTTAGTTGGTTCTGTTTCTGGAGGTTCTGTAGATCTTAGAACCCGAGTCACGCTGGAAGAAGACGCCCACTGGTGTGTACCTTTGAAGGTTATAGATGGTTATAGGTGGTCAGTTTTCTCCTCCTTGCTCTCTGTTTCCTGGTCACTGGGATGCCAGTTGCTTTCTTCTGCCACACCCTTTGCTACGATGGACAGAAGCCTCTGGAAGTTAGACTTAATAAAACCTGTCTACTTTGCTTCTGTCAGGTATTGGGTAACTAATACAGTAAGCCTCTGAGGAGAGGGGACCTCCATGTCAACACAGTAGGTCTAATTCCTGTGGCTTGGCTGTTAATAAAATGATAAGTTTTGGAAATTAGAGTCTGCTTCTCTGTCTTTCACTAACTTGAGGATACTTTACATGGAGCAGACATTACGAAATATTTTGTATGAGAAAAAGCAGAGTTCTGGAGAGAAACGATTGAACCTAGACTCTGCACTCATATTTCTCTGATTAAAGTTGCTGTAAGCTGTTTGATCTGTTTGTCTTCCAGAGAGATGCCTGAAGTTACTGATGTGGACCTTTGTGGACTGAAGAGATTTAAATCACCAGCCAATAGCCCTATAGTGAGGTGTCAGAAATTAGATGGGAATTCCTTTATTTTGCGATTTGATACCGCTCTATGGCACTCTAGGGAGAGAAGGTGACACTTCTCAATCCCCTGCATCAAAATAAGGTTCCTAAAGAGAAGCCAATAACTGAACCAATGGTCCTATTACTAATTGTTACCCCAGTAAGAGCCATTTCAGTGAAAATCATTGCATCTAATACCCACTATTTACTAGCCTCACAGGAAAGTCTGATCACCTGCAGGATTCATTTAACAGTGGGGTAACTCATTCAACCGTCATGACAATCATGTCACACAGATATAGCTACTTACTTATGAGGACATGAAGGGGAGGAGTGGAGCTTACGGATGTCATTCAAGGTTATTCCCCGAGTTATTATCCTGGGCCACTAATTTTTCACTTCCAATTCAGAGCTCACTCAAATAGCAATGTGTCAGATACTGTTTCTTTAGTACATTACTAGTGATTTTAAATAATAATGTTTAATCCCAGTGGTGCATGTACAGTTTAAAGCGTACATGGTATAAGAATGGCCCCAAAACACTTTAGATAGTCTATTAGTAATATCATAGTTAACTCCTTATGCCTAATTTCATTGGAATTATTTGAAATGATTGAATGTTTTATTAACTAAAAATAATGTGCCTGCATTAAATAATACCGATTTATTCCATTAGTTTTATGTATAAAAGAATAAACACCTGGGAAATGATGTTATTCAAATTTTTCTGATACAGCAGAGGGCACTAATTTGGCTTCTGTAATGTATTTATTATGAGGGACAATATTGGATCATTATTAGTTATTAACATATACATAGGCATTTTAGAGACATATAGCCAAACTTACATATAAAATTGACACTATGTAGAGCAATTAAGTTAGCAATCATTTTTATTTATATAGATTCCTTTTATCAAACAGGGCTTCATGGCCTAGTTTCCAGTAATTATTATTATTATTATTTTGGTTATCATATAAAGAGGTGGACTTCTTCTCTGTGATGTTTTCCTTATTTATATTATTATCCTTTGACCTTATTTAATGTCTTCCCACTGTTCCTCCCATTTCTCTAGTTTCCATGTTTCCCACAGCCTCTCTTGTTCTCAAAAAGGGCATCCAGGCAGCAAAGTTTTAAAGATGCAAATTTGATTCCACAGACAGATGTGTAAACCCCACTGACATTCCAGTTAACATTAACTGCACTCTACAGATAATTTGTTGCGTGGCTCTGCTTAGCAGTGCAAATGGAAGTCTCATACATATGTTCCTTACTTTTCTTTGGCCCAATAGGAGGTGTGTGTGTGTGTGTGTGTGTGTGTGTGTGTGTGTGTGTGTGTGTTTTATGTGCATATCTAAGTATTTCACTAAGAATAAAACTTAAAGCTCCTTTCAAACAGGTGCTCAATGAATGCAGTGTAAAAGCAGCTTAATTTAAGGGAAAAGGTTAATTAACCCTTGATAAACATGATATAAATCACTAACATAATAGTAGAAGTTGTATTTTGAGGAACTCAAACCTACTGGGTATAATCTTGTATACACTGACGGTAGTGAACATCTTGTTTACTTTGTAGAGGTCTTGTGCAAGGCGTCTTAGCTTGGGTTTTACTGCTGTGAAGAGACACCATGACCAAGGCTACTCTTATAAAGGACAACGTCTACTTGGGGCTGGTTTACAGGTTCAGAAATTCAGTACATTATTATCAAGGGTAGAGGATGGCAGCTTCCAGGCAGGCACGAAGAAGCTGACAGTTCTACATCTTTTCCTAGTGGCAAACAGAAGACTGGCTTTCAGGAAGCTAGGATAAGGATTCTAATCCCACACCCACAGTGACAAACTTTCCCCAACAAGGCCATAACTCATAATAGTGCCACTCCCTGGTCCAACTATATTCGAATCACCACAGTGGGTAATAACAGAAACATGAATTCAATGGTCAGGTCATGTCAAGGAGACAACAATCTTTCTTAAATAAAATAAAATACATGTGTAATATGTGGATATTGGCTTATTTATTTGTTTTTACAAGTTCTTATAATAAGTAGCACAGAGTCTTGAGCTCCTTAAGCAATAATCCTTTTAAAAACTTACAGTTCTGAGATAGTGACTGGTAGTCACACTCATGTTCTTGGCTGGCTTCCATTATTAAATTATAGGCTGTTAGATAAGTTCATAGGGCTTCCCCGGGGCCGATTATCTTTTCTCCATACATTTTGTATCTCCTTTCTGGCTACGTTGGTCACCTACGTTGGTGGTGCTCATAGGGACGGTACAGAATGACACTAAGTGTCAACAAAGTTGTGTTAAAGAATCTTTTAAGTATCTGTCTGTAGTTGTTCCGATGAAGCCCAGCCAAGGAATTATGAAGAGCCATGCTACTATATCAAAGGACTGTTCTTGAAATGCCAACAGATCTCTTAGGGAACCATCCATCAAACCTTCGGTTTAAAGTTCTCTAGAAAGCTCGGCTTACAGAGAGAATGGTATAGAGGGCAGCATGGTCATGTTTCTCAGTCCAAATTCAGAACTCAAAATCAATGAACATAGTAAACTTTTTTGTTTTTATGCCACTGATTCAAGAAGAGAATAAGCTCTTTGAAAGTTTGGATAAGAAAAATAGGAGGCAGTCAGTCACTAGGGTTTAATAATACTGAAAATGTTATAAAAAGAAATGGTTGCTAAATACCCATTTTCTGGAATAACTTATTAACTTATGTTTGGTTTTGTTTGTGGAAAATGGCAAAACCAAATAAGACTATGCCTTTTCTACTTTCTAACTGTGACTATTTAGTTTTGCTTTTATTTTATTCTTTTTTTTTTAATCTATTTTAATGTTTCTCTTTTTGTAAACATTACTACCTTAATAACTCCTGGGTTACCTGTGAATTAAGTTTAAGTTCATTACACATACATACTCAAAACTACTTCTCAGTTGTTTAGAAGACATGCTTACCTCTCTGATAAATTACTCTCTCTCTCTGTTTCTATTAATAATATATTAATTAATAATATATAAGTATAATATAATCATATATATATATATATATATATATATATGTTACAAATTAGAAAGTAGCTGTTTTTAGCAAAACTCAAGTTTAACATGCTATGTTAAACTAAAGACACCATTTTATTCAACTGAAGACACAGTTGACTTCTATATGCCTTCCAGAAGTACTCAGAAGCTCAGTTCTGAATAAATGTATCAATATGAAATTTATCAATAAGTGAAAAGTTGGGAATATTAGCTGTTGTGAATGTATTTTTTTCTCATTTGTCAGGTTACCCGAGTCACATCGTTTTAAGATGACAGCTAAAGACATCTATGGGAATAAGTCCAATGTCTAGACTAATTTTAGCCTTTCGTAGTGTCACACTTCTCCGTATCTCTGTAGGCAAAGCAATGCATGATGATAATGAGGAGGAATTTGTGTTCACTACCCTCAGAAATGCATTTGCTAAAGTTGTAAGATAAAGCACACAGATACAAAGAAAGACAGAGCCAGAACTGGAGTTTACCAAGCTTAGATCTTCTGTGTAAACATTTTACTTTAGAGTCTGATGTGCTTGTAACTTATCTTATACACTTAAATACTGATTAAATAAAAACTTCATCTTTATTGTCCTTGTCAATAGACAAGCAAAGGTCAAGACAGCATTGAAGACATATGCCAAGTTCCCTTGTTTGCGAACACAGTTACCTATCTTCAGTTTAGTTTCTTTTGGCAATTGAAATATTGCTTAGTAAAAAAGTTTGGTTTAGTATATTAAAATATTTCATTATCTTTTACAAGCATAAACTCGTTTCTTATCCTATATGTGCTTGAATGAGATATTCCTAATCAGAACAAATCACAAAGATATTTTCAAACCCATAAAATGTTAAGTACATCTCCTTATAAAGAAGGGATGAGTGCATTTGATCAATAAGGATTTTCCTTTAAAATCAACTCAAGGTCATAGATAATTTTTAGAGATAATAAAGATAGACTGGAGTATGTTTCTTAGATGTTTCTGAAGATGTCATATAGAAAAACATACCCTTGACATAAAAGTCTTCTTTATTTCCTTTAAATGCATAATAGTTGAAATTTATAAGACCCCCTTCAGCCTCTGTGGTTTTTTATTTCCCCAAGTGGTCACTAAAGATAAATTAATTAATATTAAAGGACAGAAATATAATACTTTCTGTGACTTTCAACCCTGAGAGCAAAACCCATTAGTAGCTATAGATTTTTCTTGTGGCAATGAGCTAGTGTATAATCAATTTGTGTTAGTCTAATAATATATATTAAGATAGTCACCCTCCCTGTGTCTGTGTTCCTTTTTCCAATAAGAGTTTCTATCAGACTGCACATTAAGAGATGGAGCATAAACTGAGTTGCAAGTGTTATAAATCAATGCCTTGAGTCTGACCCTTATCACATCACATTCTTAGTAACCTTTAAGCCATAAGCATTTGTTTTAATCAATAGCTTTATTCTAGGTGTAATAATTTGATGTTTAAAACTTTTCCTACTTTAAATAAATTAATATTAATAATGGACAAAAAATTACTTACCATTTTTAGTTTTCTGTTCTTTTTCCTTGTTACCTTTTTCTGTGTATATGTTTACATATATGACACACGTGTATTGTGTGGAATCATAGTGTATGCTCCAACGTTCATGAGTAGAAGTCAGGAGAAACTTAATTGTTAATAATTGCCTCACATCATGTTTGAATTGGAGTCTTGTTGTTGATTGCCCCTGCAAAAACCCAAGCTAGCTTGACATGAACTTACAGGAATTTGCCTGCCTCAGTCTCCTATTTGGTATAGGATCACAGTGATCTCTACAACCACATCTCACTTTATAAAGTTTCTGGGGATTTCACCTCACCTCCTTATGCTTTCATGACAACCCTTTTCTCCTGAAAGCGTTTCCATAGCTCTCTTTGGCTCTCTTGATTGCATTTTTACTGGGGATAGCTATTGCATTTTCTCTTTTTGTGTTGTCAACAATTATTTTCCTTTGGTGTTTTGCATATTGAACAATGTCTAACATAATCTTAACCTAGTGAAATGGTTCTAATATTTTTACACTATGAAATGCAAGGCCCCAAACAGAGATTCCAAGCCTATACCCGCATACTATGTTCACTGATCAATGTTTTCCTCAGTTTCCCCCAAAATAGTTCTTATAATACAGTTTCAGTGGTTACTAATCTATAATCTTCTTGCTATTATGCAACAAGTCAATTGTCTGTAATAAAAATTTCCATTTCTGGATCCTCTGTGACCTTGAGTTCAGCCCCAAATTCACTATGTCTTAGGATTCAACAGCAATAGCATTCTGTTTCCCTGACTCACAAAGGGCTTATGAAAATAAAGTAAATCACTAATCTGGACTATCTTCTGTGTACTCTTTTGACAGTTGTTCACAGTTCAGCTGTAGAAAACAGGAAATATTTTTCTTTACATAATTTCTTTTTTATTGTTTCCTTAGGTTTTCTTTCTTTCTTTCTTTCTTTCTCTTTCTTTCTTTCTTTCTTTCTTTCTTTCTTTCTTTCTTTCTTTCTTTCTTTCTTTCTTTCTTTCTTTCTCATTCTTCAATCTTTGTTTTTTTTTTACAGTTCAGACTTTATCCCCTTCTGGTACACCTTCTGACTATTCCACATCCCATACCTCCTAACCCTCCCCAGTCTCAAAGAGGATGTCCCCCACCACCACCACCACTTCCCATTCCCTGGGGCTTCAAGTCTCTTGAGGGTTAGGTGCATCTTCTCTGATTAAGTCCAGACATGACAGTCCTCTGTTGTGTATGTGTTGGGGGCCTTATATCAGTTGGTGTATGCTGTCTGGTTGGTGGCTCAGTTGGGGGCCTTATATCAGTTGGTGTATGCTGTCTGGTTGGTGGCTCAGTGTCTGAGACATCTTGGGTGTCCAGGTTAGTTGAGATTGCTGACTTTCCTATAAGGTTGCCCTCCTCCTAGCTTCTTCCAGTTTCCCCCTAATTCAACTACAGGGCTCACCAGCTTCTGTCTTATGCTAATGCCTTAGTAGGACTTAGAAATCACTCATCCTCTCTGATAAGCTGGTGTGTTAATCAGTTTTCTCTTTCTTTATCTGTCCTTGAAGCATCTGGATTCTGTTCATGTATGTGTTCTAATTTCTTCAACCATCATTTATGTAGGAATAGAGTCCACTCTAATTATGTCATTGTAACCTATCTCTTTAAAAGTTTCATCTTCAAGTATGACACTCTGAGATAATAGATTTCATTTCATCAAAGAAATCTGTTGGTGAGAGGATACAAGGCATTCTCTGAGTGTGTATCTGTGCATGTTTGTGTGTGTGTGTTTGTGTGTGTGAAGTATGGCATATCCAGAGTATACAATGATATTTAGTGCTAAATAAATAAGCAATCAATCTATGAGAAGATAAGCAAGAATTGAAGTAGATATCTGTAAGTCAACAAAACTATTTTGAAAAACTGTATCATTACAAGTACATAACATTCTAGGAAAAGGATAACTAAATGATATGAACCACAACATCCACATCCTGATTGCCAAGGTGGTGGGAAGAAAAGGGTGCTTAGATGGAACATCTGGGATAGAAAATGCAGGCGTGATCTGGCAGTCAGCCTACCTACACACTACACTTCTTAAAATAAGCATAGCACACTATGTTCCTGAGTGTTCTCAGAAGTCAATATTCTGAAGTAATGTGAATAGCCTGCAGCTGGCCTGCTGCTGTGTGGACATTTTTTCAAGTGTTCCCATCCCCTTTTTTTTGTATTTTTTTCCACATAGAGATTCTGGTGGTATGAGTACTCACTCTCCAATAGAGGATATTGTGCTATCCAATCACAATAGAGCATCAATAGCCTTCCACTATAATAAGTAGTTGCTCATGTACAATAAAATAGATGTTGTTCCCTGAAACCATCTCAGAAGTGGTTTATCTCTGCACCCTTTACTAACCAATGGCAGTGTAATCTTGTTGAGTAACCCTGGTAATGGCTGCAATGGCAAGGCAATTATTAGAGTAGTGAAGCTACTGTGCATTTGTTAAAATCCATAGAGCCAACTGTGTTGTATATATTGCTGGGTTTGGGGTACAGTTCTTTGTGTACAGTTTAGGCCACATGGAAATATATATTATTGTTATCCTTGTTCAGCTCATGATTATTTTGGTTAGACTTCATGAGTAGAGATTCTGAGATTCTTAGGAGGCACAGAATCAAAGCATAAGAGCTTGCTCCTCTGGCTTTCACCATCTTCCCATCTTCTACAGTATTCTCTGAGTCTTCATTCTGGGGATGTTTTGGAAATGGATCCATTGAGTCTAGACTCTACACTTTTCAATTTTATTGGTGTGCTTCTATGTAGTGGTTTCCATCTATACAAAGAGAGGTCTCATCGATAAAGGGTAAAGACTATACTTATCAGTGTCTACAAGGACACACATTTAGAATATAGTTGGGGATGATACTTATTTATTAAAGTGGTGAGTGTAGGTTCTTCTTCAAGAACGATGTATTCACTAGCACTGTATTGTTGCCTGTGTTTCCAGTACAAGGCATGATTCCCCTCTTGAGGAATAGGTGTTAAGTCCAATTAGAGAGTTATTGTTTTCTGTCAAGGTACAAGTGCCAGTAATGCATCGCTAGGGTTATTGTGACACTCTGGGTATTGTTTGGGTTTATAGGAAATATAGTTGGGTGAGACTGCTGACTGCTTCCCTCCTTCAGAAGCTTGCTTGAGACCTTCTAGTTTGTTGTTTTTGTGGCTTTTTAAAAAATAGAAATGTTATACATATGCCTAATAAATCACATACATTATTTTTACAAGTTGGAAAAAGATAAGAGAAGAGAGAAGTTATCAGTTCCAGTTCCCTAGTTTTTCTAATTTTTATTTCTTCTTATAACAAAAAGGAAACAGACAATTGTTCTGACATCACATGGGGATGGTTACAGCCCATTTTATCAACACTAAATGAATACTCACAAATGATAAAAATGTCTTTACTGAGTACTATGGCAATCATCTGAATTTAAGGATGCGCATTAATTTTAATCACTTGTTCAAGCCTTTCTAATGCACATGAAAAAACGTTGTAAATTACATTTTTAATCTTCTAGAGTAACAACTTTGTTTTTTTACACATTTGTTAAATGTTTTATGTATTTTTTTTTCATAAGAGATGTGTTTCAAAAAACCTAAAAGTTAAATTTTAATGTTAAAGGGTGGCCACATTTAATCTTTTTGGCAGCAGAGATCATCATGGCATGCTTGACTTGCTCAGTAGTTCCTTTTACATCACTGTGAGGAAAGACTTGGTGTGATTTATGATAATTCCATAAAGAAACAGAATTTATAGAATATGTTTATGAGTGTGTTTACTATAAGGATAGGTTTAGAAAATCCAGACCTAGAAAAGAAGATCTTTTTTAGGGGTGGGGGGTGGGGACTGGTTTGGATGGTTGGAATATTGATTTTTTAATTGGATATTTTATTTATTTACATTTTATATGTTATCCCCTTTCCTGCTTTCCCCTCTGCAAATACCCTATTTTATCCACCCTTAAGGAAGATCTTTAAGCTCAAGTCTCTATTTGAGTTCAGAATCAGAAGAAAGAAGATATCTGGACTCAGTCCATCGGGTGCTGTAGAAGTAACTTATAGTCACCTTATGTAATTGGCCTCTTAGAAGTATACTGCAGAATAAACTCACACTTTTTAGTCCTTTCTGAACTCTGGCTCCCTGGGTCAACTCATTTTTTCTGGCTCAAGCTCTTCTCTAAGCTGAATGATTCAAACTGGCTTCTTTCAGCTTCTCCCTGAATTTTTCCGCTTGGCATCAAACTAATTCTGTCAATCTGTTCTAAACGTCTGGCTCCTTCTTATCTGGCTCATCCTGTCTTCATCTGTGTCTAGCTTGTGACTTTAACAATATAACGAACCCAGTAAAACTGCCTCACTTCTCTATCTCTTATCTCCTCCCCACCTCTGTGCTGCTACTATCTTAAGTTACCGCTTTTTCAGGTTTGCTCTCATGAAAGTTGGGACTATTTTATCTCTGACTCATTTTGTCAAATCTTTCTCTGACTCATCACTTTTTCTGTCCCTCAATTAGACATCACTTCAAACATGGCTGCTTGCTTCTCCAAACTAATCTTACTTTTATTGTTAAGGATTAATGATGTGAACTAAGGGCATGTCTGAATTCCAGCTAGATCATTTTATAATGTAGGGGTATCTGCAGTTCAACCAGATTACATAGACCTAGAAGGTCTTTGGGTGTGATCTCTTGTCAGAGCAGCCATGTTGATGGATTAAAATTCCTCTGCAATGTAGAAAATATTTCTTCACTCATCCTGTTTATTTCATTCATGCCTCTAATTTATTAGATAAACAGCAGCTATGATGGTGACTGAATTTTGTCTTGCTTTTACTCCTAAGAGATAAAACCTATTACACACACACACACACACACACACACACACACACACATACACACACACACACACTAGCTAAATGTTTGGGCATCCCAGGACCTGTTTGACATAAAATTAGCTATTAATGACAATATCATAACAAACTTATTTTGAAACAACACCAGATTATTAACTCTATCTTTCTTCTTTTTTCTTTTTTTCTTTTTCTTTTTTCAAAGAGACATGGTTTTTCTGTATAGCCCTGGCCATCCAGGAACCCACTCTGTACACCAGGCTGGCCTTGAACTCAGAAATACCCCTGCTTCTGCCTCCCAAGTGCTGGGATTAAAGACATGTGCCATCACTGCCAGGCTTTCATCTCTTTTCTATTTCTTTCTACTGCAAAGGAAGTATGAATTATGATGAACACTAGAATGAGGGATACAACCTATGACTTCTATATATTTTAATATAATTCTCTTTTTTATTCTTGTCAAATATTTTTATTTTGAGATTATAATATTTATATCATTTCCATTTTCCTGTTCCTCTCGCCAAACCTTCCCATAAATCTCTCCCTTTGCTCTTTTCAGAGTCATAGCCTTCTTTTCATCAATTTTCATTAATCTGGTGTGTGTGTGTGTGTGTGTGTGTGTGTGTGTGTGTGTGTGTATGTGTGTCTAACAGTTATATCTACAACGTAACTCATGTATATAAAGCTCAGGAATCATTGAGGAAGATAGCCAGAAAAATTATAAGTACCATTGGTCATGGAGTTTGCTGTAAAATTGAGTCTTCTAGACAGGTCAGAGACTATACTCATGATGTCTCACCAACAGAGCTGCATAAGCATGATTTTTAGATTTTAATTCAGCACTATATTTGTTCATTTTCTCACAAATCAATCGTAAAACCTGTCAACAATGATATTTTCTTGAGGCATTAACTCAGAGATCACTGGGCTACATGTAAGATAAATCTGATGATAATTATAGCTATCTATGTATAATTAGACTAACTAGTGATTAATCTGCTCATCCCTCAGTCAGTATAAAAATAATATCAAAGAAAAATACATCTTGAAATACATCTCTAATTGGTACCAATATAAAACTTACTTTTCTTTTTTTTTCATTTTTTTATTTTTTCATTTTCTTTATTTACATTTCAAATGCTATCCCGAAAGTTCCCTATATCCGCCCCCCCCGCCCCTACTTCCCTACCCACCTACTCCCACTACTTGGCCCTGGCCTTCCCCTGTGCTGGGTCATATAAGGCTTGCAAGACCAAGGGGCCTCTCTTCCCAATGATGGCCAATTAGGCCATCTTCTGCTACATATGCAGCTAGAGACATGAGCTCAGGGGTTACTGGTTAGTTCATATTGTTGTTCTACCTACAGGGTTGCATCCCCCTTCAGCTCCTTGGGTACTTTCTCTAGCTCCTCTATTGGGGGCCCTGTGTTCCATCCAATAGCTGACTGTGAGCATCTACTTCTGTGTTTGCCAGGCACTGGCATAACCTCACAAGAGGCCGCTATATCAGGGTCCCTTCAGCAGAATCTTGCTGGCATGTGCATTAGTATCTGGGTTTGGTGACTGATGATGAGATGGATTCCCGGATGGGGTATAAAACTTACTTTTCAAATAATAAGTTATATATATTTAAATATTTTAACACCCCCCCTCTCTCTCTGTGTGTGTGTTACTGAACTGAAATCAAAGTACTACAAAGAAAGGAAACACAAAGATGAATAAACACTTTGTTCTTGGATTTATTGGGGTAGAGGGAAACAAAAAAGGTTAGAAATATAATTTAAGTTGAAATATCCATGTCTTTTATTCAATATGAAGAATGATTTGTAGAGTGATTGGTTTGGATTTCTCTTGGAAGTGCAGGAAGAAAGAACTCTAATGATCTAAGAGTGACTGTAGGGTTTTTGCCATGGATTCTGGAAAAATATTCTTAATTTCTTACTGAGAGAAAGCAAAGAACAGTGAATGAATATGTTAATTTCCTTGGAAGTCATAAAGAATAGTTCTGAGGGAATAAGAGCACATGATTTGAGAAAAACAGGATTTGGAAGGAGACTGTCGTCCAAATATCAGCAATATAGCATTGAGGTCAGACACTTGATTGAGGTCAGACACTTGATTGAGGTCAGATTATAAAATGAGGTATCCTGATGTTTAATTAAAATATAATAAACTCTGTTTAACTCTAGCCTCATATTATTAGTTTTATCATTAAATGCATCCCAGTAAACTGATTCTGTGGATGCTTTTAATAATCCCTTGGTGCATGTACCCTTACTCACTTATCTTAGAAACAGCCAAGAAGTATGATTCTATCAATGGGGTATTCCAAACATATTAGTTAATAAGCATTCCAATTGTCACGCGGCAATTGTTGTATTTGACAGATAAGAAACCATTTCACAAACTAGCGACTTGGATTAATTCATAGTTCCATAAGACAGGAAGTTGATTTCATTCAGATGGTCTATTCGGTGGTTATATACTGATCTGGCTCAAAGTATTTTATGGAGATGAACTCATTTGATTTGGAAGCTGAGATTTTAAGAGTTCTCAGCCAGTGTCTTGAGGGTTTATCCTAGAATAGGTTTTACAGAAAGTTTTCCTAACCTGACAATACAAGATTCCAAGAGAATTAGCAAGAACAATAATGCCTTTTGATATACCATATCAATCAACTCATGTCACAGTATTGCCAAGATCAAGAATATTTCTCTACACATATGGCTAAGAAGTGTTTACAAATCAATCTATTTGTGGGCATCTTTATAAACAGATGTTATTTGGACTTGCTTTGTAGCATTTTATTCAAACCTTCTGCTAAACAATGAGACATATGGATCACAGCTACCTCTCCCAACATTTCTATACTAGATTAGCCACATATCATCTCACCTTCAGATAGCAGTGAGCCCAGCCACAACAAAGTACCTAACACAAAATTGAGAGACTAATATAAATAAACCTGGTCAATATTTCAAAATCAATCATTCAATTCTGTCACATACCCATGAGCATTAATAAGTATTTGTTTAAAGTCATTAAGGTTTAGGTTACTTAGATAGTTCCTACTGCTTGTAATAAGCAACAGACTCAGAATAATTTTGTCTATTATAGGCCTATGTGAACATGTATGTCTGCCTGTGCAGGTGTTAAGGAAATAGATGAGAAAGGCTTAGTAGCAGACAACACAGTAGAAAATTCTACATGATGAACTGAGATATATACTAATGAGAGGTCTCACATACTTTAAATCCTTTTGAAGAACCTATAGAAGTGGGACATCATGTAAATCTTAATCCTGGTTGTCACAGATGTGTTAAATTGTAAAATAATGAATTCAGTTTCACAGATTAACCATGGATTTGAGGTAAGATTGATAACCAGGTGACTTTACAATGTGCTAAATGATTTTTTGTGGAGAAACCAGAAAAGTTTTGCTCTTTTTAAGTGTGCTGTGAAATGTGTCATCAACTGACGTACTCAATGTCGATAAAGCTTGATTTTAAATGATCAGAAGGTTATGGCTCAAAAGGTAATGTACTTATTTCAATCATGGTCAGTAGTTTTTGTTGGTACATTTTTATAATAAGTTGTTTTACATTTTAAAGCTTTGTCAAGGATGCTTGGATTTTACAATATAACAAGATTCTATCACACACTTTTAAACAACTGTTACCAAGAGATACATGAATGGATAATATTTTTCTAGGGGTGGATTGAATTCTAGGTATGTGTTCCATGTAAAATTTGATTAAAAGGCAGTTTTCATGCCCAAGTAAGCATGAATAGTCATGTCTTGCTTATTGTATACTTACAGCATTGCTCTTCAAATATTTTTACACTTTTGAAAATATAGAAATAAAATAAAAGTTATTTTAGTACAAATCCAAATCCAAAGTAATTGTAAGATTCTTCTGAATCTTTTTGATGATTCTGATTCTAACATATGATGCTGGGTATTGGCTTTTGAACTCTGGTCAATTTTCCAAAGAAACAAAGACTAGAGCAAAGAAGGGAAGAGAGGATAGGATGAAGTAAAGGAGATCAGAAATGGAAAGTGCTCCAGAAAGAAAATACCATTTCCCTTTCATCCCAGACCTTTAGTAACTATCATGTATAGTACCCTAGTAACAATGGGATAGAAGTATTAGTGTGGTGTTATTATGAGAGGTAAATCTTTAGGTCGAATAAAGAAAGTAAATTATTAAACCCATGTAATAAAAGAATGAATGCGGTTTAGTGAGTACATTTCAGCAATTTCTAATGTCAAGCTCTGCTGTAAAATGATGGAAGATTATTCATGCTGTCAGGATCAGTAATAGAATAGGGGAGTTGTAGTTGATGATGTTTGAGACAGATATTTGGAGCCTTGAAATGGAATTTATTTCTGGCATGGCCTGCATAACAAATAGATAGGATTATTGCTATCAGCATTATTACTAATGAGGTGACATAAAGAGAAAGCACACTTTCAAATAATCAGTCTCAAGCAGAATAGCCTACTTGTGGTTTAGCATGAGTTTTGTATTTGCCACATATGATTGGTAAAGAACAAAGGCAGGAATTGGTGGGATTCAGTTCCCAGCCCATTCCTATGAGAACTGAGCTAGTGTTTGTCCTCGGACAAGCTTCTCAAACTTTTTGAATATTAGTTCTTACCATCTAACCTACTTCCTTAAAATATATTAAAAATAAAGCAATAAACAGAACATTTGGATTTTAAAAAGTCCCATGAAAAATAGTTTTCATGTTAAGTTTTAATTTTTGCTGTTATTCTGAAATAGTCCTTTAGACTTTTGAAACAAGGTATTTAAGAAGCGCGCCCTATGAGGCCCTACCTAAACATCATAAAATATTTTATTGATACCCTTAAGATTTTTGCATTGTGACTTTCATACTGTTATCAATTTTATGTTTCATTATGGTTATTTGTATTCAGTTCTTGGTATTAAAATTTTCTTAAAAATGTCCAAACTTTCTTTGATATTTATCTCTACTTTTCTGAAAAAACTGACCTTAAGAGAATTTGAGTAGCTTGTCCAAAGCTGCAGGAGAGCTAGTCATGTATTCCCATTAGGCCACCCTCGAGCTATATGTAACACCCGCTGGGAAAGGGCACAGCCTGAGCAGGAGAGAAAAGTACATGGATCTGTTATTGAAGTTTAGGAGTGAGAGTGATAAATGCCATAAGAGCCAACAGAAAAAATGTGAGAGGGTATTGGTGATAATAGAGATGACTTCTACTCCCGGGAATCACAAAGAAGTTAATATTTGAGAAGTGTTTTGAAAGGGGTTTGGGATATAAAAATACAGAGGCAGAAAGAAACCAATTTTGACTAGCAGGACTTTAATAATAAATTGTGGAAGATGGAGATAAGAGGTGATATCTGGGAAATTCAGAATGTACACCTTTCCTTTGTCTTTTTAAACCATTATCCTGGTGGTCGCTGGCTACTCACATCCCTGGATAGAGAGTGCGAGGACAGAACTTCAGCAACATTTAACTTTTAAGGTACTGAAAATAAATGACTCTCAGGGAAAGACTGTGTTGTTTGAAAGCAAACCAGTTTTCAATTCATTTGTCATCTTCAGGCTGCTTACAGGATCTTTCATCCTTGGAGCTGTTTCTTCCCTTGAAAGATGCCCATTTTTTCCTAGTGTAGCCAAGCTGCCAGAGTTTTTACTGTAAAGAAAGAAATAAGCATTAGTTATATAGAAGGAAGAGAAAACATTTTCTTCTGATTGAGGTAAGTCTCCAGAGGTGAGATTGTTATCTTTTGTATGGTTAGCTAGGGAGCATCTTCTATCCCAGGAAAATTACTGTGAGGTTTCACAAGGATTGACATTTATAGTCCACCCCAGGAAGAGGCTGTGTGGTAAGATTTAGTCACTCAAGGTACTTTTCTTTAGTGGATGTCTCATGTCCTTAAGGCTCACAATTATATAGATTAGAAGTAGCTGCTAATCCGGAATCAAACCTATAATATAATGATATTGTTTAAGGTTCTCATTTCATTCCATAAAACCAGAAAATCCCGAGAAAGAAACCAGATGATCATGCATTACAGATATTAAAGTAATAGGTAAAATGCACAGAGCCTTTCATTGGCTAAACAGTAAGGTGTCCTTGTTATAGTTATGACAACCAAACACTAAGCTTGAAGCATAGACCCAATTTAAGTTTGTGTTTAAGAGCAGGAGCAGAACATAAGATTTGTATAGTCATGGAAATATTGTCAAATTTCATATGACTAACAGTTGAATACTCAAAGCTATGAAGATAGTCTGTCTTTTCCTGGCATTACAACATTTACCTAATAATACCCAGGGTAATACATATGATATGAGTATATCAGCTCCTCTATTAAAAAATAAGTATAGATTTAGCTAGGGTAAGATTTCAGAACGGTTTTGTTGTTTGTTTGTCTGTTTTAATATATTAATCATGACATTCTTCTAAAGCCCTTTGTTTCAGTCAAACAGAACAAGAAAGGTAAGTTGAGGATCAAGATCACAAAGTACTGTGGACGCCTTCCCTATGTCTGAACAGCTACAGGTCACTGTAGATGGTGCATAGGGTCATATGTATATAAATGTTTCAGATATCATTGTAAATGCCAATATATCTTTTTTATATTACTAAATTTTTCTTTTATTGAAAAATATTTTTTCATGTAATATATTCTCATTATGGTTTTCCTTCTCTACTGCTCATAGTTCATCCATATCTCTCCTTCTTGCAATGAAACACACCCTTACTGTCTCTCTTTGGAAAACAAAGGTGCATCTAAGGGATAATAATAAAAAATAAGATAAAACAGAAACAAACAGGCCAGAATAGAACGAAACCAACAAGACCCCCCCCAAAAAAAAAACAAAAAGAAAAACAAAAAACAAAACAAAAAAAGAGCAAGATCACAGGGCAGACAAGCTCACACCTGCAGGAACCCCATAAAAACTGAAAATGAGAGATAATAATACATATGCAAAGGTTTTCAAGGTAAATATTCAAAAAAGGTCCTGACACAAGATTATGAAACAGAAAACCTTCAAAGATGCATTTGATTAGTTTTGTGTTGGCAGTCTATTGCTGGGCATGCTCCTATCGTAGTGCTGTGGGTCCAGTTTTGTGTTGGCAGTCTATTGCTGGGCATGCTCCTATCCTCAGTAGTGGTGTGGGTCCAGGAAACAAAGCCCTCTCAACCAGCAGGACCATTGCTCATATGAACACAGAGATAGTGGCAGCTTGCACAGGGCCTGGATGGGTCTGTGCCAGACAGGGTTCCAACACCGAGAAGCGACATAGACACATGACCCACAACCCCTAAACTATCTGTAAACCCACGAATGAAAAATTAATTCTTTCCTACAGAGAATAGGTTTTGATTTTTAACATTAAATTTTGTATCTATACTTCAATATTCTCAAAACCCTCTAGTGGTCACAGTAATATTGATTTTATTCATGAAAAATCAAAACTAAGTGAGATTCTTGGGGGGGGGGCATAAAACCGTGGGGTTGCTTTACCTTTTATGAAGTTTTGTTTAGAGGTCAAAGAATGGCCAGTGGAACTGTTACAATGCCAAATAACATGGTCAGGCTATGAAAGAGTCCAACTTTAGATTTTATCACAGTTTCCCAAATGATTTGCTCTCCCTGGTTGGTTGATTGTCTGCTTGCAGAGGGTTCATCTTCCATCTCTTTCGATTGGGTCTTGCTGCCTTGCCTAGATGGACCCAGCTCCTTTCACGGCAGCCTGGTGAGCAGTGGTGGCTCTGGGTACTTGGCATGATGCTCAGCAAATGTTGGAATTGAAATTCTGAGGAATACGTTTGCTTAACTTCAAGTGGAGGCAATAGAGGGATGGGTCTGGTAATTCTAGGAGCTCTTACATGCAAAAGAGATGAAAAAGGTGAGGTGTTCTGACAGGAGACTGAGGATATTTCCATGGGGGGAGAGAATTGATTTGAAGGTAAGGCTGAATTATAGGAGAGTAGTATCTTTAAATATGGAAAAGTAGTTGTAAAAGAGAGTGACTGATGGTTTTTGGGGCCTATTGAAGAAATAAAGGTTCTGGTATGCTTTTGATTGTTGTTGAAATGTTTGATAAGCCTACTAAAAGCCAATCCATTTGGCTATTTCCTCTGACCTTGTATTGTAGATGAGTGCTAAGAAAAATGAACTAATCAGCATGAATATGTATTAAAATTTTAATTAGCCTGAGTACCTAGATTTGTGACTGAATATTTAAGTTTAGTTTTCATGGAGTTACTCTAGGTAGATTTCAGGCTACTCTATCTTATCCACAACAGTTTCCTGCATATTCGTGGAGCTACCTAGAAGACTGGGAAAGAAGCTTAGTAAGGATTTCTTATATTTATTTCCTCAAAGAAACAGTGACTGAATAACTACCATGGTTAAAAATGAATAAGAACTAAGACATCTGGATGAGAGATTCTAGCAACGAAGTAGAAAATAAAAATAAGAAATAAGTCTTGAATAAAACAGCATGGTCAGTTTTAGATTGTCCATGTCACCATCCAAAGGCCGCAGGGTATTGCATACAGAGATAGTCTCTGTCTGGAGAAAACAGTGCCCAGCTTTTCTGTAGACCACATACTCAAACCTGCTCCAGTTCTAGTTCAGTCCCCACACCCCAAGATACCATGTCATGCTCTGACCCTGCGTACCCATTTATAATCTATGAACAGGCAGAGGAGGAAGGCCTTTCCCCTTTAAAGCTACTCTGTAGACTGGAACAGGTCTTTGGTTCTCCAGACCCAGATATCAATGCAAAGCTATGGGATTTGTGAGTAAGCATATGGATAATAAAGGGTAAAAAAATCAAACACTAGTAATTGATATAGAAAGGAAGACATTTCAAACTTCCTGAGTAAGAATTCCATATGCATATATTAAAGAAGTTCAGTGAGTTACAAGAGAACACAGGCAGCGACATATGCTCAGCTGCTAAGGAAGTAACATTGAAAGTTAAAACCATGTAAGTAGTGCAGGATGCATGTAATCAAAGCATATAAGATATATCATAGCAGAACTCACTAAAGTGTGCCGTAAATATTCATTCATACTTACCATCCTAATAAAAATATATTATGAAAATATATTTAATATACTTAGCCTACCACACATGATAGCTTTGGAACATGGGGTACTGTAGAATATTGCTTATTTAGCCATTTGGTTTTCCTGATGTTTGGAAGCTGTGGTTTCAGCCACTACAGTGTCACAAAAGACAATGCCATGTAGAAAACTATTCCAGGAACAGAACAAAGTTCAAAATCAAAAGATATATTTGCACTGTGTGTCAACTATTATAAAGTGAAATAAGCATAAACATTACCATTTTTAATAGGGTTATCTATAAGTAAAGAAAATAATCAATAAACATAGGAAATGAGAAACTAAAGGTTTGACTGTCATCTGTTGGAGAACTGGCTTCTCTGAAGAGGAAGTGAGGTGGGTGAATCTAGGATAGAGAGGAGGTAGGGTATGTTAGGAGCAGTGGAGGGAGAGGAGACTGCTTGGCATGCATTATTTGAGAGAAGAATTTATTGAAATAAAAGTAGTTATTAAACAAAAGAAACTATATAAAACAATCACATAATTTCTGGATCAGCAAACATAAGAACTGATCAAGAAATATGTAAGAGTATTTCAATAGTGGTTTCAAGCAGCTTGAAGAGTCAGTGAGCTCAAAGACAGGTTGTTTGAAATTTTCTAGAAAGGGGGGGGGAATAAAGAAGAGAAAAAGAACAAAAGAAAGAAAAAAAGATGTACCACATTTTCTGTATCCATTCCTCTATTGAGGGACATCTGGGTTCTTTCCAGCTTCTGGCTATTATAAATAAGGCTGCTATGAACAT
>NC_034602.1:68341002-68373860 GCF_900095145.1 Mus pahari
GAGAGAGAGAGAGAGAGAGAGAGAGAGAGAGAGAGAGAGAGAGAGAGAGAGAGAGAGAGTCAAATACAGAGAGAAGTAGAGTAGAGATGTGGGGTGGTTCCTGAGAAATTTCAACACCAGTAAAATCATAAACTGTTGTTCTAACACAGCCACAATCGCTATGTAAGATGGTGAAAAGGCTAATGGCTGAGATCTGTGACCTGTAACATAGAGAAAACAATGTTTTCGTTGTGAGTAATTTCTGGTCATGGGAATACTGAGAGCTAATGTCTATGAATTTTAATTATTTGTTTATTATTTTGTTTTTTTTTATGTTTTTTGTTTGTTTTGTTTGTTCCTTAAAAAAAGACCCCTTGATAAAAACTGCCTGACTGTGATGCTGTTTTTTTGTTTGATTTTTGTTTTTTGTTTTTGTTTTTTGCTGTTGTTATGATTTTAGTATTTTTGTTTCTTTCCGGGGAAAAAATAAACCTTGATAACACTGCCTGGATTTGCTCTCATGTGGTCCCATTCAAATTCAATTTGCAGACACCTATTACATAAATGGAAGTTTGTTCTTTTAGAACATGCCTGACTCTCATATTCCCACAGGAAAAAATAGCAAAGCTACTCAAAACACTATTAAAAATGTACTGCAAATAACAGTTCATTTTCATTCCCATTTTCTAGAAGAAAATGCAAGTTATTTGATGATAGATTCCATTTTTTTTAGTAGCCTTTTATCACAGGTTTCAGAGATTTCTTTGAATCACCTCTTCACTGAGACATAAAAACAGAGGCTGTCTAAAGCTGACAAGTTTGTTACAGTGAGGAATGAAGCAATAAGGAATGAAACAAGGGGATTTCTCACCTACAAGAAACAGTGACCAGTGCCGTTGCACACCTTTCTTCTGAGCGATCATGAACCGAGTCTTTGGCCTCAAACTTGATCATTATTTTATTACATTCACAGACTGTATTTCAAAAGGGTTATACTGAGACCTCAGAGACCAGAAAGGGAGCTAAGTACTAGTGGTAAAGACTTGCTTCTCAGTGGATGTCTTGGGTCTATGGCAAAGGCCATGGCCATCAAATAATAACCAGCGGTCATTAACTCGGCTTCATACTCTGAAAGTTTCTCTTTTTTCATATTTTCTTCCCCTTAAAGGAAAATGAAATGTAGAGAAAGAAAGAGCAGGATTTTTAACCAGCTTTGTGCTCTAGCTAAACCATTTGTACAGCCTCTTCAGGAGTTATACTTGACTACAGCAATACTTTTGAACTTGTAAAATGGATCGCTATCAACCTGCATCCACATAGGAGTAAAGGAAATTAAAAGGGCATCAATTAACTAATTTTTGTCTTACTAGATACTTTCCTATGGTGGTGTTCAAACAACAAGCAGCAGGCAGGCATGGAGCCTAGAGCAGATACTGGAGAGCTTAAGACCAGAACCATATGCACACAAAAGAGACAATTGGAGAGTGCCCCAGTCTTTAGATGCTCACAGCCCATTTCCTGTGACACAAGTCCAACAAGACCACATCCCTACATCCCTCCACCAAACAGTGCCACCGACTGGATGCTCAGTGTTCAAGAGGTGTGATCCTATAAGTGACAATTTTATTCAAATTAGCATAGATGTTTTCCCGAGTTTAAAAAAATGAATTATTCAAGATATATGTCATTCCCAGTTATCATTCCAATGTAATTTATTTTGTCACATTTATTTATGTTAATTTTACCAATGCACTTGCTTAAGTATATTGATAGACTTTTTTTGTACAAATACAGAAACTTTGTACAAGATTACTGACTTGGCTATGAAACATAATATTCATTATACTGTTACCCAGTGTCCATCTGTTCTTGAGAAATGTTACCTGTCCTTCAGATCCCTCATGCTCTTAATTAACACTGTTGTTTAAAAAAGAGCATGTTTCACAGCAGTATCAGATGCAACCTGACTTTAAAAACTAGATAATTAAAATAATTTTTATTGCTACACCAATGCTAGTCTCATTAGGGAAACACAAATGATATTTACCAACCACAATATTTGCCAATTAATATGTTCCCACAATGCATAATGGCTAACTGGTAAGAGTTAAAAGACTGTAGAGATTCAAGCAGAATTAACAGGGGCCATCGTGATAATAAGCAATTACTACTTCACTATCTTTTGAAAAGGGTAGAGATGGATCACCTCAGAGCAGAGTGGTAGCTATGAGTGTGTCTGAATAGCTTTTTAGCGGTTGCTATGGTTATGGACACACATAGATACCATTAGAAGGATGGTTTGGGAGGATGGGGGGGTAAACTCTGGTGAAATACTGAGTGTTTGATAACTTTTGTACTCTTATTCTGATTTCCTGGTGGTGGGATCATATCAAAGGATATGGAGGGGCATCTTTGAGATGAAATAGAAACTTAGAAACCTAGATTGATGAGGGTGATCCTAGCTAAGACTCCTAGCAATGGGGGACATGGAGCCTGAACTAATCATCTCCTGTAACCAGGCAAGATATCCAGTAGAGGGGCTGAGACACCAACCCAGACACAAAACCATTGACCTACAATTTGTCCTGCTTACAAGGTATGCTGGGGACAAGCCTGAGACCCATGCCATGAGAGGGAGCCTACCCCTGACATTGCCAGAAGGGCCAAGAGCCAGAGGCTGGATAACTCAGAGACCCATGATGGAACCAAACACAAACAGAGAAAAAAGAATCAATGGAATGATATCCTGCTATAGTCACAGATTGGTATCTACCTCAGTTGTCATCAGAGAGGCTTCACTTAGCAACTGATGGAAAAAGATGCAAAGAACCACATCCAAACATTAGGTGGAACTTGGGGAATCTTACAGAAGAAGGAGAGGAAGTGATTATAGGAGACAGAGGAGTTCAAAGGGTCAAAGACACGACTAGAAAACACACAAAATCAACTAACGTGAGCCTATAGTGGTTCACAGATTCCGAACTGCCATCCAAGAAACCTGCAGTGCCGCTGATTTAGGCCCTCTTCACATATGTTGCAGTGTGTAGCTTGATCTTGTAGGACTCATAACAGCGCAAGCAGGAGCTTTCTCTGACTCTGTTGATTGGCTTTGGGACCCTTTTTCCCTACTGGGTTGCCTTGTCTAACCTTAGGAGAAGAGAAGGTGCCTGGCCAGGCCTGCCTTTTTCTGAAGAGAAATGGAGGAGGAGTAGATGGGGCAGGGCAAGGTGCAGGAGTAGGACTGGGAGGAGAGGGGTGCAGTTTGTATGTAAAATAAATGATACAAAGGAAAAAAAGATGCTAAAGGAAAAGACATTAAAGGACAAAAATCTGCAAGTGTCCTTCACATAAGTCATCAACAATTAAGCCTTAACAGAATGGAGAGAGATGTCAATTACTATAACTTAACTGATGACGTCGACGGATTACTTTGTTGTTTTATTTTATTTTATTTTTTACTTTTCTTTCTTTCTTTTTTGATAGAGAGAATCCAGGTGTGTATATTAGATGGATCTTGACTTCAAATTTCTCCTGCTTTGTTTCTCAATTGTTACTATAGGCATGTCCCATATGCCTTGCTTGTTGTGTGTAATTTTGTATTTCATTAAAAGGTTTAAGATGCATGCATTGTTAAAATTATAGTTTCCTTCAATACAACTTCTCTTTTATCCTCTTCCATAGTCAGCTAAGGATATATATATATATATATATATATATATATATATATATATATATATAATTGGTAAGGTGTAACACAAACCTTCTTGCTCTAGAACTGAACTCCAGAAGGTTTCTCTCTTGGTCATATTGCTTCAGTTCCCTAATGGCCACCAATAATAGAATAGCCATACTAAATATTTCATACTGAGTTGCAAGAATTTCAAACTTATCTTTGATCCAAGCAATGAAAACAACAAAATTATCTTTAGTGATTGTGTAAGCTTCTCAAAATATTATATTAATCCATGTTGTTGCCCACTAGTTGACCAAAATGAGAAATAAAAGTTAGCCTAAGGTCAACCAGAATTTACACTTTAACAAAGGCAAGGTTTTGTTCACTAGCAGAGCACATGTTCTTTGAATATTCAATTTGCAAACACAATGAACCACATCTTGTGTCCTATGAAGGGCATTCCCATATGGATTCCTTATTTTCAAGAGTCACAAATTCTATCAGCCAAGTAGTTGGGAATAAGTATATCTACAAGATTAAGTCATTAATGGAGTTGCACAGTGTAGTCTAGACTGTTGGTAAATTTGTAGCCTTCCTTTCTGAGCCTCTTGAAAACTAGGACAGTGTGTGCTGCAATGCCAGCCTATGTTATGTATCTTGTAGAGTGTCATTACAAAGTCACGGGCTACTACATTCTTCTCATTGCATCACAGAATCTTTGGTGGCTGTAGGAGTTTGGATGAGAATGGTTCCCATAGGCTTATATGTTTGAATAGTTGGTCACAGTGAGTGGAATTGCGTGGGAAGAATTAGAAGACATGGTATGATGGAAGGGATGTGTCAGTGGGAATGCACTTTGGGGTTTCCAAAGTTTAAGTCAGTCAGATAGTCTCTCTCTCTCTCTCTCTCCCGTCTCTCTCTGTCTCTCTCTGTCTCTCTCTGTCTCTCTGTCTCTCTGTCTCTCTCTCCCCCGTCTCTCTCTGTCTCTCTCTGTCTCTCTGTCTCTCTCTGTCTCTGTCTCTCTCTGTCTCTCTCTGTCTCTCTGTCTCTCTCTGTCTCTGTCTCTCTCTGTCTCTCTATCTCTCTGTGTCTCTCTCTCTCTCTTCCCCCCTCATCTCTCTCTTTTGCCTTCTCTCCCTTCCCCCGCTCTGGGTCAGGATATAAGGCTCTTGTCTACTGGTCAAAGCCCAGCCTCTTTGCTTCCCACCATATTAATCATGTTCAAATCCTCTAAAACTGCTATCACCCTTCCAATTGAATACTTTCTTTTCTAAGAGTTGCCTAGTTCCCTGGTATATGATCTTGGGGTTAGTATTCACTTTTGCTGTTGATATCTTGCCTATTCTACAACAGTTGTCACTAGAGCAGTAAAAGAGAAAGTCCCTTTTAGGTTATACTTAGCCTCCATTGCTTTTGGTATGGACATTTTATAAATAGGCTCATCAAATGAGATATTTAGTGACCAAGAATAGAAGAAAACTTATACTCCATGCTAATATATTTTGTGAGAGTCTTCACTTAAATCGAGAGAATATAGGTGGTCTGTGAATATGAAGTCTGGCCATCCTAAGATGTCCTCTCACTTAGATATGTTGATCTTTCATCTTGCCAGTGTGTTCCTTCGAATACCATGGGAGTAGCTAACCCCTTGCTTTGTCAGTATGAATTAGTAAAGCTGCCATATCAAATCATTTTGCTATTGTTTTAAATACCCTCATATATTTGACCAAGATTCCCAATCCCAAGTTAAGTAATTCTATTTAATTTTGATCACAGACTTCGAGTACCTCATGCCATGTGTGTGTGTGTGTGTGTGTGTGTGTGTGTGTGTGTGTGTATACATACACGTGAGTCAGGATGAGCAAAGTATTTCAGCAACTCTGAACCATAACAAATTGATTTTCTATAACCGTCTTCCACTGAAGTTCATCCCAAGCTACCATTGATAATTGCAGTGATATTGGGGCCACTAAAGCCATGGATAGCAGTGTCCTATCGCCCCCAGTGAAGAGGTCACTGCTACCTTTGTGTTTGTCAGATATGTGAAATATCAAGCCTGAAATTCAAGTGTGAAAAACCTATGTAATAGGGAGCATTCTAGGTGATCTTTAGTGAGGCTGTAACAAAGCGTCACACACTGAATAACAGAAGCCATTGGAATTTATTGTTTTACCATTCTGCAAGTCAGGAGACTGGGTCCTAGATGTTAGCATAGTTCGTACCGTGTTGAGGTACCATTCCTCAGATTCTAATGATTCCATGAAACTCTTTAGTGGTCTTTCGGTGTAAAGTTTTTCATCCTCTACTCTCCTTATCTTTCCCTCACTCCTTTCTCCCTCTTATCTCTCCCCCTGTATATCTTTGCGTATGGACATTTTTTTTTTCTTATAAAGACACAGGTCTCACTGTACTTCAGTATGACTTCAAAAATTAACTAATGTAACAAATTATACACATAATAACTTGTTTCTAAATAAAGTCAAATTTTATTGTTCTGGGATTTGAACTGAAGCATGTGAGCTTTTCAGGAAAATAAATTAACCCTCAAATTGTCTTACTGCTTAATATGATTTATGGCTTAAGAGTTACATAACAAGTGTCCACACACACATGAAATAGTAATGAGAATGCATTCCCTCATTCAGCGTTGGGATGCTTGACTATAATATATCAATTAATACCCATCAGATTCTTTTGGAAACTTTTACTTTAAGGAATTAACTAGCGCCAGAGAGAACATTCTATTGGTCCCCACTGATTAATTAGTAACATAAGAACTGTTCCTCATTGGGTGATAAATCCTTTGACTCAAGTTCTATCTCTAGGGGTACATGCTCAGTCTCTTTCAGACACAGGAATTTTTCGAGCCTGCAAAGTGTCATTCTGGCCTCTGAATGATCAGTTTTCTTCCTGCATCATGAGCTTTGATTAAAAAAATGTTATTGCCTGAGCTGGTTACCTGTGAGTGCTTTTGAAGCTCATAAAATAATCCAATCATTTTGGAATCTAATTTTGATATTTATCCCAATGATAAACTCTTCATAAAAGGAATTAAGGCTTTTTTTTTTTTTTTTTTTTTTTTTTTTTTTTCCCTCAGCATACCATTGCTCATTTGTCTGATCAGGATGCAAAACCTGGTTTTGGTATCCTACTCTCTGTATGCTACCTTCTTCACTGAAATTTAACTTTGTTTTCCAAAATCGGTTAGCATATTTTATTTTCCAATAAACNTTTTTTTTTTTTTTTTTTTTGGCCAATACCCTCTGAGACACTTACTCAGATTTACTCAGATTACTTGGTTTTGGTATCCTACTCTCTGTATGCTACCTTCTTCACTGAAATTTAACTTTGTTTTCCAAAATCGGTTAGCATATTTTATTTTCCAATAAACACAATTCAACATTTTTGAATGTGAACGAAAATAATTCAGGGAAATTTTAGTTTTCTCGTGTATTTTTTTTTTTGTGTGTGTGTGTGTGCCAAATCTAGAAAAGCAGAAACGTGTTTATAAACTTGGCTGCAGGTGTCCTGTAACAGACACAATTTGTTGCTTAGAAAAGTAACTGGAAAACTAGCTTAGAAGAGGAAAGATCTATTTGGACTTCCAGTTTCACAGTTCTCAGATCATGCTCACTAGGGCCTCTTGCGTCTGGGATTGTGTGTTTTAAAACAGACTGTCATGGCAGAATAGATGTAGTGGAAGTTTATGGTAGAAAAGAAGCATAGTGAATGAGAGCAGGACCTAAATATGCTTTCTGCCAACCATTGTACTGAGCAGGAGGTCCCCAATGGAGGACTTAGAAAAAGGACTGAAGGAGCTGAAGGGGTTCGCAACCCCATAGGAAGAACAACAATACCAATGAATCATACCACCCAGAGCTCCTAGGGACTAAACCACCAACTAAAGAGTGTACATAGAGGGATCCATGGCTCCAGCTGCATATGAAGCAGAGGATGGCCTTGTTGGGCCTCAAAGGAGGAGAGGCCTTGGTTCTGCGAAGGCTAGAAGCCCCTGTGTAGTGAAATGCCAGGGCAGGGAGGCAGCAGTGGGTTGGTGTGTGGGAGATCACCCTCATAGAAGCAGAAAAAGAGGGGATGGGTTAGGGAGTTTCCTGGGAGAAAACCAAAAAAGGAGATAACATTTGAAATGTAAATAAAGAAAATATCCAATTAAAAAAAAAAAGAGTAACTATTCTAGAGATTAAAAAAAAGCTATTGCTAAGTCGGGCATGGTGGCGCACGCCTTTAATCCCAGCACTCGGGAGGCAGAGGCAGGCAGATTTCTGAGTTCAAGGCCAGCCTGGTCTACAGAGTGAGTTCCAGGACAGCCAGGGATACACAGAGAAACCCTGTCTCAAAAAGCTATTGCTTTAAATTTAAAGTGAACTTGTGGAGCTAGAAAATAGATAAGGAGTATTTAGTCAAGTGCTAGTCTCAATGGAAAGGTATGTAAACAATTCTGCAGTAACTCCTTAATCCGTATTGATCTATGACATGAATTATTACTTTGTACTTATGGAATGTAAAAGTGCTTAGAAAAACCATGTAATTAATTATCCTGTTGTAACAATTCTACCTGATATTTATATGAGTTAATTTTTTGTTTGAGAAAGTATAAAAACTAAGAACAACAATAAAATAGCACCCAGTGACTTAAGTTCTCCAACTAGTCTCCAACTCAATTTCCTCACCTCCTATATCATCTAATTATAAACTGATTTGTGCACTAATTCATGGATAATACTAGAACCCTAATGGTCCAGTCACATTTCCTCAGAGCTCAATACCTGAAGTCAAGCCTTAATTTATGAGTTTTTAAATAATATTTTAAACCTGATTTTTAGGATGTAGTGACTTTTACGTGAGCTGTAACGAACTGATAACACCTTAAATACAAGTTTGTATAGAAATCACTGGAATCAGAAGTCAGTTCATCATTCAGAAACTTGAGTTAAGAATTTGCAAATTGAATAACATACAGTTGTATACTACTATATTCAGTCAGCACTGGGCCACATTTTCTGTCATTGGTTGGCTGACACCTGATACTTTTAACCCCACCCCACAACATTCGAAACATGTTCAAATACATCTTCAAAGTACTTCCCTTTGTATTTCCATGGAATCCCAAAGAATTCCCTGGAAAGTTGGCTCTGTACAATTCTAAATAATACAGGTTTTAAAAATATAGTGTAAGCCAGTGATATCTATTCATTCTTCTCCAGGGTCCAGAATTTTATAATTTCTAGTTAGCAAAAATCTGATCTAATTAAGAAACCATTCATTTTTATGTAATTTCAAACTTTGTGACATCTTCCAGGATTGCACTGACAATGTTAATCAAATCTTAAAAGCATACCAACATTATTATTATTATTACTATTACTATTACTATTATTATTATTATTATTATTATTATTATTATTATTATTATTATTTAGCATTCTCTATTACAATGAGAAGTCTTAATCCTATACACCTGTCCATAAATCTAGTGCTAGTATCTGGGAAAAGTTAGTGGTCATCTATTCTTCCAAAGCCATTTCAGAAATCACCTGATCCTTTCTGACACTACAACACTATGAGAAACTTTGTTCACTGATGGGGGAATTTTAAAAGATTATTTCACCCTCAGACAAGTCTAGGCCATGCAGATCATGAACTGTCTGCTTCCAGATTCCATTATATGTCACACCACCTCATATGAAGGAGAAATTCAACCAAGTGGGTAGGCTATATTGTCTTTGGATTATGTTTGCCTTGCATGTTTTCTGGACAGGTAATTAGATGATCTAATTCACCTTTTAGGATTCTATGTTGGCATGAAATATACAGATGTTATCATTTTGGTGACTTTCGACATATTTCCTTGATGGATTTTTTTTTTTGGGGGGGTCAACATTGATCTTCCCAATAAGAGGGAGGTTATCCCAATTGAGGGGTTATCTTTGGCTGGCTTGCTGACCTCTATCCAGGAAACTGCACAGCTCCTGAGTATGATCTGCACTTGTTCCTTGAAATAGAAAGAAGCAAGAACTCACATGTCAACACTTAGTGTACAGCTCAGGAGACAAAAATACCCTGACGAATCTTGTTCTCTGTTAGCTCCCCAAATAATTCTACATGACAGCCAAAGATTATAGTTCTTCTTCTCTTCACAAACTCTGAGAATTTATAAGAAATAATAACCTACTGCCTGCTTTAGAGGTCATTTGGCCTCTGTGAAATGTTTCCAATACACATACACATATGTAATACATAATAGCCTTTCCTACAAAGATACATTTGATTAAAATAAGAATTAGGAGTCCAAAAGCATGGGTTTAGGGTAATGTTTCTCATTTTAATTGGGATTCTTATTGATCAAAGCATATGGTCTTAGACAAGTTGTATCTATCCTCTGAATCTCCCACTCCAGAGAGTGTGGTTTCCATATTTTATCAGAAATTTAATGCTTACCTTAATTAGCTTCCAAGGCAAGTGTGAAGCAGAAATAAGGAGGAAATGGTTTTTACTTAAGTATGTAGAATTTGTTCCTATTAGGGTGATTAGCAAAATGCATTAAAGCTGAATGCCTTTCTCTATTAAAAAAAAAAAAACATACACAGTAGCTCTGCAAATTTCAGTGCAACAACTTCTGATTAAGTGGTTTTAAAATCTTGTTGAACATTGAGGTCATTTCAAGAAGTCTTTCTACATAATGTAATAATAATCCTCCTGAGACCAGCACTTTTTGAAGAATTTCTTAATGGTTTAAACTTTTGTATGTTTTTGTAAATGTCAAAGTTCTCACTGATGAGATAGTAGAACCTTTGCTATTCTTCATATATTAAGTTGATTCTGTTTTACTTATTTATATTTTATTTTAATTTAATAAATCATATAGCCCAGTCCAGTCGCCATCCCCTCCTGGGCCACACTCTGAACACTCCCCCATCCCCCTCCTTCTCCCATGTCTCCAAGAGGACATTTTCATCCCCCATCCCCATCCCACCAGACCTCTGCATTCCCTGGGGCCACAATTCTCTCAAGGGTCAGGTGTATCTTTGCTCACTGAGGCCAACCCAGGCAGTTCTCTGCTATATATGTGTAGGGGCCTCATATCAGCTGGTGTAAGCTTCCTGGTTGGTGGCTCAGTGTCTAAAAGATCTCAGGGATCCAGGTTAGATGAGACTGCTGGTCCTCCTATGGGGTTGCTCTCTTTCTCAGCTTCTTTCAGCTTTTTCCCAATTCAACCACAGGGGTCAGCAGCTTCTGTCCATTGGTTGGGTGTAAATATCTGCATCTGACCCTTTCAGCTGCTTGTTGGGTCTTTCAGGGGGCAATTATGATAGGCTCCTGTTTGTAAGCACACCACAGCATCAGTAATAGTGTCAGGCCTCAGGGCATTACCATGAACTGGATCAAAATTTGGGCCTGTCATTGGGCCTCCTTTTCCTTAGGCTCCTCTCCATTTTTGTCCCTTTAGTTCTTTCAGACAGGAATGATTCAGGGTCAGAGATTTTGACTGCGGGATGGCAACTCCATCTTTCCACTTGACTCCATCTTTCCACGTGATGCTCTGTCTTTCTACTGGAGGTGGATTCTACAAGTCCCCTCTGTCGATTGCTGGGCATTTCATCTATGGTCCCTCCCTTTGAGTCCTGAGTACCCCTCACTTTCCAGGTCTCTGGTGCATTCTGGAGGCTCTCCTTACCTCCTACCTCCCGTGGTTGCCTTGATTCCACTCTTTCTGCTGGCCCTCAGGGCTTCACTCTTGTTCACCTCCCAAACCTCACAATACCTGATCCTGTTCCCCTTTTCTTCTGTTTTAAATACTGATGTACTGAGTATACATTATGTATCTGAGTCCCATGGACTTTAGAAGAGGGTATTGGATTCCTTGGAATTGGAGTTACAGGTGTTCACAAGTCACCATGAGGATGTGGAAAATGTTTCAAACTAGGAACAAGCAAACTGCTGGGGTGACTATTTAACATATCAAAGAAGATCTGGCCTCCAAGTTATCCTGGAATCCTTCAGTCTCTATCTGTTGCAAGGCTCTCCTGAGTAGGGTACCACACTCCCCACTTTGAACTCTGGCTGAACTTCCCCCAAAGACTCTTCTTTATATAATCCAGATATTTTGATTACCCTTGTACATTTTGATTGTTCTTTGGACCTTTGGCTTCCTGGCTGCTGTATCTTGTTTCATCTCTAACCTTTCCCTTTCCTCCTCTTCCTACATGATCCAGCTTAGTCTGGTCATGCCCACTCTGGAGTCTCCCAAAGGTTACTACTTCTGGCTACACTCTCCCACATATCTAAACACTCATGTCCTTTCCTTTCCTATTTATTTATTTATTTATTTATTTATTTATTTATTCATTCATTCATTCAGGAAACAAACTTGTGTCTTCTGTGATAGCAGCAAATGTTCTTAAATGGTGAGCCCTCTATCCAACCCCTAGAGACAGGTTTTTTTTTTTCTTAACTCTTTTCTGAGATATTTTTTTTTAAAAAAAAAAAAAAACATTTGAAAACTACAGGATTATTAAGAATTATTTATTTATTTTATGTATCTGAGTATGCTGTAGCTGTCTTCACCAAGAGGGCATTGAATCCCAATATAGATGATTATGAGCTACCACATGTTTTCTGGAATTGAACTTAGGACCTCTGAATGAACAGTAATTTCTCTTAACTGCTGAGCCATCTCTCCAGCACCCTGAGATTGTATTTTAATTACATTTTTTCTTCCTTTTTCTACCTCCAAATACTCCTATATACATTTCTCCAACCTCCTTCAAATTAATGGCACCATTTTTTATCAGTTATTATTGCTTGTATATATGTGTTTGTATATAATTGCTTGTATATATGTATTTGTAGATACACATGTATTCCTAAATGTATCACCTCTTAGTGACACAGTGCTAAATCAGCGATGTTAATTGTTTCATGTACCCGTTACTTTAACTTTCACCATTCCATTTTTTTTCCTCAAACTACGGGAGCAAAACCTATTTCAGTCATTTTCTATTTAAACAAAATGGGGTGTTTCATTATAATAGGTTATAATTCTGAGGTTGAAATGAAAGATTGGGTGTTATTATTTTATGCATAAATTTTTGTACTTGACTCTATTTCAATGTATAGTTGGAGTCCTTATCAAATGCTTTTTCTTATGTTTATATCTTCCCTACATGTATTTTCTTTTTAAGCAGAATAAAGACTCATGACCAGAAAATTGAGCTAAAATGATATTAAAAGTGTGTAATTTTTTGAATTCTCAATTTTACTGTTTTTTAATATAAATCTTATATTACTTTCAAAACCTCCTTTACTCATATGCTGTGCAAAGCTTCATTTAACACGCTAACTTTTGGGAAAATGTGTAGGAGTATTATACTTAGAGCTATTATGTAAAAATACCAGCACCTTCACAGGCTTGAATCACCAAGAGAAGGGGGTGTGGTGAGGGAGAACTTTGATTTGGTGTGAATACATTTTTCCTTCCTTGCACAGCTATATTTAACCTTGGAACCATTTGCTACGTCCTAGCTATATTTATACAAGTTAGAAGCTCAGTGAGTGTTCCTTTTTATAGAAACATAAAAAGTGTTTGATAGACATATTAACAGTGACAGGATTGCAGCTCAATGCGGTGTTTGCAGTGCTATGACATTACAGACATAGCCTGCATGTATGCCTCAGGTCACAAACAATTCATATGGTATAGATGGGTTGGGGATATAAGCTTCTTCTCTGTTGAAAATAATCACAAAATTTATCATTTTTTTGAAACGATAAATTGAATTGGTATAATGCCTTATGCCAATGATCCCAGTGCTCATAAGTCAGACGCTGGTGAGTTGCTTGAACATAATTTGAAGAAGAGAGGGTAGAGAGAATGTAACAATAGGAGAATGAGGGTAGTGCTTTGGAATGCTGTCTTCTGGATATGACATGGTCTATCAGCTGTCCTATTAGCTGCTCAATATCTACAAAGGACTATATAAATCAGGTTGTAATGGACTTTTTTTACTCTGGACCCCAAGCACCAGGATTCAAAATATATTTACAAATATATAGGGTATCTAGCTAGGCTTATTCCCTGACTAGATAATAACTTGCAATAACCCATTTGTACTAACCTACATTCTGCCACATGGCTGCTACCTCTGCTCAGGTTCCATGTATCTGTCCTCTTTACATCTTCCCTGGTTACTCTTCCTGTGCATGGCTTTGCTGCAGAATTCCTTCTGCCTACCCAATTTCCTACTTTCTACTCTACTTTTTCCTATAGGCCACAGGTTTATTGAATTGACACGAGATCTATCCAAGCTATTCTCCCTACAGTGGGTGGGACTGATCTTTGCAAGAGTCTCCAGTTCTAGCCGAGTTTTGGCAATTGAAGGCTTCTGGGTGAGCCAAGCCATTTCTCTTTATAAATGTGGCTGTGAGTAGGTTGGCTGTGGCCCAGTAGATAGCCTTTAGATTTATCAAAAATAAGTTGGAGCCATATACAAAGGTATGCCAAAGTCATATCGCGACAGCCAGGCCCAAGAGTTGATGATCAAACATATCAGATTGAGAGAAGGGTGTGATACTTTCACTTGAACTCCATAAACAAGACAATTAGTCCTGTGATTGCAACAGTCTCCACCAACCTGTTGTCTCACCATCTAGTGTACACATCAAGGAACCAGCAGGGAGAGAGAGAGAACTCCAGATGATCCCAGGGGCTTCAGCTTGACGCTGTCATCCATCTGGGCCTGCTCTTTCCCTTTACAAAATCCAGGGTCCTGCATCTTGCTTCTGAAGCTCAACTCAGCCCTGAATCTCAGCTAAACTCTGGCCTGTGGCTTAACCTGAAGCACAGACCTCCAGCAGAGTTTGAGATCTTATTTTCATGGAAATACTTTCTGCATCCCTATTAGCCACCTGCTCCTAGTTAGGACTCCTTGAAACTTCTTGGCCTGCTGTGGCCTCTTTAACAGTTTAAAGCTATTCCTAAAACCTATATCTGCAGATTTGCTGTGTTATGTGTAGTATGTGACCTGGGAGTCAATATTTGTAATTAAAATAATAATAAAAAAATCCTTATGTTTGTCTTGACCTTATGTCAAAGGAAGTCAAGACTAGTTTGGAAATTGCTGTTAGTGAATCTGTTGTAGTTGATGAATTCACTGTTATTCCATATATTCAAACACTGTAGAAAGACCCAAGCATGTTGGTCTATTTTTTTTCTGAAAGCATATTTATGAAATTAATTTATATTTTATATTTATACTTAATTAAATTATTTGATTTATTATTTATATTTTATAATTTCTATCTTAATTTAACATGCAGTTTTTCTCACCTAGTTTCTAAACGTTTCCCATGAGGTAGATATGTCGTATAATGGCAACATGAAGCACACGATGTAGGAGGTTGACTTCTTATTCTGAGGGTTCCTTAATAGCTGTGAGTTAAATGTCCAAACTTTCAGAGACTTCCCAGTGTTTATGAATATTTATATTATACAAAACTATATTATTGGTCCAAGACACCAACTTAAATGACAACGTTCAGTGAGACACAAGTATGTATGTCCTGACAAACTTTCAGACAGCTGCATCATAAGGCATCTTTGAGTTTCCATTCATGGTCCTCTCTAAAATCAATATTCCGAAGTACCAAACAACTCATGTTTCATGAAAAAACAAGTTTAATAACAAATATATACAAGTTAAATCAATATAGATATGTCTGTACATATATAAACAGATGCATATGTGTTTATAACTTTGTTTGGAAGTAGGGAGTAAGCTGACATGGGAGACTGTAGACATATTTTCACATTTGTGAAGGAATCGAGATTTATTATGTCTTGAATGTCAAGATTGATCTCTCAAATGTCAAATGTCTCAGGAAGGAGTTGCAGCTTTGATAGGATCAAATTTATCATTCCTTCTCATGAAGCTGTCATTAAATTTTACAGCTCTCCCAGTTCCAATATCAAAGGATGTTAACTTAACCCTGAGTCTCCTTAATTCTTCAGTACTGTACTAGTGTAGAGTACAGATCTTCACAGTAGCATCACCCCATCAAACTCTTTAAACAAAATTCTTTTCTTTCCTTTCCTTAGTGAGTAGAAATTTAGCCATGGAGAGGTTAAAGACACAAACATGCATGCGCACGCGCGTGCGGACACACACACACTCACACACACACACATACACACACAGAGTCACATATACATGCGCACATATATATACACACACACATACATATACACACATGGACACACGTACAAGCAGATACATATATACACATGTACACAAATACACACACCTATGCACACACATATGCACACATGCACATACACAAATGCACGTAAATACACATGTACATACATAGACATGCACATACATACACACATATACATATGCATAAATATACATACACATACAGATACATACACACTCACATATGCTTTTTGAAACTTTAGAATATTTGCATGTTTTGTGTGAATAACTTTGAAGAATGATAGAGGATGTATTGAAATATGCATTTACTTTGCTTTTGCTAGAAGGATGAGAAGATGAGAATTTATGTTCATGCCAAAATCATAGAAAAAATCCTAAAAGTTTATATGAAGAGAAACAACTGTGGGAGGAAGTTAAAATCATGACAAGGAGAAGGTATCTAAGCTTTGTAGTCACAGCCTAGACAGGCAAAGGAATAATGTTCATAGGAATGTATCACAAACATACATCATCAGTCTTAATGAAGGGATCTATTTGGAAGATTGTGGAATTTCATATAATGCCAAATATAAAGTAAGTACATGTATGGACCTTGTAAGATCCAAGGCTGGTAGATAACATCAAGGAAAACTTCTTGCTTTCCAGAGAGGACAGAGCAGATGCGCACACATATGAACTCCAGACTACCAGACTCTAACAGCATGCATAACACCTGTACAGACTCAAACCAAACAAAAACCCACCTATGGCTGTTACTGTCATTTGATAGCTTCTGGGAGAGAGAGTCAGATTTTCACTGAAGTGGTACCTGACATACTGATCACATCTAGGGCAGGTCCCGTTCCCAGGACTAAGTGGGTAACACAAACTAGCCTAGGTGTTTTACTTTTAATCTTTAACCTAGAGCAAAAGTACTGAGGGTATAAGCAAGGCAATAAAGCTCTGAAGCTGGGTGGGTAATGAGGTTTAGGAGGGTCTGAGATGAGTCAGGGGAAGGAGATGAATATGACCAAACCACGCCATCTGCAATACTCAATGAATAAACAATAAAATACATGTATGAGTTGGAAAGGATAGTTCAGTTGGAAATCTTACTTTGTTGTTTGTATAAAACCCACTTGTTTTACACAAAATGTTTGCATATAACACCTTATCTTCTCAAACACCTGGGGCTGGTTCTGTCTTCCCTCATTCCTTTGGTGTGCTGACAATTCTTGTTTGGCATATCTCTGAAGTTAATGTGAACCATTAAAAAGTGTATTATGCTTGAGATAATTAGGCTTTCAAAGTAGAAAATGAAACATTTTAGTAAATTATTGGCAGATGAAAAGAAAGGAAATCACAAAAAAAGAGTGTCAGAATTTCTTTGTAAGGAGTCATAATGAGATAAAATAACGATCATAATAGTTAACAACAAAACAATAATAATGTAGAAAATTATTGAAGAACAAGATCAGGGCAGAACAAAATGACACAAATTCAATAAGTGTGCACGACTCTTTGAAGGTTTGTGTGTGTGTGTATGTGTGTGTGTGTGTGTGTGTATGTGTGTAGCTTTCAGAAAAGCTATTTAGTAGTTAAGAAAATTCACCACACAATTTCAATTACAGAGAAGAGATGCCAAAGGTGAAATCTCGAAATGAAGAATCATTTGAAAGGCTTTAGAGTGAACTGAAGAAGACAAAGAGATAATAATGCAGTAACAATCAAGCAAGCAGCTAAATGAATTTGTACATATTGAAAAGGGAAAAAGTGGAAAGTGGCAAGCATCTTGTTAAGTAGGATTGAATAAATATTTCTTTCCCCCCAGGACTACACAGCAAGGAATTTATAGATCCGAAGCAAGCTCAAACAAAGATGCAGAAAAGTTTACAGAAATTATCAATAGCAGGTGCAAGAAGCTGAAATGCGTTTATGCAAAGGAGCCTAAAAATTGCACCAGTGGATGAAAGGAATGATTTAGCACACTTGGGACACAAATCAGGACAAATGACCCTGGATTTTAAACAGTTTTGACCAGCAAGGCAGCTTGAGATGGAAAAAAATTAGGTAAACAACTTTATTGTTTCAGATGGGACCACGAATATTAGATGCAAGCAATTGTCTAATTGTCCAGTTGTTTTATGGAGCTCACTAAACTGAAATTCTTGTTTTATATTCAAATTTGACTTCTTTTCTCACCACTTTGTGAGAATGGAATGTTTGATTTAAAATGGAAACTTTTTTTTTTTTTTCAGAACAAATTACTTTTGTTGTTTTGTTTTGACTTTTAAGAGTTCTATCAATCTAGTATTTTGTCTTGGGCATAAATATGTAGACTTGTTTTTCTTGTCTTTCATCATTATTGTGAATGGACCAAAACACCGAGAATATGCAGAAATATACACAACCTGTAACAAAGAAGCCCTATTCTTATATGTAAATGTTAAGAATTTGAACAGTTAACTGGGGAAAACCAGACTGGACCCTATTGTCTATCATACTATTAAAATCCTTGGCAATGATAGCAACTTGATAATAAAAATGTCAGGGAATAATTAACAGTAGCCAAGGTAACTGGGATTTAAAAAGTCAACTGGAAGATCCCACTGATATAATTAGAATAACTAAGATGAAAATGATTAGCATTAAATTGGTGAGAGACTGAGGAACACATGGAATGCTTATGCTAAGGAAATTCAAGTTGCCACCAACATCTATGCAATGTCCAGTTAGTCTAGACTTTTTTCCCCTCTGAAAAAAATAATTAACCATGTAAGGCCACACAAAAATTTCAGATTACTATAAGCCCTTATACTGGAATCATTCTCCTTTACTAACCAATTAATGAATAAAAGAAAAGTTAGTTTAACTGTATAACAGAACACCACTTAGCAATATAAAAAGGACAATTTACCAATATATGCAATACTAATAAATCTCTAAAATATAAGAAAAGAAGCCAGATATCACTTGTATAAATTATGTTTTCTACCAATGTAAAATGTTTCTGTTTTTTTAATTGTGATTTTTAAAAATCATCAATTATTTACCTAGGTCTGACAGTAACTTTTATTCTCCTGTAGTAATTGCCATCTCTGATCCTTATTGCCTGTCTCCTAACCTAGGCCTGGAAGCTTCTAGCCTCCATACAATCTAATCTAGGCCTAGAATGTTTCCCTCCTCTGAAACTTACTGCTGAATAAGAACTTTCTAGTTCTTTCTGAACTCTAGATGTCTAGTTCAAAGTAGCTGTTCTGACTCCAAATCCTCTCCAAGATGACTGATTCAATCTGGCGTTTCTCTTTTTGTTCTGCTTGGTCTCAAACTGACCATGCCAATCTGTTCTAATCTTCTAGCTCCTTCTCATTCTCTGGATCGTTTTATCTTTACCTGTGTTTAGCTTGCTCTCACTTTAACATGTCTTTGTAAAACTCTCCCAGTAAAATTGCCAAACTGTGTCCTTCTTCCTCTTGCTGAGCTACTCTGCTAAGTAGCTTCCCTTTCCATTCTCTTCTCCTGAGAGCTTGGCATATCCTATTCAGTCAAATCTTTCACTGGTTCATCACTTTATCTGCCACTCAATTAGTAATCACTGCCAAATATGGGTGCTTCTTTCTACAAACTTTATCTTTATTGTTTGTGATTAAAACTGTGTATTAAGGGCATGTCTGCATTCCAGTCTAATGGATTAAAACCGTGTGCTAAGGCGGAGGTACAACACAACTAGAAAGAGCTTTTTTTCACCAAATAATAGAATCTTGAGGTTCACAGTGTGATCAAATATCCTGCATCCCATATATTTTACATGTTTTTACACACTTGAAGATTTTCCTTCTTAGGTATCTGTTTTGTTGTCAATTATGTGATTTCATTTTTTTCGGGTGTTTAGAAACATGTTTCTATGGAGGTTAATGGGAATGTTTCAAGGCTGACTGAAAATAAATTATGCTGCTAGGCGGTGGTGGCACATGCCTTTAATCCCAGCACTTGGGAGGCAGATGCAGGCAGATTTCTGAGTTCAAGGCCAGCCTGGTCTACAAAGTGAGTTCCAGGACAGCCAGGGCTATACAGAGAAACCCTGTCTTGAAAGAACCAAAAAAAAAAAAAAAATTATGCTTTATATTCAGCTGTTGTTGGACAAAATATTCTGGCATGTAAATTAGATAAAATGTGCTCATGTTATTAAAGTTTCCACGTGCTAACTCATTCTATGCATGCTGCATAGAGGTTTGTTGAAGCCAGCAGTTGTAATTATGTGTTCCTTTTATTATGCTTTAACTTTCATCAATATTTGTTGCATTCTGTTGCTAGAGGGAATCATGCACAGGGCTGTATGACTTCTCTGAGAACTGTACATATGAGCCTCTAATCATACTCTGCCCCAGATCCTATAGGTTGATGTTAGTGTCCCTACTCCAATTTCTTCCTACTCTTTTTTTTGTCAGAAATGTATACACATGTATGTGGGAACATGCACACATAACCACCAGTACCCATAATTTTCACTTTAACTCTGTTTCTCCCCCCCCCAACTATATTTAGTTTTTGCTAAGTAACATACATTTGGGTCTTGATCTTTTATTTTTATTTATTATGACACTCCTTTGCCTTTAAATTTATATGCATAGCCCTTTACATTTGTTGTACTTTTATGCACAATTTTAATCATAATATCCATTCTAGTTTTCTATTTCTGCTTGTTTTGTTATTACTTGCATTACAGTTTTTCTGGATTCCATTTTGTCACTATTTCAGTTATTGGTTATTTATTGGTTGACGGGTTACTATTTAACAGTTTCCCAGTCTTTAACTTTTTGCAGTCTGTGGGTACATGATATGAAGCCTGTTCACACAGTCTGACAACCTCTCTGACCTCTGGACTGATTTTCTGGCTTGGTTTGCGCTGGCTCACTTTATAGAGTTGCTAAGCATTATTTTTGCTACTCACCATCGATGTCAGATTAACAATTGTGAAGAATAATATCATCTACTTATCCTTTTAGTTACCACTGCGGCTCTCATCGGCCAATTTTCTCTCTAATGCTACTTATCTTTTATGAATTCCAATACCGCAGTTGTATTAGTGATGAGTTCCCTCGGCTTGTTTAGGTTGTTAAAGTCATTATTTTGTTTCCTCCTTTAAGAACATACTTAATAAGTGAATAAAATTGTCATTGAACATTTTTTTTAACAATTTATATAAACACATCAATATATATATCAATATATTGTACTTTTGGCAAAATAAAATGAGAGAGAGAGAGAGAGAGAGAGAGAGAGAGAGAGAGAGAGAGAGAGAGAGAGAGAGAGAGTTGTCACATCTCTGTTCTTGATTTAAAGATTTCCTCTTTCTCCTCAGGCTTTCTTTCAGCCTCTTCAATCTCCAGGATTACAGTTTTCATTGGATTTGATATTGCAAAAGTTATTTCTTCAACAATTTTTCTTTACTCAAACTTTTCTTTTCTAGGACTCTATCCACTCCCATGTTACTTTAATACTGTTCACACAAGACAGATATAGTGATGAGCTGAAGGTTTTTGGTCTCCTTTTCTCGGTGTCCCTGAGTTTTAATCATTTTATTGATCTTTTTATTTACTTTTATAAACATCCATTTACTTGTCTTTTAATTCTAGCATATCTGATCTGATTATTATCTTGATGTTATTTCATTAAGTTTCCATTTGAATCATTTTCTTTTTTTTATTGCTTTGTAAGCTAATTTATTATTTATTATTTATTATTATTTTCTTTATTTACATTTCAAATGCTATCCGGAAAGTTCCCCATACCCTCCCCCTGCCCCTGCTCCCCTACCCACCCACTCCCACCTCTTGGCCCTGGCCTTCCCCTGTGCTGGGTCATATAATGTTTGCAAGACCAAGGGGCCTCTCTTCCCAATGATGGCCGATTAGGCCATCTTCTGCTACATATGTAGCTAGAGACACGAGCTCTGGGAGTACTGGTTAGTTCATATTATTATTCCACCTATAGGGTTGCCCACCTCTTTAGTTCCTTGGGTAATTTCTCTAGCTCCTCCATTGGGGCCCTGTGTTCCATCCTATAGATGACTATGAGCATTCACTTCTATATTTGCCAGGCACTGGCGAAGCCTCACAAGAGGCCTTGACTCATTTTCAATAGCATGCCTTTTGTCTCTTTAAGGTTTGTAATCTATTGTTTACAGTCCTTATTCTATTACTTCTTGTCCTAATCCTATTAATTAACTCTCTTCCTGCTCACAGGTCATGGTTTCCTAACTCTTTTTTTAACTTTTGCTCGGTTACAGTGTATTATGTGGACTGAAAATCTGATTCTGTCTTTTAGTTTGTAGTTAGGCCTAATTTATACATATGTTTTAGTTAGTATCTTTCAGAAGATATGATAGTTGCCAGAAATTTTGATTTCTTCTCCTTGTAGATGATGAAAGTGGTAGCTATTCCAGTTGTTAAGTATCAGGGGTTATGTGAATTGATTACTATTTACATTTAACTACCTAGTCCATAGAAACTAAACCTTTGAGTGCACTGATAGTCTAAGTGAATCCTCTTCTCTGATACTCTACCTTAGAAATTTTGATTGCTTTCACATCCAGGAAGTTTTGTTTTGTTTTGTTTTTGTTTTTAGCTATCCTGCATTATGTCCATTTTGGAGAGGCCTCTGGGTTCCATTCATGCCATTCTAGACCAACAGGGAGAAAAGAGCAGCTAGTGACTCAGCTTCCACAATCACAAGTGGTGCCTGATTGTTGGTCCTTTATCAAGAGTTAGACAGCTAGTGCCTTTTGTGCCTATAGGATAAAGTATATATACCCAATGTTGTAGTTTTACTTTATGATGGGGAAATGTCCCTGTGGAAGTTAATTTTTCCTTCATAGAAGCAGTGTTCCTTCTAAGCATGTCATAAGTATCTGACATATATTATTCTTATTGCTATGACAAAAGAAAATTATTCCCAACCGAGTAGGTTGAAAAACCATATTTCTGTGCTCATAATTTTATATGTCAAATATTTGGGAGGGTATGAGTATCTAGTTTCTGCCTGGAGTCTCTTGTATGGCTCCAGTGAGATGTCATGAATGAAGAAATAGGCTAGATTTCCTTTGTGACTCACTTACGTGGTCAGCAATTGAGTTGCTTGTCTGCTACCTCCTCTGGTATGGCACTTTTTGACAAGACTAGTTACTTTACATTACATCTGCTTTCCCTAATGGGAATACTCCCAAATAAAATGAATGTAAGCATGAATTTCTGTGATCTGGATTTGGGAGTCATAAAAGATCCATTGTTATATGTTCCACTATTGAGGGAGATGCAAAATAATCCAGTTCACCAACAGGGGATACTGATCCCACTAGTCTCATCGCTATTAAATTGATTCTTTCTCAACACATATAGAGTGTTTGTTTGCTAGGCTGATACTTTAAGTCTGAAAGTGCTGTTACTACTGTAGGCTTCTGTCACAATAGAACTAAGATAATGGTGCTTACCATTACGGGTGCAGGTAATAGTATAAACTATTCTAGCCAGAACAGTGCAGAGACCATTTTTAAGATGGTAATATTGCCACTTCATGTCTTGGCAGGAAAATTCTTCTAAGAAAAAGTTTACCAGTGACAGTGTGGTTGCTTCTATAGCTACAGGACAGATTGTCTCAGGCAAGAATTGACTGGTTTTTCAGTTAAAGATCACAGGCACTAAAGAAAGTCTGATGCTGAAGTGGATTACAGAACTGGAAAAGCAGCATACCTCAGAATGAAGTATTAAGTTGTAGAAACCCTTAAGTAACTCAGTGTCTAGTAAGATTGTGGAAGAAAGAAAGTCAACTATGAGGACAGGAGAGTTTTTTCTACCCATTTTTAACACTGTAAGAACCCTGGATATCATCACTACTTATAAAATGTGTGTGTGTGTGTGTGTGTGTATATATATATATATATATATATATATATATAGAGAGAGAGAGAGAGAGAGAGAGAGANTATATATATATATATATATATATATATATATAGAGAGAGAGAGAGAGAGAGAGAGAGAGATCAATTTTTGAATGATGATTGATAGAGAGAGATAGATGAAGAGAGAAACACACAGAGACACAGGGACAGAGAGACAGAGAGAGGCAGAGACAGAAATAGGCTAATGAATCAATGATATAAACTGAAGAACTTACAAGATAGACACATCTTAAAGCTAAGTGTTGCAAACATTTATATGCCATTATCAAGGACTGGGAATAACTAGAGAAAAATGTTGGCAAACCCCACAAAGACAAAAAGGCAAAATTTCCCAGGAACCATTAAAAACAATCAATCTCCTTGTTTTTCTGGAGGACATTATGTCTCAACGTTGCCTAGATGCTGGAAAAGGATGGACTTCAGATAAACAGAAATGGGGTTCACAGGGAACAATCATTACCATAAATATTTGGGATAAGCTTAAGAATATGTCCTCATCATCAGAATACGGGTGGGGTCTTCGTTTGTATCAGTAGGAGGTTTTACTTTTTTTTCTGTGGACTGGTACCTGCTTAGTGGCTTTCGTTACCTAAGTTTTTTTTCAACAGGAGACAACTGGGTATTTTAGGAGTGGTTAGGGGTAACACATCTTACTTCTACCAATGATCCAGGAATAAATGATGATCTGAACACAACGACAAACATTATGTGTTTTCCATGCTTTTTGTATACAAAGCAGGATGTATCAGGGATGCATTAAGTGGCATTTTCTTGTTTATCTGAAATCCAAACTGATTTGAACCTCCTGATATTATATAATGAGCCTGGCTACTTCACTGTGAATAAGACATGTATTTTTCATAATGGAGCAAATGCCTCATACTATTGGTTTTTGATTTCCTTCCCACTCTAATAATATTAGTTCATATAGTTTTCATGATACAAACAATTGCTAAAGCCATGGTAGATAATGCTTGTTTTGGTTTTATCTCTGAAATCAAGTCAAATACCGAGATCAGAAAAGTCTACCTGGAATATCCAGGATACCGGACATGTCTCTCCTCGGGAAGCATCCCACATTATTCTTGCTCTCAGAGATTCTTTGCCAACCCTTAAGCTCAGAATTCAAAGCAGTCTTTCATGCTTCATGCTCTTTTCCTTTAGCACAGTTAAGTGAACCACTTTAGCCAGCTAGAAATGTTTCTTCGCCATTGCATATATCAACTGACTCTGATCCCAGCCAGCTCTGAAGCTCAAAGGCCTTTCTTGTCTGTTAGTTTTCTCATCATTCAAACAGTTGAAAATAATGCTCTCTGAAATAGGATAATTAGGCAAAACATAATGTGTGTGTGTGTGTGTGTGTGTGTGTGTGTGTGTGTGTGTGTGTGTAATAACTTTAGTTCTTATTTTCCCAAATGGACAATAATCTCTTTTCTTGAAATCACAATGGAGTTTTTAAATACTTTAAAATACTAGGTACTAGGATTAATGTCAAAACTTGAAATTTTCACATATAAGCATAGACATATAAGCTCTTAGTTAACTATCAAATATAGTCAAAACAACGCATAAGCAATTTCAAGTTGTATATTCATATTACAGATAAAAATCTGAGAACAAAGAAACCACGCAGCTTTCCCAAGTCACCCATGCATACACCAGGCAGTATGTCTCCAGAGTCTATTCTGTTACGCTCTCTCATGTTGTCTATGTAAAAGATTCAGTGTCCCGATCTAAGAAATGGAAACAATGAGGTAACAATCTGCTTTAATTTGGTGATTTTCAAATTTACTTACTCACCTGAGATAGGTATTATAATTAATGTTGGTGGGATAAGATTTTCTCTATATTTTTCTGTTTATTTGAGTTTGTGTACATGTCTTTATAGATTTCAGTTCTTGTTGATGGATATGTTCTCTATGAATATAAATATATTTGTATATGTATGTCTGCTTATTACTTTATTCAATGACATTGTGCATATATATCTTTGGGAAAATAACTATCCCATAGTGTAGATATATAGGAAGTGATTTTAAATATTAAATGTAATGTAGACTTTCTAAGTTTAATTCTAAATTATTTAATCTTAGTCATAGGTCCAATAGCAGTGTGTGCTTTCATCTATTTCAGTTATTAATAATGAATATTGTCAAACTTTTAGAATGATGCATGAATGACTTTCCAGGCTTTTCAACCCCTAAGGCTTAGTAAAATTGTACGTCCTGATGTCAGCCATATCCACAAGTCATCCATGAATTGTTTGCTCATATTTCTTTCTTATTTTCTTTAGGCTAGTTATTTTTCCTAGTGAATTTAGAACTATTATGGTAATGGTAATAGCTCTTTTATATAGGTTTTAACTTTGTCCACTCTTCGTTTTCAATTTTAACTTTGATTACCATGTTTCTTTTGACTATTTTTTGATCATTATTTTTTTATTATTCATTTGAATTTAAAGATTTTCCTTGATCTATGTACAAATTTATAGGGTCCACCTCTTATACGCTATACCAAAGAGACTGAACCCAAAGCAGCCTTCTAAAGTAGAAATCAGATACTGTCACTTGACATCTTGAGGAAATTGGTTGTCTTTTCATTACCAGCATTTTCCTGTGACTTGCTTTCCTACTTTTTCTCTCTTTGGGCATCTCATATTGTCTGACATTCTCTCCAATATGTCTGATATTTTCATCCCTACAATTGGCTGATGCTATTGATTGATTAACCCTCCCAAATCTGTTAAAAACATTTCTCCCAGTAACAAAGAGTATGATCTTATTTTGCAGTAGGAGCTTAGCAAAGGTCATTAGGATGGCTCTGTCCCATTAGACTCCTAGAAAAGGAATGACACAAATGCAGACATAAGCTTCTGACTTTGTGAATGGAGCGCAGATAGAAGACTGTTATGCAACTGGCTTGGTGGGTCTACATGCCAGTGATTACCAGGGACCAATGGCATACTGTTTGCTAAAAGGAAGAAGTCTTACCAGGAATGTGTAGGTAGCTTTGCCAGCACCTAGAGCTCAGGCTCAGTCTCTGCAACAAAGATTATACATCTTTGGTTCTACGCCACTTCCATTTTGGTAACTTTGTCTGGCAGCCTCAACCCTTTAGCAAAAGTGATTTCTCCTCACACTTAAATCTTGGTAGAACAGCTCCTCTTCTCTGTATCCCCTCTCCTCAACAATCTGCTTCGTGTTTGGGGAAGGCACAGCCATGCTGAATCATAGATCCCTCTTTCATAGTGTTTATTATTTAAAATTAGGCCAGGAAGATAGAAATCATCAAATACATGTGAAGATGAATATAATTTAATAAAGCCTTATACACAAAGATTGTTAATGAAGAGACATAAAGATCAGAAAATGATATTGTTTGTCTGAGTGTTCAGGGACTTTCGGGAATCACTGTTAATTGTTATACTTGCCTTTAGTGAGAGGATTACTGATTTGATCTAAACAAACAGACCAACAAACAAGACAAAGAAATACCTGCCTGCACAGGAATGGGAAGGGTTCTTCCATTCTCACTCTAAAGGTTTGATTCTATTTAATAGAGTGGTTAATAGAAAAAAAGGGCATCAAATTCATTAATGTACATAAGCAAGAGAGACTCAAGAGAACAAATACCCATCATCCAGTGGGCCAAAAACCTTACTCAACTGCTTTTTAGGGGAGAGGATGCAGAGGCCTTTCAAAGGGTGGGATACTGTATCACTGCCCCAGCAACAGTTCGTGACTACTTTCCCTGGGCTCTGGAACAAGTAGGGGTAGAACTGCACTCTGAAAAAAAGGAGAGCAAATGTAGATCGTCTCCTAATTAATTTCCATAGCTTCTTTGGGGAAATAGATTAAAAAGTACTCCTGAATCTGTGATAACTCTCAGTGTCAGTTCCAGTGATTAGCATTCCTTGGCTATTTTGATGAGATTTGTAGGGATGTGATTTAACACCATTGCTTTGGGGGTGGAATTTCTTTATTAGGTAGGAAAGTTTTAGAGAAAGTCTATCTTGTGTTTTACTAGACAAATGATATCGCAGATGGTCAGAGGCAAGGGGGGGGGTGATGGGAATGTCAGATGGACCTCAGTTCTGATCTGTTTTTCTAACCCCAACTTGATAAACAGCTTGGTCTTTTTATAAAGGAGACAACACTGAGTGAGAAGAAAAAAATGAGTTGAAACAGTCTACAAGACCTGTGGAGCGAACCTCTTGTAAGCATCACTTGTCAATAAAAAGGCTGATAGTCAATGATAGCAAATGAGCAGGAAATAGGAGGTGAGACACTGGCAGGAAGAGAGGAAATTTTGCTAAGTAGTAAGAGATAAAAGAGAGACAGGGGAGAGATTGAAGACAGACCAGATGGAAGACAGATGACAATCAGACATAAATCAGCAGGTATATGAACACCAGGAGAGAGGCCGGGCCTAAAGATAGATAAATATAGAAGTTGTAGATATAGAACAGTTTCAATAGGGTTAAATAAGTTAAAAGCTGGTCAGGGAATTAACCAAAGCTTATGGCCTAGGTATTTATTAGTAAATAATTAATCTCAGAGTCATCATTCCAGGAGCCAGGGCTAGGAAAGGAAAACAGAGTTATAATTAATTTATTTGAACAAAAAAGAGTTAATATTTAGATTCTATTCCTCTGTAAGATAATTTCCACTACTGTTTAATTTTTAAGCATTGATGGTAATAACAGTGTGCTTCAGTGTAATGGAAAACTATGCCCAGTAGAAAGTTGCACTGGAATAAACACAATCTCTGTACATTATGTTAGGTGTTGCTGCTGTGAAACCATTCCTCTTTTAGATTTAGTCATATTCTACCAAATTTTTCAAAGAGAGCTTGAATATTAATAGTTCGGTTATACATTTAAGTTTTATGATTATATGTATAAGAACCAGCAAAAGATAAGACAGGAAAAGTAAAGTAAATAAGTATAATCATGGCACAGGAAAGAAATATCTGACCAGCTATTAAGATCCCCAGTTCTGTGGTTGAGCAGAAACGTTTTACTGACCATTATGTCTTTTAATTATTATTCTCTCATTCCATTTTCTCTTTACTTTTAGCTGTTTGCATTTCATTACTTGGTAAGGCATGAAACTTACTAGTCATGTACCATCTAGATATGACTACCCATGTACGTATATAATTGTCTTCCTTCTGTGACTTTTTGGACCACAAATATGACAAAGACTGGAATCTTGTGAGAAATTAGCATGAAGCAGGAGAGGCTTTGATGTCCGTGCTTAGGGATGAACATTTTATATTTCTGTATCAAAGAAGAGACTTTGATGTTTTCCGAGTCAGGGGTCTGGTACATTTCTCACTTGGCTTGACTTTTACATTCCTAGTTTATAATACTGGCTGAAAGGGAAAACTTGAAGCCAGGAGATGGGTTGTAGCTATAATCATATGCTACAGCTGGTGATGAGAACACAAAGCAGGAAACAGAGACTTGAACCAGTTCTGGTACTTGAGGCTTGAGTCCATTTGAAGTCTACGGGTAGGAATAAACTTGTTTTGTAATGAATTTGAGCAGATGTACAGTGGACAGGAATCAGCCCTAACGCAGACACACAATGGCACCTCACATATAAGGGTAGGAAACAAGGGAAATGAGAAATAATAAGGATTATCAGAATGCCTTAAGGGTAATGATTTAATTGGAGAGCTTATTTCCGAGACAAGAAGAGATATTATTTGCTAAAGAGAAAAAAATCCTTTACTACCACCAACTCCTTTACTATTCCTATGGGACAGTTCTTAAGTTGGTAAAAATTATTATAGAAAAGAATTGTAGAGATAGTTGAAAATCTTTTGTACAATTTGTCTATAGCAAGTTTATTCTCTGTGTTTTTAACATTTATGCTATAAAAAGCCATTTTCCTATAACGGATTGATTGAAGACATTCAAAATTTATTATTTAAGGTACTAGAAATGGCCGGGCAGTGATGGCGCATGCCTGTAATCCCAGTACTTGGGAGGCAGAGGCAGGAGGATTTCTGAGTTTGAGGCCAGCCTGGTCTACAGAGCAAGTTCCAGGACAGCCAGGGCTACAAAAAGAAACCCCGTTTCAGAAAACAAAACAAAACACATCAAAAAAAGATATTAGAAGTGAAGTTTTGTCAGTTAAGATGTAATAGTAGATGCCAGTCACAGACCCAGGGCAACTCTGGTTCTATGATTGTGTTGTCATTAATCCTTCACAGTGACAGGAGCTGGTGGACACTTTTTCTGTCCTTTATTCCTGATAGTGGCCTGGGATACTGTGCAAGGGAAACAATTCTGATCAGCAGAACTCGCTACAGAACTGGAGCAAAGGCAGAAAGATCCACAAGTAAAAGCTACAGCCACACCTTTCTGACATGACTTCCGGGCTTCTAATATTTCCTTCTAGGGAAACCTGCAGTCCTTGGCCCAGAGCTGTCGGCAGACCTGGCACATGACTCAGAAATGTAGAGAAGGCCCAACAGGAGATGAGAGAGGGTGAAGAAAAAATACCAAAATTTAGTGAGGATGATGTTTGGAGTTGGCTTTACAATGATGAAGAATCCCTAACTTTTGCTTTTCTTCTTCCACTTCAGGCAGGTTTTTTTGTTGTTGTTGTTGTTTTTTTTGTTGTTGTTGTTTTTTTCCATAACTGTGACTTGACCTCTCATTTCTTAGAACATTTACAATTAGTTTATTAACATTAGACTATTGAGATGCTTCTTTAAAACATATAAAACTTTGTAACTTACATAATTTATAGCATCTCGGAAACCTGAAGTACCTTAGAATCATTTCTTTGAAATGTAAACACGGAGGGAGAAAGTCCACTTTTTCTTCTATGTGAGAGTATGGGAACATACTTTCCAGGAATCAGATAGCAAAAGGAGAGTTACTAATCACAAAGAAACATTATACTCAGGAACAACTCAGTGATGGACACATATCCACTAGAATGTCTCCAAGCTATCCTTTCACTTCTGATTGGGTTGAATAAAGCTTGTCTCCCTCCTACACTATAGTAGAATTGGATATTGTCTTCCTTTTTTCCCCCACAGTAAATATTTTTTTTTTAAAACAAATCTCACAAAACACATATAGTTCTCACTATTTGATAAACTTATGGAGATTTCATGTGAAAGAAAAATGAAATGTATTCATTCAATTAACATAATATAGTTCGAAGTTCTAGATTTTGCTTAAGATTAAACCATTTCTTACTCTTAATTTTCTTTTTTATTAGATTTTTTAATTTAAATTTCAAATGTTATCCTCTTTCCTGGTTTCCCCTCCAAAACTCCCTATCCTCTCCTCCATCCCCCTGCTCCTTGACCCACTTGCTCCCACTTCCTGGCCCTGGCATTCCCCTATACTGTGGCATAGAACCTTCACAGGACCAAGGGCCTCTCTTCCCAAAGAAAAGTGACTAGGCTATCCTCTGCTACATATGCAGATAGAGCCATGAGTCCCAAAATGCATTTTCTTTGTTGATGGTTTAGTCCCAGGGAGCTCTGGGGATACTGGTTAGTTCATATTGTAATTCCTTCTAGGGGGCTGCAAACCCCTTCAGCTCCTTGGGTACTTTCTCTAGGTCCTTCTTTGGGGACCCTGTGCTCCATCCAATGGATGGCTGTGAGCACCCACTTCTGTATTTGTCAGACACTGGCAGAGCCTCTCAGGAGAGAGCTATATCAGGCTCCTGTCAGCAAGCTCTTACTAGTTTACACAATAGTGTCTGGGTTTTGTAGTTGGATATGGGATGAACCCCCATGTGGGGCAATCTCTGGATGGTCCTTCCTTCAGCCTCTGTTCCACAATTTGTCTCTGTAACTCCTTCCATAGATATTTTGTTCCCCATTCTAAGAAGGAACAGAGTATACACACTTTTGTCTTCCTTCTTCTTGAGTTTCATGTGTTTTGCGAATTGTATCTTAGGTATTCAGAACTTCTGGGTTAATATCCACTTATCAATGAGTGCATATTATGTGTGCTCTTTTGTGATTGGGTTACCCCACTCAGGATGATATCCTCCAGATCCATTTATTTGCCTAAAAATCTCATAAATTCATTGTTTTTAATAGCTGTGTAGTACTCCATNGTGTAAATGTATCACATTTTCTGTATCCATTCCTCTGTTGAGGAATATCTGGGTTCTTTCCAGTTTCTGGTTATTATAAATAAGGGTACATGATACTGGTACAGTGACATACAGGTAGATCAATGGGATAGAATAGAAGACCCAGAAATGAACCCATACACCTATGGTCACTTGATCTTTCACAGAGGAGATAAAACCATCCAGTGGAAAAAAGACAACATTTTTAACAAATGGTGCTGGGTCACCTGGAGGTTAGGATGTAGAATGTGAATTGATCCATTCTTTTCTCCTTGTAAAAAGCTCAAATCCAAGTGGATCAAAAACCTCCACATAAAAACAGAGACACTGAAACTTATAGAGGAGAAAATTGGGAAGATCCTCAAACATATTGGCACAGGGAAAAAATTCCTGAAGAGAACACCAGAGGCTTCTGCTGTAAGATCAAGAATCGACAAATGGGACCTCATAAAACTGCAAAGCTTCTGTAAGGCAAAGGACACTGTCAACAAGACCAAAAGGCAATCAACAGATTGGGAAAAGATCTTTACCAATCCTAAATCTAATAGAGGGCTAGTATCCAATATATACAAAGAACTCAAGAAGTTAGACTCCAGGATACCAAATAACCCCATTAAAAATGGGGTATAGAGCTAAACAAAAAATTCTCAACTGAGGAATACCAACTGGCTGAAAAGCACCTAAAAAATGTTCAACATCCTTAGTCATCACAGAAATGCAAATCAAATCAACCCTGAGATTCCACCTCACTGCAGTCAGAATGGTTAAGATAAAAAACTCAGGTGACAGCAGCTGCTGGTGAGGTTGTGGAGAAATTGGAACATTTCTCCATTGCTGGTGTGATTCCATCTGGTACAACCACTCTGGAAATCAGTTTGGTGGTTCCTCAGAAAATATGACATAGTACTGCCAGA